>NW_024870695.1:12395000-12945000 GCF_019054845.1 Dipodomys spectabilis | reverse complement strand
TACAAAACTTAAAATGAGGGGCAGTGGGTTTTTTGTTGTTGTTTTGGGAGTTTTTTTGGTGGGTTTTTTTTTAGGTGGCTGGTTCAGGTGTGGGTGGCTCACACTTGTAATCCTAGCTACTCAGGAGGCTGAGATCTAAGGATCAGAGTTCAAAACCAAACAAGAAAGGTAAGTCCAAGAGACTCATGCCTATTAACCAGCAAAAAAAAACTAGAAATGGAACTGTGGTTCAAGTGGTAGAGTGCTAGCCTGGAGCTATAAAGCTAAGGAATAGTGCTTAAGCTCAGAGTTCAAGCCCCCATCTGGTACATACTCTCTCTCTCTCTCTCTCTCTCTCTCTCTCTCTCTCTCTCTCTCTCTCTCACACACACACACACACACACACACACACACACACACAAATAGTGGCTGGGTTGTCAGGGAATTTTCCTGAAAGAAATGATATCTTAGATGAGATCTCAATGATATGCATAAAGCAATAATGATTAGATTTTTAACATATTTAGCAGCATAAAATGTAAGCAGTATAAATTTTAGTGCTCAAAACACACACACATACACACACACACACACACACACACACACAGCCTGAATGTAAGTATTCCATAATGCTAATAGAACATTTTACCTTTGGGTTGTAAGATAGAGGTGAGTTTTTCTTTCAGATTCCTTCTTCAGTGAACCTTCCACACCACAGTATAACACAAAGATATAATTGATCTTTGCTCCTATTGCTAGTTATGGGCACAGAGCTCTTAAAACTACTGCAGTTTCCTTAGTGATAGGAGTGTATTTTATTTATAACAAGGCCCTTCCAAAAGCACCTGGGTTCATTCTAATGAGGAGGCGTAGGATGGGGCTTCTCCACAGCTTCAGGATGAGGTTAATCACCAGAAAGACCAAGTAATTAAAGGGCTGGAACTTTCAGCTTCACCCAATGACCTCTGGGGTTGGAGGACAGAGAGCTAGAGATTGGATGCCATACACATTCTTACACAAGCCAGGCACCGGTGGTTTAAAAATAAAAAAAGAATAACTAGCTTGAAGCCAGTGACTTTATGCCTCTAATCCTAGCTATTTGGGAGGATAAGATAAGGAAAATCTTGGTTCGAGGCCAGCTTGGGCAGAACACTTAAATCCATCTTTTTTTTTTGGGTCCGGTCATGGTGCCTGAACTCTGGGCCTGGGCACTGTCTCTCAGCTCTTCAGCTCAAGGCTAGCGCTCTACCACTTGAGCCACAGCACCACTTCCGGCTTTTTTCTTTTTGCTTATGTGGTGCTGAGGAATCGAACCCAGGGCGTCATGCATGCAAGGTAAGCGCTCTACCACTGAGCCATCTTCCCAGCCCTTAAGTCCATATTAATGGAAAAAGCTTGATGTGGTGGCATACACGTGTCATCCTAGCTACTGGGGGAAGTGAAAAAAGAAAATAAAAAAACCAGGAGGACTGCAGTTCAAATAGGCTGTGAATCAGAGACTTGTATATGCTAAGCACACTGAACTAACCACTGAGTGATACCTCTGTGGGTACTCTGTGGTGTGTGTGTGTGTGTGTGTGTGTGCATGTGCACACATGTGAGAGTACTGGGGGTTGAACACAAACCTTTGCTCTCACTCTGTCACTTGAGCCACATCTCTACTTCCCAGCACTGTATCTTGTTGTTGTTGTTGTTGTTTTGCTTTGTTTTTGTTTATGAGATACTGAGGAATTGAACCCAGGGCCTCATGCCTGCTAGGCAAGCACTCTACCACTAATGGCATTCCCAGTCTTTATCTTGGTTGTTACATGCTGCAGAGTAGAGAAGCATATTTGGGTTGATGCAGGATCCTCAACCAATTAGATTAAAGAAGATACACATACAACAGTTGATAGAACTAATGGGGAGGTTGGGACTGTGTCTTGCCTTTATTTTTGGCTTAGCCGAGGTGATCATCCTTCTACTGATGCCTCCCTGATAGCTGGGATATCAGGTTTGTACACTGAACTCAAGGGAGAGGAATCTCCTATGACAACTCTATTTTTAAAAAAAAATTCCTTCCAGATGCAGGGATTACTGGACCAGGGATGCAACTACAAGTGCTAGAAACAGGGATTATTCCTAAACAACAACAACAAAAATATTGTTTTAAACCTTTACAATTCCAAGAGTCTAAGAAGGCAGGCTGTGCCTTCACTTCATCAGACAAAATTGGGGTTAACAGTGAATGTTGCTGTACCTTTGATGGGTAGTAACAGCACACCAGCTCTGTGGCTGGGCCAGTTTTGCCCTCTGTGGAAGGGAACGGGGGTGGGGGGGTGCTTGTTTGACTACCAATGCCTCTAATCTCATCCAGCACAGTGGCCAAGCCGAACATTCCTGATGAAGGTGGAAATTTTAGGGACTAAATGGAGAGGAGAAATGGTAGCTGAAGGTAAAGGAATGAACAAATCCTACAAACCATCCTAGCAAATGATTGTATGGGGCCGGGGAGAGGGGATTCCTCAACTTTATATCCAAGTAAGACAGAGGTACAGGTAATCTGAGTAGTTGAGTCTTGAGCCTGACATCTTTAATGGGAGCAGTCTTTTGGGACTTAACCGCTCAAGATGTGAGGTTTCTATTAATACTGGGAGTTGGGATGAGAACTGAGTTGTTGGAGAAGTACAGCCTCCTGGAACTGAGGATGCCACGTGGAAGTAGAAGCCACACTTCCCACACGGCCCTTTGGATGAGAACTGCACCCAGGTACCCCCACTATCCCCGCCACTGCTCTCACCAGCAGCTCCCTGGCCACCACCAGCAGCCCCAGTGTCTGCAGTTAGCTCTCTTGTAGCTACACCCCAGTAGCCAGGGCTGATAGCCCAGATGACATCTTCTGCAGCTGGCGTGGCTACGGGCTGTGCTGTCAGGCACACATTGGGTCTTCAGGAAGGTGGTAATGCTGAGCCCTCCCAGCCTGGCATCACTCACTGGCACAGCAGTAGCAGCAATGTGGTGGCCCTTGCTCATGAGATAAAACCATTTTTGAAGCGTACCCAGAATCAGAGTGACTTTAAGCTCTGTGAGGGCCTCAATGAGGCGCTGAAATGATGCAGAATTGTACATGGATTCGTCTAATCAAAAAGAAGAAACTGGAGGAATGGAAAACTGCCTCTGATGACCAAAGTTAACTTAGCATAAAAATGTAATTGATAGTGAAAGCACAGAATATGAACCAGTAAATGAACCCTTTCATCATGGGTAGCTCCATTGCTTCTGAATGGACATGAAGTTCACTGAGATGCTATAAAATTTGAGCCTGGCCAGATTTGTGTGGCCTCCTCAAACTAGCTGTTTTGATGTTATTTTTGAGTTAGCTAAAATAAAGTGATCTTTAAAAGAAAAAAAAACCCAGGTGCAGGTGGCTCATGCCTGTAATCTTAGCTACTCAGGAGGCTGAGATCTGAGGATCATGGTTCAAAGCCAGCTCGGGCAGGAAAGTTCGTGAGACTCTTATCTCCAATAAACCACTAGAAAACCAGAAGTGGCACTGTGGCTCAAGTGGTAAAGCACTAGCCTTGAGCTGAAGAGCTCAGGGACAGCACCTAGGACCAGAGTTCAAGCCCCATGACCCACCCCCCCCACACACAAAAAAAAAGAAAAAGAAAAAAATTGAGTTATTAGGGACATAACTATTGTCTGGAGAATCGAAGAGCAGGCTATTGATACTGGAAAACACCCCAAACTTTCTATAATGAACACGTATTACTTTTAGAGCAGAAAAAGTTTAAAGACACATTTAAAATGAAGCTAATATAACTTGATGGATATCTTATATTCTCAAGATTTGTTAACATCTTGTAACAAACTATTAGATGCAAATATATGTGAAATGAACAAATGGAATCCCTTGTCATTAATCTCACAAATGCAAACTTTCCTGGTAGGAGAGGTCTTGCCCATATCTAGGTACAGTGTGGACACGATAACTTACCTCCTACATCATCATCTTCATTGGCTGGGCCTTCTGCACTATCCACATTTTCTATTTCATGTGGTTTGGTTAAACTGTAGTCACTTGAAGCTGTTGGACTTTCTAAAAGACAAAAAGAGTTTAAGTATGAAGTCAACTTTAAAGGATTTTTATGTGCATATTGTCATCCTCAGACTCTCTTAGTGATAAACAGAATCCTCTCACATATATCCAAATATATATTTATGTATTATATATGTATATATACATATATATGCATGTCTTATATCATATATGGAAACTCCTCAATAAAGGTAAGATTTTAAAGAGGAAAGACCCAGCGTTACCTGTGGGGACAGGCTGTTCCTGGCTGTTTTTCAGCTCCGGATTGGGTTGTGTATCTGAAAAGAAAAAGATCATGAAAGATCAGATACACATAGTACATTCCCACAGATTCAAGCAATCCATAGACTTGTTAGGGATACTATTTTGATGAGGGCTGGGAATGCAGCTTAGTGGTAGAGTGCTTGCTCAGCATGCATGAAGCCCTGGGTTCAATTCCTCAGTACCACATAAACAGAAAAAGCCAAAGTGGCTCAAGTGGTAAGAGTGCTAGCTTTGAGTAAAAGCTCAGAGACAGCCCTGAGTTCAAGCCCCAGAACTGGCAAAAAAAAAAGAATACTATTTTGAGCCAAGATATGCCAGATGCCCAGATGCCCTAATACAGATGAATGGATCCAAAAGTTGTGGTACCTCTATACAATGGAATATTATACAGCCATTAGAAAGGACAAAATAATGGTATTTGCAGGAAATGGATGGAACTAGAACAAATCATTCTGATTGAGGTAAGCCAAGATCAGAGAGACAAATGGCACATGGTCTCCTGGTTATGTGGATATTAAATCCAAAATGCAAGGAAATATGACAAAGTAAACAGGACAGCTGACCCATTGCAACAATGAGATGTATTACCAAAGCTTATAGAATTCACAAATTTTATAGACCATGATAATGACAATTTGCCTTGTGAAGGTTAGAATGTGTATGTGACTCTAAGTATCACTATCCCACAATACTGTTAAATTTGTGAAATTTATGTAATCACTTAATGTCAATAAAAACCTGTTTCAGGGCTGGGAAGGTGGCTCAGTGGTAGAGCGCTTGCCTTGCATGCATGAGGCCCTGGGTTCGATTCCTAAGCACCACATAAGCAGGGAAAAAAAGCCGGAAGTGGCGCTGTGGCTCAAGTGGTAGAGCGCTAGCCTTGAGCTGAAGAGCTGAGGGACAGCGCCCAGGCCAAGAGTTCAGGCCCCACAACTGGTTTTGTTTTTTTTTTTTTGTCAGTCATGGGCCTGGGCGCTGTCACTCAGCTCTTCAGCTCAAGGCTAGCGCTCAACCACTTGAGCTACAGCATCACTTCCGGCTTTTTCTGCTTATTTGGTGCTGAGGAATTGAACCCAGGGCTTCATGCATGCAAGGCGAGCACTCTACCACCGAGCCACCTTCCCAGCCCCAGGCCCCACAACTGGACCCCCCCAAAAATTGTTTTAAAAAAAGAATACTATTTTGGCCTGGCATTGGTGACTCATGCTTGTAACCTAGCTACTCAGAAGGCTGAGATCTGAGGATCGGGGGTCAAAGCCAGCCCAGGGCAGAAAGTCCACAAGACTTGTAACTCCAGTAAATCACCAAAAAGTCAGGAGTAGAGCTATGGCTCAAATGATAGAGTGCTAGCCTTGAGCTGAAGAAAAAACTCAGGGACAGTGCCCAGGCTCTGAGTTCAAGCGCCAGGATAGACACCAAAGGAAAAAATAAAGTCTCAGACTTTTGGCTCAGGCTGGCTTCAAATTGGTCTTCGGGTCTTAGCCTCCTAAGGAGCTGGGATTATAGGCATGAGCCACTGGCACCCAGCATTTTTTTTTTTTTTTGGTACAGGTCATAGGGCTTGAACTCAGGGTTTAGGAGCTGTCCCTGAGCTTTTTGTGCTCAAGGTTAGTGCTCTAGCATTAGAGCCACAGCTCCACTTCCAGATTTTTGCCGGTTAATTGGAGATGAGTTTTATGGACCTTCCTGCCAGGGATGGCTTTGAACCTTGATCCTCAGATCTCAGGCTCCTGAGTAGCTAGGATTACAGGTGTGAGCCACAGGCAACCTTTCTTTCTTTCTTTCTTTCTTTTTTTTAAAAAAGGCAGTTTCTTGTATAGCTCAGGATGGTCTGGAACTCACCAATCTCCTGTCTCCGTCTCCCTAGTGTTGGAATTACAAGCATGCATCATCACAATTAGCTCACTTATTCTTTCTTCTGTCATCTAAATTTGCTGTTAAACCTACTCAGTGAGTTTTGTCAGACAAAAGTTTTGTTTTGTTTTATCTTATGGTGTGCCAGAGGCTTGTATATGCTACATAAGCAATATTCAATGAGTTTTATATTACAGATATTGCTATTTTCAGTGGCAGAACAACCATTTTATTCATTGTTATAATTTCTTTCTTGATGTGTCCTATTTGTGATTTACTATAATAATATTTTCTATTACATCGTTCTTTGGCCAGTCCTGAGGACTTTCTTTGGCCAGGCCCTTTGGACAGGGCCTGAGCACTGTCTCTGAGCTGCTTTTGCTCAAGGCTAGCACTTGAGCCACAGCACCACTTCTAGCTTTTTCTGTTTATGTGGTACAGGGCTTCATGCATGCTAGGCAAGCACTCCACCACTAAGCCATATTTCCAGCCCTACATCTTTGGGTATAACTATAGCTGTTGAAAATTCTTCCAGTCTCTATGTCATCATGAGATTAGTGACTATTGATTAACTTTGCTTCTCAGAAAGCCTCACATTTGGTGTTTTTTTGTTTGTTTGTTTGTTTGTTTTGGGGGGGGTCCAGTCGTGGGGCCTGAACTCTGGGCCTGGGCGCTGTCCCTCAGCTCTTCAGCTCAAGGCTAGCGCTCTACCACTTGAGCCACAGCACCACTTCTGGTTTTTTTCTTTTTGCTTATGTGGTGCTGAGGAATCAAACCCAGGGCCTCAGGCATGCAAGGCAAGCGCTCTACCACTGAACCACCTTCCCAGCCCGAAAGCCTCACCTTTGGAAGTGGCGCTGTGGCTCAAGCAGTAGAGCACTTGCCTTGAGCTGAAGAGTGCAGGGAAAGCGCCCAGGCCAAGAGTTCAAGCCACACAACCAACAAAAAAAAAAAGAAAGAAAGACTCACATTTTCTTGCTTCCTCATGTGACCTAATGGTTTTGGATTGATTGTGAATATGTTACAGAAATTGTTAATTCTACCATTTTCTTCTAAGATATATAGAGAGATATAAAATATAGATGTACATATATGTATATAGATTCAATCCATAGTTCTTTTCAGCAAGAGTATGTGGATGGGATGACACTACTCAGGCTGCTAGATATTAATTTCTAAACATCATCCTCTATTAAAAAGAAATAGGCTCCTCCAAGAAATGGCTGCTTCCAGGGTTGGGGCAGAGAAAGTACAAGATGAATCTGGATTTTGCTGTGCTAGAAAGCAAACGAGAGATAACAGAATGAAGAGAATATTATAAAAGGATATGGAAGTGTCATGAAGAGTTTCCACTGGCCGAGTCTGAGACTAGTGAACAATAAAATAATAATGACAGTACAGGCTTATAGCTCATTAAGAAATAAGTTTATGGGCTGTGAAGGTGACTCAGTGGTAGAGCGCTTGCCTTGCATGCATGAGGCCCTGGGTTCGATTCCTCAGCACCACATAAGCAAAAAGAAAAAAGCCGGAAGTGGCGCCGTGGCTCAAGTGGTAGAGCGCTAGCCTTGAGCTGAAGAGCTGAGGGACAGCGCCCAGGCCCAGAGTTCAGGCCCCACTACCGGACCCAAAAAAAAAAAAAAAAGAAAAGAGTTTCCACTGGCCAAGTCTGAGACTAGTGAACAATAAAATAACAATGACAGTACAGGTTTATAACTCATAAAGAAATAAGTTTATGGGCTGGGAAAGTGGCTCAGTGGTAGAGCGCTCGCCTTGCATGCATGAGGCCCTGGGTTCAATTCTTCAGCACCACATAAGCAGAAAAAGCCGGAAGTGGGGCTGAGGCTCAAGTGGTAGAGCGCTGGTCTACAGCTGAAGAGCTGGGGGACAAAAAAAGGAAAGAAGAAAGGAAGGAAGGAAGGAAGAAGTTTATGGGCTGGAAAGGTAGCTCAGTGGTAGAGTGCTTGCCTTGCATGCAAGAGGCCCTGGGTTCGATTCCTCAGCACCACATAAGCAAAAAGAAAAAAAGCCAGAAGTGGCGCTGTGGCTCAAGTGGTAGAGCGCTAACCTTGAGCTGAAGAGCTGAGGGACAGTGCCCAGGCCCAGAGTTCAGGCCCCACGACCGGACCCAAAAAAAAAAAAAAAAAGTTAAGCAAAAGTGAGAAGCCTTTAGTTCAAGCCCCAATATCAGCATAAAAACAAATAAACAAGGAAGGAATGAAAAAAGATAGGAAGGAATGAAAAAGAAGGAAGGGAGGGAGGGAGGGAGGGAGGAAGGAAAGGAGGAAGGAAAAAAGAAGAAGAAAGGAAGAAAAAAGAGAAAGAAGTTCATGATATTTTAATAAGTAGGTAAACCAGGTGTTGGGGGCTCACTCCTGTAATCTTAGCTACTTAGGAGGCTGAGATCTGAGGATTGTGGTTTGAAGTCAGCCTGGGCAGGAATATCCATGAAAATCTTATCTCTAATAAACTACTCAATAAAACCATAAGTGGAGCTGTGGTTCAAGTGATCAAGCATTAGCTTTGAGCAAAAAGCAGCTCAAGGACAGTACCCAGGCCCTGAGTTCAAGCTCCAAGACTGGCACATACACAAGAAAGAAAAAGTAATAATAAATAAATAAGCAGGTAAATAAATTGAAAGTCTGGTGAGAAATGGAATATTTATGTAGTTTCAAAATACTTTTCTCCCCAAATACTTACTAATTACAAAGTAACTATAGAGTACAGAGACCTAATCAATAACATTGTAGCTGAGCAAAGTTATGTATGATTGTTGCCAGAAATGGACAAATGAAAATAGCATGATATCTGATTACAAACAAACATACATAGCATGAAGCAAGCCCTAAGGAGGCAAACGAACTCTACTGAGGGATAGTTTACAGTGCAACTTGCTTGTACTCTCAAGTATCAGGTCATGAGCAATAAAGGAGTTACCCCAGACTTATGGACAGTAAAGAGAAATGACCACAAAATGCAGTGTGTAATCCCAAAATGAATCCTCTCACAGTAAAGAACTGTGGTGGCTCATGTCTGTAATCTTAGCTACTCTGGAGGCCGAGATCTGAAGATTGTGGTTTAAAGCTAACCTGAGAAGAAAAGTCCATGAGATTCTTATTCCCAAGCTGGTACTTCCATATGAAAGTATATTTCAAACTATAGCGCGCCAGCCTTGAGTAAAAAAGCTGAACCAGAGTGCAAGTTCCTGAGTTTAAGCGCCAGTACTGGTACAAAAAAAAAAAAAAAACTAAACTAAATGGGGGGGGCTGGGAAGGTGGCTCAGTGGCAGAGTGCTTGCCTTGTATGCATGAGGCCCTGGGTTCGATTCCTCAGCACCACATAAACAGAAAAGGCCGGAAGTGGTGCTGTGGCTCAAATGGTAGAATGCTAGCCTTGAGCTGAAGAGCTGAAGGATAGCGCCCAGGTCCAGAGTTCAGGCCCCCCCCCCCCACCCCAAACAAAACCCTAAATGGGGAGACTCCAGATTAAATAGTAGTAATGCATGAATATTAATTTCTTGATTTGATGTCTGTACTGTGTTTATTAGGAGAAGATAGGAGGTATTTTCTATTCAAGAGTGATAGGGATCATGTCAGCAACTTATTCTCAAAATCTCTGGAAAAAATAGACTTTTTTTGCACTATTTAGCAACTTTTTCTGTGAGTTGGATCGTGTTTTTCAAATAATCTGAAGAAAAACAGCTAACTGAAACTTTCAATTGTACACTAAAAGTATTCTCAAAAGAAAAAAAAAAAAAAAAAGAAAGAAAAAGAAAACTAGTTCAAAGGTTTTATGAGCAACTGTCATTCGGGAACATCTTTTAGTTAAACCCAGCACCATAGATGGCTTTTGATTTGGTGACCTAGAGGCAAAAGGTCTTGGTCCCTTGAACCTTTTGAATCCTCTGCAGTGACATTTAAATAGGTCTCAATAATATTTTTTTTCAGATGCCCTTGTGTGTACTGTAAATAACACCCCAACTAATAGAGTACAACTTCTAAGCGAAAAAGATTCTAACTACCTAGTATTCACAACCTCAAAGGGTATCTAACCCCACTGAAATCAGGCCATATAGACATTCTTTTTCACTGCTAAAAGATTTTAAAACACAAAGGCAAAATAGATTGAAGTACGTTTCTCACCCCCCACCAAACTTAAAGTTGTTTATAAGAACATGAAGTTGTATTCAAAGCCAGCAGTAGATACATGGTGAAGTAATTCCCAAGTGAACAGAAACTTGTTCAGTATTCTTAGGTGTGGCAAAATCTTTTTAATAGTCAACTTATTATTCTGTAATTTCTTTGCACTTTAGCAAAAAAAAAAAAAAAAAGCCATCCCCCCCACCCCCCAAAAGTTCTCCATTTAGTGGAATCTACTGGGGTCTTTAAAAGTCTGGACAGTCAACATAGTTTCAAAATAATTTCCAAAAGAATGCACTAGTAGCTGGGCACCAGTGGTTTACATATATTATTTTATATACATTACACATATAGATAATCCTAGCTACTCAGAAAACTGAGATATAAGGATTATAGTTGGAAGCTGGCCCAAGCAAGAAAATCCCTGAGACTCCTTACTTCCATTAATCACCAGAAAGCTGGAAATGGGTGCTGTGGCTCAAAGTAGTAAGCCCTGAGTTCAAGCCCCATAACCAACAACAACAACGACAAAAAGAATGCTCTAGAAAACTAAGTAGAAAGAAAGTCTATATTCAGAAAGCAGGTCACTTTGTGGATGGAAAGATATCAGAGTCATTGCTAATAGATATGTTGTTGTTGTTTGTATGGAAAAGCAGTAACAGAAATGTCCCCAAATCAATTAGAGTGATGCTGGCAAAAATCTGTGGATAGCCAGGCATCAACAGCTCATGCCCATAATCCTAGCTACTTAGGAGGCTGAGATCAGAGAATCACAGTTCAAAGCAAGTCTGAGCAGAAAAGTCGATGCAAATCTTGTTTCCCAATTAACCAGCAAAAAGCTAGACCTGAAGCTGTGGTTTAGCCTAGAGCAAAAAAGCCAAGTGAGAGTGTGAGGTCCTAAATTCAAGCCCTAGTCCAGGCATAATCAATTTATCAATTAATAAAATATGTCAACCTTAGAAGATGGGTTTTTTTTTGTTTTTGTTTTTGTTTTTTGTGTCCGGTCATGGGGCCTGAACTCTGGGCCTAGGTGCTGTCCCTCAGCTCTTCAGCTCAAGGCTAGCGCTCTACCACTTGAGCCACAGTGCCACTTCCGGCTTTTTTCTTTTTGCTTATGTGGTGCTGAGGAATCGAACCCAAGGCCTCATGCATGCAAGGCAAGCGCTCTACCACTGAGCCATCTTCCCAGCCCCTAGAAGATGTTTTAAGATGCTAGAAAGTACCATTTTGTATATTTCAAAATAAAAGGGCCAGATTATGAATAAAACTTAAATTTGGAAATGGCAGTTTAGTTAAATAAGATCTCATCAATGATCATGTAAACATCTTACTCTTAGCTCTGTCAATCATCTATGAGCAAAACCAAATTATCATTAGCAACGAATTTTGTAATCCTGTTCGTTCTTAAATGGTTATGAACTGAGCTTTATTTATAATACTGTTAGGTAAGTATCAAACAAAGAGCAATTAAGGATACTTGGTAATACAAGTTTCAGAGCTCAAATTTCCACTCATTGGTTTGTTTACCAAGCAGAAAGTACAGGACTTAAAGGAGAACAAAATGTCAAATTTCAGAAAGAATTCTGTACTGAATTCACCAGCTGCATGCAGTGCAGGGACCTAACAGGTACCAGAAAGCTGTCTCGAAAGTTGATATTCCTTTTCATCTTCAAACAGTAAACTGACTCACTTAACCTCATGTCTCTTTCTTTCTTTTTTGAGAAAAAAAAGGTAGCTTCTCTTACTAAAATAGGAAGTGGTGCTATAGCTCAAGTGGTAGAGCACTTGCCTTGAGCTGAAGAGATGAGGGACAGTGCCCAGGCCCAGAGGTCAAGCCCCATGACCGACCAAAAAAAAAAAAAAATTATGCCACCTCTTACCTAAAATATCCTCTCATCCAGACTAAATCTTTGGAAATCAGGGACTAGGAAGGTAGCTCAGTGGTAGATTATTTGCCTTGCATGCATGAGACCCTGGGTTTGATTCCTCAGCACCACATAAACAGAAAAAGCCAAAAGTGGCACTGTGGCTCAAATGGTAGAGCGATAGCCTTGAGCTGAAGTGCTGAGGGACAGCGCCCAGACCCAGAGTTCAGGCCCTACAACTGAGACACACACACACACACACACACACACACACACACACACACACACACACAAAATCTTTGGAAATCAAAGCACTGACTGTAGAAATTTTTTTCACTCTTACAGTACTACTTCTTGGGACTGTAAACGTAGCAAAGAAATACTTGGCCACCTCTGCTCATCACCACCATATCAATGGAATTCTGCCACAAAAACAGTTCTGAAGATGACTCTGGGACCCTAGAGTCATGGAAGTGGCGCTGTAGCTCAAGTGGTAGAGCGCTTGCCTTGAGCTGAAGAGCTGAGGGACAGCACCCAGGCCCAGAGTTCAAGCCCCACGGCCGACCAAAAAAAAAAAGAAATTTCAGTGGGACCCTAGAGTCAGTAACATTAAGTTGGAGTAACATTAGTTGGAGTGGATACCTTAACTAGCTACAACTTTTTTTTTTTGTCGGTTGTGGGCCTGAACTCTAGGCCTGGGCGCTGTCCCCTAGTTCTTCAGCTGTAGACTAGCACTCTACCACTTGAGCCTTAGCCCCACTTCCGTCTTTTTCTGCTTATGTGGTGCTGAGGAATCAAACCCAGGGCCTCATGCATGCAAGACAAGTATTCTACCATTGAGCCACCTTCCCAGTGCCTAGCTACAACTTCTTTCCTTGCCACCTGATGCTTGAATTTTTTTTCTAATAGTCCTCTACTTGTATGACTTCTGTTTAAACCTTTCATATATATATATACTTACAATAAATGTTATTTCATATACATTATATTATTATATATTATATTACATATTATCATATATCATATATATCACATGTATGCAATGTAGTCTAATATATACTTATAACATCTTATGTATTACATAATTATATTAAATTATATATAATTTATACATATTAAATTGTGTATAATATATCACACACATATTACCTTCCTTTTTCAGGGAAACTCTAATGGTTAAAAAAAAATTCCTCAAATGTAGTGAAACTCAAGTATCCTGAAATGCACTAATCAAGGCCTAGTTCAGCTTGCTGGGTACACACAGGGCAAATTCTCTGACCATGGTGAGGACTTCTTTTTTTTTTTTTTTTTGGGCCCGGTCATGGGGCCTGAACTCTGGGCCTGGGCACTGTCCCTCAGCTCTTCAGCTCAAGGCTAGTGCTCTACCACTTGAGTCACAGTGCCACTTCCGGCTTTTTTCTTTTTGCTTATGTGGTGCTGAGGAATCGAACCCAGGGCCTCAGGCATGCAAGGCAAGCACTCTACCACTGAGCCAACTTCCCAGCCTCAATGGTGAGGACTTCTAAACTTCTTTTTGTTGGTGTGTGGTCCTTCAAAAAACACTGCATCAGCACTCATCCCAGTGATTGCAATAAGATTTCTTTTTACCTCATGGTATTGTTGCAAGAGAATTAGACACAGTGGCATTTGTAAAATCACCCATTTTATAAACAGGATGCAAACGATTTTTAAAAATAACAAGAAATTTTGTTCAAGCACACAGTCTCTGTGACCTATTAAGAAATGAAGATCCACTGGGTGTTGGTGGCTCATGCCTGGAATCCTAAACACTCAAGAAGCTGAGATCAAGGTTTAAATCCAGCCTGGGGAAGACAAATCTGAGAGACTCTTATCTCTCATTAGCCATCAAAAAATCAAAAGTAGAGGCAGCACCAGTGGCTCATGCCTGTAATCCTGTAATCCTAGCCACTCAGGAGGCTGAGATCTGAAGACCAAGGTTCAAAGCCAACCCTGAGGCAAAAAAGTCCCTGTGAGACTCTTATCTCCACTCAAAAACTGGAAGTGGAACTGTGGATCAATGAGGTAGAGCACTAGCTTTGAGCAGAAGAGCTCAGGGATAGCACCCAGGCCCTGAGTTCAAGCCCCACAACCAACCAAAAAGAAAAAAAATCAAAAGTTTAGAACCAGTCTTTAACAAAAGGGCTAAGGGAAAAAGACAAGGGAGATCACAAGACTTTGAGTTCAAGTCCCAGTTCTGGCAGTACATACACACATGCACATGCGTACACACACACACACACACACACACACACACAAACACACACACATACATCTGAATCAGGATTCCTGTCTTGAGTTTCACTGCAGTTTCACAGAATTAAAATTGTGTTTTTAAATACCAATTATAGATATTAGAAGGCCAGAATCAGAAGAGATTTTAGATCCTACTAATTTCAAATACTTCAACTAAATAATTTTGTGTTATTGTTGATTGAGGGGAAGGAAAGATTGATAAACAAAGATCATACCTTAGAACAAGAATAATCCCCCCAGCCATGAAATTCTTCCTTACTTCCTTGTACTAAAGTAAAAGGTTAAGAAATATCAAGACTATTAGGCTAAGGACCCCAGACCAAATACAGCCCATGTTAACATTCCTGTTCTTCCTATCCTATTCTCTTACATAAGGTCTTTCATTTTTTCCCATAGATCAAATGCCTGATGATGAAATTATAGACTGGGCAAGGATGAATTGCTGACAATCATAGTCAAAGAAACAAACTCAAAGCCTACTATATTTTCTTGTTAAGTTAGTTATTTTAAAATTGCCAAAAAAATAAATACATTTCCATTTCACCTTAGATATCACATGCCATCAAGTGAATATATAGAGAAAACGGAAAAATCAACACTACATGTTAGTGTTATTTATAAGAGAATTATTGACCCAGCATGTTCAAATTAAGGCCTTTTTAAACTGTAAAATGCCTGGATTTGTGATAAAAATAACTAAAGCCAAAAACAAAACCTGTAATTTAAAGTGTATAATAGAATTATGTAATCATTTAATCACAATTAAAAAAAAAAAAAAACCTCGGGGAAGGTAGGGAGGGAAGGGATGGTAGGGGGAAAACAATGGAGGGGGTAACAATGCTCAATAGGAAGTGTACTCATTACCTTGCTCATGTAACTGTAACCCTCTGTATAGTATCTTTACAATAAAAAATAAATAAAGTATATAATAGATAAAAGTATGAAACAACCAAACTTCTAGGGAATGACAATAGAGAACATGTTCATGGCTTTAAAGAAAACAAAGATTTCTTAAACATGACACAGAGAACACTTAATCACAAAAGAAAAATAATTGGTAAGTTTGTCTCCACTGAAATTGGGAATTCTATTAATCAAATTTATTAACAAGCAAGTTATAAAGTGAGATAATATATTTACAATACATTTATCACAAATTAGATATTTCCAAAAGTTTTTAAAATGCCGACAAAACCATTTATTGAAAAAAAAAAGACAACCAGTTTTTAAAAAGACAAAAACAAGCAAAACTCCATTGACTATAACACTTTAGACACTTTAGGAAAAGTAATATCCTAATGGCAATAAATAGTAAGAAAAGATATCTAACATCATTGTTCATCAGGAAAATGAAAACCAAAACCACAATGAAATACTACTCTTCAACTCCTGGAATGGCTAAAATGAAAAAGACTGACAATAGTTAAAGTTTTGACAAAATGTACAATTAAATGAAACTCTCAGACATTGGTAGTGGGAGGGTAAACTGGTTGAATCTCTTTGAAATCTGACTGGTGGTATTTATCAAAGCTAAGAATATCTACCTTATGACTAGAAATGCTAGTCTTCACCATATATTCAAGCAGCATATCTATCTATCTATCTATCTATCTATCTATAAGAACATTCATAACAAGGTCAAAACACTAGAAATAATAAACCTGTCTACCAACAGCAACAGATGAATCAATAAATTGTGCTATAATCACACTATACAATAACACTGAACTACTAGTATATATAAAGAACATATGTGGATCTCAAAAATCTTGCTGAGGAAAAGAAGCCAGATATACACAAAAAAGTACCTATTGTATAATTAAATTTATATGAAATTCCAGAACAAGTAAACTAAATCAATGACAATAGAAGTCTGAATAGTGTTTAACTGGGGGACAAAAGGAATAATGACCATTAAATGACCATTGTCTATGACCAGAATTTGAACTCAGTATCTGACACTTATCACTCTTTGGCAGGCACTCTACCACCTAAGCCACGCCTTCAACCCCATAAGGAAACTTTTTAAAGTGATACAAATGATTCTTATCTTTATCTGGAAAGCCATATATATGTAAAAAAGAATCAAGTTACATACATAAGGCATGTGCTTTATAGTATATGCTACTCCTTAATTTTCTTTTTTTTTTTTTTTTGGTCCGATTGTGGGGCCTGAACTCTGGGCCTGGGCTCTGAACTCTGGTCCCTCAGCTCTTCAGCTCAAGGCTAGCGCTCTACCACTTGAGCCACAGCGCCACTTCCAGCTTTTTTCTTTTTGCTTATGTGGTGCTGAGGAATCGAACCCAGGGCCTCTTGCATGCAAGGCAAGCACTCTACCACTGAGCCACTTTCCCAGCCCCTATTCCTTAATTTTCTTTAAAAAATCTAATGAACACACAGCCTCAAATATTTAAATTACTAAACCTTACAAATGTAATTACAGCAGCATCTTCCCACTTGGAAGAAAATATGGAATTTCAAGGGTTTTTCATGGTTCTGCTACAAAACCTTTATTATATATACACTATTCATCCACTAATACTCCATGAAGCTTAAAATTTTCCCATAGTGTAGACATTAACTTGCATATTGCTGTGGATGTAGTTTGAGTCTCTCCACAGGTCCATGTGTTAGAAGCTTGGTTTTCAGGGAAGTGGAATTTGGAGATTGATGGAAGCATTAAGAAGCAGGGCCTACATACCACTCCTAGGCATCTATCCTGAACAACAGGAACCAGGATACAAGGACACATGCACCTCCATGTTTATTGCAGCACTGTTCACAATAGCCAGGATATGCAAACAACCCAGATGCCCCACCACAGATGAATGGATCCAAAAATTGTGGTATCTATATACAATGAAATATTATGCATCCATTAGAAAGGACAAAATAATGGCATTTGCAGGGAAATGAATGGAACTAGAAGAAATCATATTGAGTGAGGTAAGCCAAGTGCAGAGACAAACGGCACATGGTCTCCCTGATAAGTGGATGTTAAATCCAAAACAAGGTGATATGACAAAGTCAACAAGACTTGAGAAACAAAGGACCTCCACTCATTTGGTCCAATCACTACTAAACCCCATGCTGCTGATCACATATATATGTGTACACTGGAGGGAAACTAGGAGGAGGACACAGAACTAGAGGGAATCAGGGGAAAACATACAACATTGGGACCTATCAGCTGCACTAGACATTGATCAAAAAGAACTAAGCAACTCAATGGCAGTGATGGGAAGGAGGGGCCGAATGGGAAAGAGGGAACAGCTGACGCCATGCAAAAGGAAAGGAATGTACATATCGCCTGATGTGTAAGAAATAACTGTATTGTCAAAGCTCATAGAACCCATAAACTTTATAGACCATGATAGACAATTTGCCCCATGAAAGTTAGAATGTGTCTGTGACTTTAACTAAGCATCACTATCCCACAATACTGTGAAATTATGTAATCACTGAATCACAATAAAGAATTTGCAAAAAAAGAAGAAGAAGGAGGAGGAGGAGGAGGAGGAGAAGCCAGCAGCAGAAGCAGCAACAGCAGAAGCAGGGCCTAGTAGAAGGTCTTTGAAGACATTGCGCTGAAAAAGGATTAATGTGGCTTCCCTGAAGTACCTAGGTTAGGAAAGGAGCAAGCCCACCCCCTGCTCTTTCTGTTTGAGGTATGACCACTTGTTCTTAGTGATTCCATACACCACTCTCACCAGAGCTGCCTAATCTTGAACTCCAAACCTCTAAAACTATGAGTGAAATGAACTTTTCTTCCTTTTTAATTTTTTTTATTGTTTTGTCAGAGACCTGGACTCTAACTTGGTATCTGACAGTTTTGTTCATTAGCAGGTGCCCTACCACCTGAGCCACGCCTCCATCCCCAACCTCTTTTCTTCTTAAGTAGCTTTTCTTGTGACAGTGCCACAAAGCTGACTATGCACACCAACCACAGGTGAAGATATTTCTGTGATAGCTAATTTTCAAACCTCCCTGAGAACTGGGATGTCAAAATCTGTTTTACGGTTGGGAAAGTGGCTTAGTGGTAGAGTGCTTACCTAGCATGCATGAAGCCCTGGGTTAGATTCCTCAGTACCACATAAACAGAAAAAGCTGGAAGTGGTGCTGTGGCTCAAGTGATAGAGCACTAGCCTTGAGCAAAAGAAGCTCAGGAACAGTGCCCAGGCCCTGAATTCAAGCCACAGGACTGGCAAAAAAAAAAAATCTGTCTTAATTTTGACTTTGACTTTTTTTAATAAAGATTCAGATTATACAAATGTCACCCATCTATAGAACACAAAACAAAATCCTCAATCCACATCTGCCTCCAGCAATGTCTTTATTGATTTCTTTATCTCATAGCCAAAGTTCTGGGAAAACTAGCCTATTGTCAACATTTCTACTTCCTCTATTTCCATTTTTACTTTAACTACTTCAATTGAGTTTCTTTCCCTCTCATTCTTCAAAAGCCCCCTTTGACAGGGTCACTAGCAAATTTCATGTGGCCAAAGCCAGCCCACACTTTCTATCCTCATTTTCTTGATTTCTTAGTTACGTTCAACATAATTAACCACCCACTCCTTCAGGAATATACTCCTTCCCTGCATTCTATGCCAATATTGGAATCTAATATAAACTTGTTCAGGCTGGGTGCTGGTGGTTCATACCTGTAACCCTACCTACTCAGGAGGCTAAGATCTGAGGGTTGTAGTACAAAGACAACCTGGTCAGGAAAGCCCATGAGACTCTTCTTAAATTTTTTAATTAATCAATCAATTAATTAATTTTTCCAGTCCTGGGGCTTGAACTCAGGGCCTGGGTATTATCCCTGAGCTTCTTTTGCTCAAGATTAGCACTCTACAACTTGAGCCACAGTGATACTTCTGCCTTTTTCTGTTTATGTGGTACTGAGGAATGGAACTCAGGGCTTCATGCATGCTAGTCAAGCACTCTACCACTAAGCCACATTCCCAATCCTTAATTTATTTTTATTGTTACTACAAAGTGATGTACAGAGAGGTTACAGTTACATAAGTCAAGTAAAGAGTACATTTCCTTTTAGAAAATATCACCCCTTCCCTCACTCTCTCCCAGTCCACGTGAACTCTCATCTCCAATAAAACTTCCAAAAAGGCAGAAGTAGAGGTGTGGCTCAAGTAGTAGAGTGCCAGCCTTGAGCAAAATAAGCTCAGGGACAGCACTGAGTTCAAGCTCCAGGACTGGCACGCACATGCACACACATACTCACATATTAATATATATGCATTTGTTCAATTATTAATTGCCTTATCATATAAATTGAATTTTCTGTTTTAAAGAACATAGCTAAGCCAGGCACGGTGGCTCAAGCCTGTAATCCTAGCTACTCAGGAGCCTGAGATCTAAGGATCATGGTTCAAAGCCAGCCTGGGCAGAAAAGCCCCAGTGAGACTCTTATCTCCAATTAACCACTCAAAAACTAGAAGTGATGCTGTGGCTTCAGTGGTAGAGAGCTAGTCTTGAATACAAAGAGGCCCTGAGTTCAAGCCCCCACAACCAACTAAAATAAATTAATTAATTAAAATAAAAACAGGGCTGGGAATGTGTCTCAGTGGTAGAGTGCTTGCCTAGCATGCATGAAGCCCTGGGTTTGATTCCTGAGTACCACTTAAATGGTGGAAGCTGGAAGTAGCACTGTGGCTCAAGTGGTAAAATGCTAGCTTTGAGCAGAAGAAGCTCAAGGATAGTGCCCATGTCCTGAGTTCAAGCCCCACCCAGGACTGGCAAAATAAATAAATAAATAAATAAGTAAAATAAAAATAAAACCAAGTTTTAAAATGTAATTGTTTAGTTTGGTATAACTAAGATGCATTAGGTCACTGATGTGTCTTATAAAGGCTATCTATGGGGTCCTCTAGGCAACTCCAAATTACTTTCCTTAAACTGTGTCTGGTGTGGCACACGTGCTTGCCTGTGAATCTGGCCTCCAAACACTACCAAGTCACAATTAAGAAGATACATACATACACACACACACACACACACACACACACACACACACATTCCTACTTAAATCTGTCCAGAAGCTATAATATTACAAATTATCATGTATTATATTCTTCCAAGGTAATCTACATAGGCTCCAAAAGAGCTGGTCACATTCATAAATGTCAAGGGCCTATTTTATATTGACATCTTGTTTGTCAAATTTACAAATGTTATTACTAGAATGCATGAAATGTGTTGAAAGGCTATTTCACACTCAGTTTTTCACCAAGATAGTCTCCTTCATTCTAGGAGGTTTTGTTTTTATAGCAGCAAGCAGAAGTAAATGGGTTAGGATTGTCAAAGTACTCTTTTGTCCTACAGAAAGAATTCACAAACCAAAGAGGTAGGCAAGCAGTCATGGATAATTTCTCTCTCCTGACCCCTTTGAGTCCATTAGGACACAATTGTTTTAGATGGGTATTTCTTGTAAGTTATTGGACCATCTATTTCTCCTGCCCAGTCTGCCCTCGCTCGCACACGGAGCCCTGCTCTCTGAGAACGCAGGGAGGGACCCGTTAGGTCTGCTCTTGCCTCTTGTCTCAGACCGTCCCAAGGCATGTGGGAGGGAGGTGATGCATGATGTACTCCTGGCCCCACTGATGAGCTTCCCTCTGCCCTTCTGGCCCATCTACTTCTCAAGCTTGAGTGGTGCAGCCTGATATCCACAGCACCAACACGGAGTTACAAAACTTTATCTAGGGCTGGGATGTAACTCAGTGGTAAAAGCAAGTGTAACATCTTGGGTTCAATCCCCAGTACCAAAAAAGAAGAAGAAAGAAGAAAGAAGAAGAAGAAGAAGAAGAGGAAGAAGAAGAGGAAGAAGAAGAGGAAGAAGAAGAGGAAGAAGAAGAGGAAGAAGAGGAAGAAGAGGAAGAAGAGGAAGAAGAGGAAGAAGAAGAAGAAGAAGAAGAAGAAGAAGAAGAAGAAGAAGAAGAAGAAGAAGAAGAAGAAGAAGAAGAAGAAGAAGAAGAAGAAGAAGAAGAAGAAGGAAGAAGAAGAAAGGAGGAGAAGGAGAAGGAGAAGGAGAAGGAGAAGGAGAAAAGGAAGAAGGAAGAGGAGTGGGGGGAGGAGGAGACAAAAGCAAAGAAAAACTATCTACTCTGTACATCCCTTTTATAAATTTTTTAAATTTGTCTTTAAAAAGTTGTTTAGTTCTAAGGACCATGGGTTTAATTTCAATCATAATTTCTACAGAACTTTCTGAATTTCTGAATTTCATATTGCCTGCCTAGTACCAAAAGTTTTGAGCTGGCAGAGGGTGGGGAGGCTTGAACTCAGGACTTGGGAGCTGTCTCTGAGCTTCTTTTTGCTCAAAGCTAGTGATCTACCACTTGAGCCATAGCTCCACTTGTGGCCTTTTTGGTAGTTTGTTGGAGATAAGAGTCTCATGGACTTTCTTGTCCAGGCTGGCTTTGAACTGTGATCCTCGGATCTCAGCCTCCTGAGTAGCTAGGATTACAGGCATGTGGTGCCTGGCAGGACCTTCTTTTTAAAAATGCATTTTTTCTTTTCAAATAAAATCTTAGATGTATTACTGTATATAAAATAAAGGGGCATCTTAGTGATCTATAATAATAATAACTTGAAATATTACTCGTGGTGTGACTCAAGTGGTAGAGTACCAGGTAAGCAAGCCAGAGACCTTGAATTCAAATCCCAGTGCCACCCTTTAAGTTTTTTTTTAATTTTTTTTTGTGACCCTTTAAGATTTTTTTTTAATTTTTTTTTTTGTGAACATACTGTACAGAGGGGTTACAATTACATGGGCAGGATAATGCGTACATTTCTTATCAAGCATTGCAGCCTCCTCCTTTGTTTACCCTTCACATCCCTTCCCAGCCTCCCCCCCACCCAATCTTCCACCCCTCCCCCCCCACCAACGTTGTAAAGCTCGTTTTTGACATTACAACTTGTACTTATTGTTGCAACAGGTCCACCTGTATCCTTAAACGACTTGTTAAGATTTTTTTTAAATATGTAATCTACTAAAAAATCGAACAATGAGAATAGGAAGATCATTTTAGTAAAGAAAAACTTGAAACCTAGTGTTAATTATAGATAAAAATTGCAACTTTATCATCAGTTCCTGTACATTAATCATTTCTGAATTTTGTTTTATTTGCAAATGGGGAAAACACCAAAGATAATGCATATAAAATGTATTGCCACTTACAAGTGCTTCACCTTATTACTTCAGATTTTTCTTTTTGAGGATTTGGGGTTATTTTTCGGGAGGGTGCCTTATGAATGCTAGGCAAGTGTTCCACTGAGCGGCATCCCTAGCCCCACAATAAGTTTTAATTAAACAAGACAAAGTAATCTGTTAGAAAGTTGAAACACTAAAAATATTTAACATTCATCTTCTTTACTTTTGAACACAAAAATCAAGCTGTTTGCTTATAGCTGCAATCTTAGCTACTCAGGAGGCTGAGATTTGAGAATCAAGGTTTGAAGACAGCCTAGGCAAGGAAATCCATGAGACTTTTTTTTTTTTTTGGGTCCGGTCGTGGGGCCTGAACTCTGGGCCTGGGCGCTGTCCCTCAGCTCTTCAGCTCAAGGCTAGCGCTTTACCACTTGAGCCACAGCGCCACTTCTGGCTTTTTTCTTTTTGCTTATGTGGTGCTGAGGAATCGAACCCAGGGCCTCTGGCATGCAAGGCAAGCGCTCTACCACTGAGCCAACTTCCCAGCCCTCCAAGCGACTTTTATACGTAATCATCTACCAAAAAAGGTAAAAGTAGAACTGTGGCTCAGTGCTAGAGCACTAGTCTTGAGCAAAAACACCACAAGGACAGGGCCCAGACCCTGAGTTTGGTCTCCAGGACCAGCATACACATACACAAAACAAGACAAGCAAAGACCCTATAACCTCTGCTCTCCAGACGCCTAAAGACCAGAGAAGGAATAAATATTAAATCAATAAATAATTTTACCTTGGTGCAAGTAATGCACATGGACACACACACAGAAAAACAGAAAAGCAAAACCGACGGGCACCAGCTGGAGAAGAGAAGGCTAAAAAAGTAGGTGAATAAGGATGAATATACTCCATACAGTTGATTCACATGTATAAAAAAGATAAAACAATGAAACCTGTTGCAATTTTAAATAGGGGAGAGTGATAGAGAAAGTGAGAATACATGTATGCATTGTATAACTGTGTGGAAATGTCCCAGTGGATCCCCCTCCCTTATACAACTAATGGATGCTAATAAAATAAATGAATAACTATCCACAGAAAGTAGAAGCTCTTCCCCTAGATGAGGGAGGTACTAGGAAGAAGTCATCAGTAGAGATTTGGTAGCAATGATGCCTGAGTCGAGTCCTGAAAGATCAGTAGGCAACCAATAGACATTGTGGTGAAAATTTTAGCAAAGATATGGACGTGTGAAGTAGCTTGTTAGACAACAGAAGGTGCAAATAGAAACTTCAAAAAACTATTTTCTACCTTTTCTACCCCAGGAACCCATGGCCTTTCTGTGCCCATAGTTCCCTAAAACGCTGCCATTTCAACGTCCACACACTTATAACAGAGGGCAAAAAAACACCACCTGAAAGTTAAATCTGTTCATATCAGCCATCCAGAACATAGAAAATGACCTGAAAAGCTGATGTCAAAAAAGAATACACACACACACACACACACAGGTGCACACACACACCACACACACACACACACACACACACACACACAAATTGGGAATACTTAGTGTAAGGATTTCAGTTCTGCACAGTTTAAAATAACCCATGAGAATAAATAAAGAACTATATTACCTGGTCAACTCAATTGTGACCCACAGAGACAATGGGTCACTGAGATGAAGGTATCTGCTATGTACCAAGTATATAAAGCAGGAGGCTTGGGGCTGGGAAGGTGGCTCAGTGGTAGAGTGCTTGCCTTGCATGCATGAGGCCCTGGGTTCGATTCCTCAGCACCACATAAGCAAAAAGAAAAAAGCCGGAAGTGGCACTGTGGCTTAAGTGGTAGAGTGCTAGCCTTGAGCTGAAGAGCTGAGGAACAGCACCCAGGCCCAGAGTTCAGGCACCAAAAAAAATAAATAAATAAAGCAGGAGGCTATGTAATAAATATACTTTAAAAAAAACTCTACTCAACCTGTTAAAATAAAGACTTTATATTGTTAAATGGGAAATCTGCTATTATCTGTGAAACTCAGCATCGTGAACCATCTAATTTCCCAATCATATCAGCTAAAAGTGACATTAATATACCACAAGTAATAAAATGTACTGATATGCTCCTTGGATAGCAAATATTTTAGGTCACTGTGATAAAAGACAAAAGTTATAGCTTTTGATACTCTGCATTTTTGAAAAGATAAATAAATAAATACTTTTATATTACCAAAAGAATGAGTCGCTAATCTTACATTTTACAATAAACTGGTATATTGATTCAACAACCAAATTAGGCAAAAATATAAATGCTTCCCCTCATACACTACTGAACAAGGTATATACTATAGGTCAAACCTCTATGCTAAAATGAGAGGAAAAATCAAGATTTTCTTAAAATATTTTAAGTGTGAAAAATACGAGCTATAGGTTACTATAATAAACTTTTTATATATTTTATTTTATTGTATCCAGGAATTAGTGTTAGAATAACCAAGCCCAACATTAATCTCTTTCATTGCAATCTTTAAGTTTTTGTATGAAGCACACTATAGACCATCCATCCATCTTTATGAATCTATGAATTATAGATACAATTATCTAAACTCCTAACTTTAAAAATTACTGATCTATATTCTATTCCTTTAAAGTCTATACATTCTTTTCTCCTTCAGAGTCTTTATGAGTCTCATCTAAGAGCCTATTAGGACATCCCTAAAATACTTTAGTTTATTTCACCTTGAATAAATAAATCTGATAATATTTACAGAGAAATATTTCCGTTTCTATGGATTTATATGACTCTGTACATTATTTGCATAAGCGATGGGCTTAAAAACTAAGAAAATAGTGCTAGAATATTGATTTATAACCTCACAAAGGTAAACTAATTATTTGTAATCATTAATGCATGAGAGTTTTAAAAAAAAATAATTTCCCATAACTTTTTTCCCCCAACTTTTTAAAACTATTCTTAGCCAATGAAAACTTTTCGGTGCTAAAAATTATACTTCGTAAGCCATTATTTAAATATCCAAAATGCAATTTTGTATTAGCATATATTAATTGTACAAAGGGGTTTAATTTTGACATTTCCATAGATGTGTACGATGTACTTTGATGAAATAAAATGCAAACATTTAACTTTTTTTTAATGCTGATGATTGTAAAATGAAAAGCATAAGGAATTTTCCACAAGAGAAAATACTTGAAGCATTATTCAATAATGGCCATTTAAAAGTTTCTACTTAGAACAATGAAACCTGCTGAAATTGTTTTAAGAAGTAGGATACAGGAGACTGATAGAGAAGGTGAGCTAGATTAGGACACATTATGTGGAAACGTCACAATGTAACTCTTACAACTAATGTATCTAAAAAAATTCTATGTACTAAATATGTACTATTATTCATTGGATTATCATTTAGTACTTAGAAGAAAAAAATATTTACATGCGTTAAGGCAGTAAAAAAAAAAGTATATCCACGTACAGACAGGATTTAAGATTGCATTGTTACATTTGTATAATGCAACAAAACTACCACTTTTGTCCATGAGCCAGAGTACTTAATCATCTTTTCATTAACTCTAGAACTAGAGATATCTAAGATCAAGGTTCAACGGAGGAGATCCTGAGATTACTGCGAAGAAAATATCCAGTATTTTCCTCACATTTCGCCACTCTGCACTTTAGCTAAGCATCATCACCTGTTTTTATATTAAAATACATGCATTTCTCAAACTCTGTTATTCTAAATGGGAACTCCTCCTCCTCCTTGAAGTTGAGATACAGCTGCCATCTTCAAAATTTTAGAAGCACTTCTTGAAAAAGACTATTGAAGTTGCACAGCGGTTGGGAAATTGTAGTTAATCCAAGGAAGTGCATTACCACCACCACCACCACTCCGGCCCCCATCCCAATTCTGTGCAGCAAGGAGAGTTTTATAACTTCCTAAACGAAGTTGAATGAAAACACTGTACTTGAACTTGATTATTTGCTTTGGGAGAGGTGGGGGGGGGGGGGGGCTCATTTAGGAGATGGAATTCCAAGGTCACCGGGCTGACAATCACTTTAAGATGAGCCCCTCTCCACGACCACAGTGTTTACCCCTCAGAAGAAATGCGGGGGGGGGGGGGGGGGGCCGAGGGAAGTAGTTACCTTTTCAGAAAAAGCCACTCGGGCTAATCTAATTCCAAGGGACTTCGAGGCCATGAATGGAAAAACAAACTCATTGCCCGGTACGATTCTATTCCCATCTGCTGCCAACGCAGGGCCGCCCCGCGAACGCGCTTCCCCTGCAGACTTCGGGCCTGACACCCCCCTCCCTCTCCCCCCACCCCGCCAAGAAAGAAAACTGCGGAGAAAAGCGATCCCTTTGCAAGGTTGGAAAAGGAGGTGTGTGAGAACCAACCCGCGGAAATACCTTTTAAAAAAAGCAAAAAAAAAAACTTTTGACGAAAGAAACAGAAGCCAAACTATAGCTGCAAAAGGAAAAGCCCCCGCGCGCAGCGGGCACCGCCGGAGCTTCTCCAAGACCCCCTGGTGCAAGGGGCGGCGGCTCACCTGCCATGTCTCCGCCGGGCTGCGTCGGGCTGGAGCTGCAGCTCAGGCTCCCCGGCCCGCGCCACGTGCTCCGGCCGTGCTTGCTGGAGATTCCCGGGTCGGGTCGGGTCGGCTCCGGTGGCGCGCGTCGCTCGGCGCGGTTCGTCCGGGGCCGGAGGAGCGGGCGACCTGCCGGTGCGCGAGGTTACAGCGGCGCTGGCTGGCGGAGGCTTTAAAGAACGCAGGTTCGGCACCTTCAGCCCCTTTTCTGGTCACACCGCAGGAACCCCCAGATCCTGGAAATGGTGCATCAGAGTAACTGCCTCGCGGTGTCTATTTGAGGAGACTAATGGGTGACCGGGCGCGATCCCACGGCGGGATGGGATCTGCGTCCTTGGCAAGCTCAAGTTTAAAGCGAGTGGTCTCGAATTTGGAAAGCCTGGAACTGTGCGTGCCTGCGTGTGTGTGTGTGTGTGTGTGTGTGTGTGTGTGAAGTGTTGCTCATGTGGGTGAGTTTCCTTTTCCTTCTTCGGATCTTCACAGGCATCAAGTTCTTGGTTCGAGTTTTTCAAGGAAGAAAAAGTAGTTGGTGCAAAAGTATTTATGGGGGAACTTTTAAATCAATCCGATTGTGCAGTTTTGGGGAGCCACTCTCTTTTGGGTTGATTGGTTTGCCACGACTCACAAAGTACAATTCGATGTGCTTCTTTTTTTTTTTTTTTTTAACCACTCTGCTTTCTTTTAAATAGGACACCTTCCAAAATACTTGTAGGAAGTACTGGGAGAGTAAATAAAGACAATGGATAGTTGAAATCAAGACAAAGATATTAGTCCACCGAGTTGAGCCAGTCAACATCCCCCCTCCAACGTCCTTCCTACTTTATTTGACGGTAGGGAGGGGAAAGGACACATGACTACAGTTTTTTTGTGTTTGTTTTTGTTGTTTGTTTGTTTTTTTTTTTTGGTCCGGTAGTAGGGCCTGAACTCTGGGCCTGGGCGCTGTCCCTCAGCTCTTCAGCTCAAGGCTAGCGCTCTACCACTTGAGCCACAGCGCCACTTCCAGCTTTTTTCTTTTTGCTTATGTGGTGCTGAGGAATCAAACCCAGGGCCTCAGGCATGCAAGGCAAGCGCTCTACCACTGAGCCACCTTCCCAGCCCCATGACTACAGTTTTTAAAAAGCAGAATTCACCCTGAGGAATTAAGAGACATTATTCTGTTGAGTCCTTCCAATATGTTAAGAAGACAATACATAAATGGTTCCACTGGCATCTTTGTTTACAACACTGTATCATTAGTGAATAGAAATATATTTGAGACCTAAGGTATGAGGGTTGAAGAAACTCATAATAGCAAAAGAACACACATTGTAATTTTATGAATTTAGATTTTTAAATAGCACTTTGGTATAAGTGGCTGGGTTATATATACATATATGACATATATGTGTGTCATTATATATGACATCTCACATTATATATGTAATGATGCAATATATGCAAATATATGCATAAATAATACACTTGTATACACAAACATATAAAGTGACTATCTTGCACTGACTTTGCTTTAAGATCACAACATCACAGTAACATTTCTATAGCTACGTGAGTTAGAGTTCCTAGGATAATGTTTCAGAGAAATACTTTAAAAACTGGGTTTAATTTTAGTACTGAAAGGGGAAATTTGTTGTTTGTTAGTTTCTAAAAGCAAAAATAGCACATCAAAAGCAGTAGAAGAGGAACTGTAAGCTTTCACATGGATAGTGAGGATGAATAGTTAATTGGTTATAAAAAGAAAGTTATAAAGAAGCTGGACACTGGTGGTTCATGCCTGTACTCCTAGACACTCAGGAAGCTGAGATCTGAGGATTGCAGTTTAAAGCTAGTCTGGACAGAAAAGTCCGTGAGACTCTTCTCTCCAATTAGCCACCAAAAAGCTGGAAGTAGAGCTGTGGTTCAAGTGTTAGAGTGCTATCCTTGACCACCCTGAGTTCCAGCTCCAGTCCTGACATAGGCACACACACAAAAAGTTTCAAAGAAACTTTATCTTTCATTACAATGTTTTTATATATAACAATGGAATGTGGTACTTCCTGTGCTTAGTCTAATACTCAGTATTTCTGACTATACAGAGAGGTATCTAAAAAGTAGATAGATAAACCAGGCACCAGTGTCTCATGCCTGTAATCCTACCTACTCAAGAGGCTGAGATCTGAGGATCCTGGTTCGAAGCCAGTTCTGGCAGGAAAGACCATGAGACTCTTATCCAATTAACCACCAGAAAACTAGAAGTGGAACTGTATGGTTCAAAGTGGTAGACCACTAGCCTTGAGCACATGAAGCTCAGGGACAATGCCCAGGCCCTGAGTTCAAGCCCCATGACCAAAAAAAGAGTATATATAGGTAAAATAATTTTTGTATCTACTTCACCCGCAAAGAGATGCAATATAAATCCCCACTCTTTAAGTATAGGTTGTACATAATTATATAACTATGGTATGGTATCTTTCCAAGGAATATAGTACAAAAGAGGAGAGGAAGTAACTATAGTAGACAAACCTGACATTTGTGCCAGGTGATCATAGTTAACATCAATGGTGATAAAGCATGTTTTACAGTGTATGTGCCCTTGATATGGTGTAATGAGAATGTCATTCTATCTCTGAGACATTCTTCTTAAAACCCATCAGCTAAGCATAGATAACTCACACCTATTCAGGAAGCTGAGATCAGGAGGATCTCAGTTCAAAGCTAGACCAGCCATAACATTCAAGAGATTGCTTCTCAAGCATTAAAAAGCTGGGTTCACCAGGCACTGGTGGCTCATGCCTGTAATCCTAGCTACTCAGGAGGCTGAGATCTGAGGATGGCAATTCAAAGCCAACCTGGGCAGAGAAGTCTGTGAGACTCTTACCTCTAATCAACTACTCTGAAAAAGCCAGAAGTGGCACTGTGGCTCAAGTGGTAGAACACTAACTGTGAACAAAAGAACCTCAGGGACAGCACCCAGGCCCTGAGTTCAAGCCCCAGGACTGGCAAAAAATAATAAAATAAATAAATAAATAAATAAATAAGCTGGGTTCAGTGGCATGTGCCTGACATCACAGCTACATGGGAGTCTAAGACTGGAAAGATCAATGTTCCAAGACCCAGCTAAACTAAAAAAAAGTTTATCTCAGTGGTAGTGATTGTAATGTTGCACACTTGTCATCCCAGCCACTGGGGAAGCACAAATGAGAGGACTGCAGTCCAGGTGTAATCTTGGGCAAAAATAGAGACCCTATCTAGCTAGACCCAAAAAGGCACTGGAGGAGACAAGGTTCAGTTGTAAAGCACCAGTCTAAGAAGCACAAGGCCTAAGTTAAACTCCAATACATCATCAGGAACAACAACAAAATTCTATTCAATGAGAAAGATATCAGACAAATTCCTATAGAGAAGCTTTCTACAAAATACTTAAGGCTAGGTCAAGATCATCAAAAATAAGAAAAATCTGAGAAATTGTCACACCCAACAGAAATCTAAACAAATACAACAACTGAATGTAAGTGGGATTCTAGAGGGGATCTTAGTGCAGATAAAATAAGGCAAAATCTAAAGAAACCTGAAAAAGTATGCATGTTAGTGAATGATAATATATCAAAATTGGTTAATTATGAGAAATATAATACTAATATAAAGCTGGGCACCAGTGGCTCACACCTATAATCCTAGTTACTCAGGAGGCTGAGATCTGAGGATCACAGTTCAAAGCCAGCCCAGGCAGGAAAGTCCTGGGAGACTCTTATCTCCAATTAACTACTAGAAAACCGCAAGTGGCGCTGTGGCTCAAAGTGGTAGAGCACTAACCTTGAACAGAATAGCTGACAGACAGCACCCAGGCCCCAAGGTCAATTCTCATGACTGACAAAGAAAAAAATAATAATAGTACTAGTGTAAAATGTTAATATATTAATGTAAGATGCTAACAATGGAGAAAATGATTGGGAGTTTGAGGTATGAGAGAATTCCATACTATTTTTGCATTTTTTCCTATGAGTCTAAGACTTCTACAATTCAAAGTTTATTTTAAAAGAGTAAATGGGTACTTTCAAATAATCTACTCACTCGTGGTTAAGATTCAAAAGGATCAATTACTTTACAATAGCTAGGAAATAATAACACTGTAGATGTATAGAGAACTTTTATTAAAACTGGAAAGACAAACTTCAAAAAATGTAAGGAATGTCTCAGTTTGCCTTCATTAGTTATCATCACCCCAAGAAAGCAGCAGTTGAAACTAAACCATGAATCTAGACATAATAACTGACATTGGGTGGATCTGACTCATTGAATCACATTTCATGCTTATGCTATACAAGTAAAATTAACAATGACTAAAACTGAAATTACTGACAAAGGTTGCTCCTGGACCATCTGAGATATTCTAAATACTGACTCGGCTCAAAGGAAATAAAACTGAAAACTCCTGATGTCACCCAAAATAACCATTCTGCACCCTATCTGAACTTAGGGCTCTCTACCTAGCAGCCTACTCAAAACCACTACTGAGGTTGATGTCCCAGTGCTAAGAAATTGACAATACATAAGAACTTTCAGCTGGGTGCCAGTGGCTCACGCCTGTAATCCTAGCTCCTCAGGAGGCTGAGATCTGAGGATCACGGTTCAAAGCCAGCCTGGGCAGGAAAGTCCATGAGACTCTTACCTCCAATAAACCACTCCATAAATCGAAGTTGCGCTGTGGCTCAGGTGATAGAGTGCTAGCCTTGAGCTGAAGAGCTGAGGGGCAGCGCCCAGGCCCAGAGTTCAAGTCCCACAACTGATACACACAAAAAAAGAACTGTCAGGCTACCAAATTAGTAGCCTGAAGAAGCAACCAGGAAAGACAAGACATGATCTCTTGCAGACCTCCAGATGCACTCAGCATGCACCCCAGGGGAAAAAGCAGATGTTGAGGTCTTCTGGTCTTTCAGTTAGGCTCATTTTCTAAAGCAAATAAATTTACATGGAGACAAAGGGAGAGATGTCTCTACCATCACCGCATATTCCAAGCTGGAAAATATCCAGTGTTCTCTTGTGTGCGGTTGGAGGACGAGGTGGGCTCTTTGGGGTCTTGGTTTTGTAGATAGAAGTATGCACTTGGGTCAACACTGAATATGAGTTTGCAATCGGTTGGGCACAGTTTCAGAGTTCAAGACAAGAAACACATAAAGAATTCCCAGGCAAAATTCTCACTGGCTTTTCCCTTCCTCGAATCTTTAGGTGATGCATCCTCTAGCCACCCAAAGTCATCATCGTCCTTCTGGAGACTCACAATGGGGAAACATTAGGTTCCATTACTCTTCTCTTCAGTGCAGCTCACGGAGGCCCGCCTCGACAAGCGCGGGAAAAGTGGCACCGGGCACGAAGCTCCCAGGGTGCCTGAAACAGGCGCGCATGCGCCAAAGGGGCGGAGCTCTCCTCCCGCGCGTTCGCCCCACCCCTCCTGCACGCGGAGCGGGAGCACGCGCGCACGCGCTCTGTGGCGAGCCCGCCTCAGCGGTAGCCACGGAAGAACGGGTAGGGGAGTGCACCCTTGGCGGTTTGCTCCGCTCTGTGGAGGAGCGATGGGGAGGCGTTGGGCTAGGGCCGAGATAGGAAGGAGCCCAGCCGTCGACGCATCCCACGCCCTTAGCCCCTGAGCCGTGATGCGAACGTGGGTCCTACTCATCGCGGCGCTCTGGTCCCTCGTAAGAGGTGGGGCTGGTCCCCTCGGCCCGCCCCAGGCTCCCTGTCCTGCGGCCTTCTTTCGGGTCCGCTCCGTCCCGCCTCCTCTTCTAACCAAAATGTCCATGGTTTCTTTCCTCTGCAGTCGGACCGCAACGTTCTTCTTTGCTCAGTAAGAAAGGCTTTGTTTATGGCACGTTAGGACACCCAGGTAATGAGACCTCTTCACCCCACAAGGCCTAGCTGGGGGTGGGGTGCTGGGATCCGAGCAGGCCTGCCCTGGCCATCTACTCTCTCCTGGTCATCTACTCTGCCCTGGGCATCTACTCTGCCCCAGTTATCTCTTCTGAGCATCTATACTCTGTCCTGGGCATCTGCTCTACTCTGCACTTGGGGAAGGTTGCAGGACTCTTTAACAGAGACACTAGCCTTAGCTAATGTCACGTTGCCTAGAGCTACACAATTTAGGGAGCCCAGATTCAACGTAAACCTCTTGCCCTGATGTCCCCCTCATTTCCAGTAGTGGTGCTGTTTTGCAACTTTTTTTTTTTTTTTGCCCCTGGTCCCGGGATTATTTCCAGGCCCCACTGGTTACTGCAGTGTGAACTCAGGGCCTGAGCACTCAAGGCTAGCACTCTACCACTTTGAGCCACAGCGCCACTTCTGGATGTTTTACTGGTTACTTAGAAGGGAAGAGGCTCAGGCTGGCTTCAAACCACCCTCCTCATATCTCAGGTTTCTGAGTAGGATTATAGGGCTGAGCCACCAAACGGTTTGGTATCCACTCAAGGAGTGATTTCCTGTCTGTTAGAAAGGCTCTTATCTCTCCCTGTATTTGCAGAATCTACTAACTAGAGCTACACACCTGCTGAGGTTGAGCTCAAATGTTATTCACTATATTACAACTTTCCCATACTCCTCTAGCAAAGTAAATCACCTGGCTACTTTTAAGTGACTCTGAGCTACTTCCTGATATTCGTTATGTTTGGAACCTCTTTATATTTGAATCTTATCTCCCTTTTCAGTGCCATTACTATACCAACAAGTTGGTGAATAGTATCTTTATGTATTCACAGCCTGGCACTCAGGAGGCTTTAAAATTATCTTGTGGAACTACACCAGTTCCAAACATACTATGACTGTTTCCACCAAATCTGAATCCCAATAATTAATAGTAGAACACTTTTTTTTTTTTTGGGTGGGCCTGGGCCTTGAACTCAGGACCTGGACTCTGTCCCTGAGCCTCTCTGTGTTCAAGGCTAGCACTCTACCTCTCGAAGCCACATTACCACTTCCAGCTTTTTCTGTTTATGTGGTACTGGGGAATCAAACCCAGGGCTTCATGCATGCCTAAGCAAGCTCTACCACTAAACCACATTCCTAGCCCTGCAGAACACTTTCCTAGCAAATTCCACATAGGCTTAATTACTGTTGCCAACAAAGGGAATGTACAGTGTTGGAAGCCAGGTCGAGAATTATCCCCTAGAATCCCTTAGGGATAATGATTATATTTAAAATAGTAATCAGAAATCTTTTCATAAGCATAAATCTTTCTATAGTCTTTGATTCCAGTATCTCTTCAAAATATATGATGCGTTCCAAATCTGTACATGAGTCTACTAAGTGTGTCATGTACATTTTAACTACACTATGTGAAAAGACTATAAATGAGAGTAATGAGAAGGAGACTTTGCTAGTCATTCTAAATGAGGGCTAGCAAAATGTCCAAATGTCATAATTCTTTAATGAAATCCAAAACTAGTACTCTTGGGACAAAATAATACAGTGTATTTCTTGATTTTTCTATGTAACTTAGTTACACATTATTTTACCATAGTGAAAATATATGTAAAATTACGTCAGAATAGCCCATTCCTCATCTGTATGGATTTTGGTCGTGCTAGTAAAGAAACAGTGGACCCCACCTACTTATGGATTGGGCCTAATGAAAAAGCATTAACAGGTAAATTACTTGACATTCTTTTTCTTTGGGTTTTGTGTGTGTGTGTGTGTGTGTGTGTGTGTGTGTGTGTGTGTGTTTTGAGGCAGGATCTTGATACTGTAGCCCAGAGTAACTTAGAACTCCACCTGGAACTTGAAATCCTGCCTCTGCCTTTCAAGTGCTGTCATGTAACACCATATTCAGAAATTTATTTTGTTTGTTTTTTGTTTTGTTTTGTTGTCAGTTGTGGGGCTTGAACTCTGGGCCTGGGCACTGTCCCTCAGCTCTTCAGCTCAAGGAGAGCACTCTGCCACTTCAGTTTTCTGGTGGTTAATTGGAGATAACGGGTTGGCTTTGAGCCATGATCCTCAGATTTCAGTCTCCTGAGTACCTAGGATTACAGGCATGAGCCACCGGCGCCCAGCCAGAAAATTATTTTAATATGTTCTTTTAAAAAGATAGTATGAACAGTTTTACAAAAAGTCATTTTTGAAAGGAGAAATTAAATTTTTAACTATGATTTTTATTATTCCACACTTAAATTTTATATCTTAGTTTGTGCCTTGTGCACTACTTAAGCAAACATTGGAGCAATGGTTTTTATGTGATTTAATTTCAATAGTGAAGAGCTACACACCTAGTCCTAAAGCAGGCATGTTTGTATCCTACTTCCCAGAGCTGTATTATTTTAGACTTTTGTGAAGAGAAGTATTGAGATTTGAACTCAAGGCCTCACGTTTGCCACATCTCCAGCACCCCCCTTTTTTTGCACTGATTATTCTGAAATAGGGTCTCACTTTTTGACCAGGCCTGCACCTTGATCAAGATACTGCTATTTTAGGCCTCTTGTCATAGCTAGAATAACAGACATGAAGCACTGTGCCCAGCTCAGAAATTTTTATAAAACTTAAACATTTGGGCTGGGATGGTGGCTCAGTGGTAGAGTGCTTGCCTTGCATGCATGAGGCCTTGGGTTCGATTCCTCAGCACCACATAAGCAAAAAGAAAAAAGCCGAAAGTGGCACTGTGGCTCAAGTGGTAAAGCGCTAGCTTTGAGCTGAAGAGCTGAGGGACAGGGCCCAAGCCCAGAGTTCAGGCCCCACAACCGGACCCAAAAAAAAAAAAAAAAACTTAAAAATTTATCCAATAATATGAAATATTTAATATAGAATTTTTCGTGGTATCAGAAGACTGCCTTGGGTTATGAGCATTATTGATTTCTGTGAAGAAATATTGTTTACTGACCTTATTGTCATAAACAACTTAAAACTAAGAGGCAAGAAATGACTGAAAGAAAACTAATGTATATAAATTTCAAAAGCTTATCTCATAATTTTTCTGTTTTTGGGGGGTTTTTTTTGCTTTGGTCGTGGGGCTTGAACTCTGGGCCTGGGCGCTGTCCCTCAGCTCTTCAGTTCAAGGCTAGTGCTCTACCACTTGAGCCACAGCGCCACTTCCCGCTTTTTTCTTTTTGCTTATGTGGTGTTAAGGAATCGAACCCAGGGCCTCAGGCATGCAAGGCAAGCACTCTACCACTGAGCCATCTTCCCAGCCCCTCTCGTAATTTTTCATAGAGTAAGATGATAGAATGAATATTTTGTTTGATTCCTGAGAACGTATTTTTTTCAAAATTGGTATTTATTTGTAACCCCAAGTTTACTGAGTAATGCTTGAATTATTATTTGTTAAACCATGTAATTTACTACTTCCATTTAGGAAATAATCGAATAAGTGTAACAAACACAGGACAGCTGATGGTGAAAGATTTTCTAGAAGCTTTGTCTGGACTTTACACATGTACTCTTTCTTATAAGACTATCAAAGCAGAAACTCAAGAAGAAACTATTATAAAGAAGCGATATGATTTTATGATCTTTGGTAAGAATACAGGAATATCTTAATTTACACGTTTAGCCTCAGTCAGAGTTAAGTATAAGGTTTCTTCCTTTAGTAAAAAATGGGTCTATTATAGGTAATTACTATGACATAAGTTTTTGTCTAGGCAAACACTTAACATCAAGATAAATGCATCTTGAATATCCTTTTTTCAAGTTTCCACTTCCCACTGCCTATGTATATAAACACAAACTATCGCAATTCTGACAGGTAATTTAAAACTGTTACAAAATCAAATTAATGATTCTTTCATTTGTGTGAGCTGACAGTAGTAACACTTTCTGCGAATTAAGAGCTCCCGCCAAAACATTCGTAGTTTATTCTTGATACTGTTAACTTATCTGTATAACCAATCTGTAGAATCATTTTCCTCCTCTAAGTAAATAATATTTCAAATGAAAATAACATTATTCTTTAAGTTTTGAAAATACATTTTATGAATACAATTTGATAAACCATTTATTAAATAAGTTCATGCTGATTTGCAAGATTAATGAGATTTAATATTACATGGTTTGGGTTTTTTAATTGTTTGGTAGAGGAAATTAATTCTAGTCACATTTGTTTTTATTTTCATCTTTTTTCAAAGCCTATAGGGAACCTGATTATTCATATCAGATGGCTTTGCGTTTCACCACAAAGTCTTGTATAGGAAGATTTAATGACCTGCTTTTTAGAGTCCTAAAGAAAATCTTGGATAATTTAATCTCTGATTTGTCATGCCATGTCATAGAACCATCATATAAATGCCATCTTGTTAAAGTTCCAGACCGTGGCCTCATAAATGAGCTATTTATAGCCTTTCAAGGTAAAACAAAAAAATTAACATTATTTTTATGAGTTTAGGCCTCAACCCTGATAGCTTACAAAATTATCATATGAACATGAGATATCTTATAAATAATATGTTGTAAGCCGGGCGCTGGTGGCTCATACCTGTAATCCTAGCTACTCAGGAGGCTGAGATCTGAGGATCGCGGTTCAAAGCCAGCCCGGGCAGTAGAGACCGTGAGACTCCTATTTCCAATAAACCACCACAAAAACAGAAGTGGCACTGTAGCTCAAGTGGTAGAGCGCTCGCCTTGAGCTGAAGAGCTGAGGGACAGCGCCCAGGCCCAGAGTTCAAGCCCCACGACCGACCAAAAAAAAAATATGTTGTAAACATTTTTTAAGCAATATTATTCCCTGGTTGTGGTTTTAAAAACTAATATACTGCTGGGCACCACTGGCTCAAGCCTGTAATCCTGGCTTCTCAGGATATTTGAGAATAATAGTTCAAAGCCTGCATAAGCAAGAAAGTCTTGAATCAATCACCAAAAAGCTGAATGTGGATCTGTGTCTCAAGTGGTAGAACACCAGTCTTGAACAGACAAAGCTCAGAGACAGTGCCAAGGCCCTAAATTCAAGCCCAGTACTGGCACAAAAATAAATAAAAATTAACATACTAAGCCCAGTATGGCCGGGGGGGGGGGGGGGGGTGAGGGTAAGAATGTAGAGGAAGGAAAATTCAGGCCTTGTTAGGGAAATGTGACTTGGTTCATCTAACCTGGAGCATTAGGAGTGAAGGGGAACCTAGTGTTGATATGGGTCATGAGGTTAGATGGAGGAAGAAAGGCTTGAGATCAGAGAGGCTCTGATTCTTTTTTTTTTTTTTTGGCGGGGGGTCCGGTCATGGGGCCTGAACTCTGGGCCTGGGCGCTGTCCCTCAGCTCTTCAGCTCAAGGCTAGCGCTCTACCACTTGAGTCACAGCGCCACTTCCGGCTTTTTTCTTTTTGCTTATGTGGTGCTGAGGAATTGAACCCAGGGCCTCATGCATGCAAGGCAAGCGCTGTACCACAGAGCCACCTTCCCAGCCTGAGGCTCTGATTCTTGTCTCAGAAATCAACTCAGAGCCAAGAATATGGCTTAATCTTACAATCCTAGCTCTTTAGGAGGCAGAGATTGGGGAAATCATTGTTTGAAGCCAGCCTAGGCAAAAAGAAGTTTGGAAGACTCCATCTCAGCCAATGGCTGGGTATAATGGAATGAGCCTGTTATCCCAGCTATGGAGGGATAACAGGACTGGCACAGTGGCTGGTGTGCTCATAAATCAAAGCCCTACTTAAAAAATAACCAGTGCATAAAAGGGCTGGAAGTGTGCCTTCAGTGGCAAAGTACCTGCCTAGCACGTATGAAGCCTTGGATTCTAATCTCCAGCAGCACCACAAATAATATTAATTGTTTGCCTTCAAATACATATTGTTACTTATTTAGAAGTCAGTGTTATTTATGATTATAGCCTTTAACTATGCAGCTAATATTCCACTTACAACTTCTTGTAGAATTTTAAATGGTGTATATAAGAATTTACAGACAGGAATAACCAAACCCAGTTTGCTTCCATTTAAAGTCTTGTAATTACTTCCATTAACCCCCAGATGGAGTACATTCACAATGTATAAATTATTCAGATTGTGTACCTAAATTTACTATTAGGATTCATAGTTGGATTAAATGTATATATGGATGCATACTGAATAAAGCTTTATTGGAATGTTTGGGACTTTTTAAAATTCTTTTTGAACCTATTGTATTTTCAACCTCCAGTTAATCCTTTTGCGCCAGGGTGGAAAACTGCATGCAATGTATCTGTTGACTGTGAAGATATCACTAATCATAATATCCTCCAGGTGAGAATTTCATTGTAAGTGCCAAATACAATAAAACATTTCATAAATTTTTGTAAATATTTTATTTCAATAATTAAAATTTTCTTTTTTCACAACCTGTCTCTCTGTTGTGATTGTTTGTCAACAAATAAAAAGCATTTCTTAAGAATAAATTTCAATTCTCTCTGGCTCAGCTTCTTTACTCATAGTTGGTAATCTATTTGAGCCACACCTCCAAGCCAGCATTTTGCTGGTTAATTTGCTGTTTAGTTGGAGATAGAGCCTCATGGACTTTTCTGCCCAGGCTGACTTCAAACAACAATCCTTACATCTCAGCCTCCTGAATAGCTAGTATTACAGGTGTGAGCCATTGGCACCCAGTTTAAGTTAAATATATAAATTATATATATATATATATATATATATTCCTTAAGTATACATATATAGATATATACATATGTATTGTTTATATACATATATATATATATATATATATATATTGTGAAATTACTGGTTATTTTAGTCCATAGCCATACCACTCTGAATGCATTCAATTCTCATCTAATCTCACAAGCTAAGCAGGGTTGGGCCTGGTTAGATATTGCATGGGAGATTACTGGCTGTCTTAAAATGTATTATTTTTTTAGTAGTACAACTGCAATATTATACAGAGCTCCCCAGATTAATATGTATTCTATTTATAACAGAATGACGGAACCCTGGTCTTTGTGTCCCAAGTGATGATTAAACAGCAGCCTGAAGAACAACCTCACAACCATTTCATCCTAGGTTAAATCAATAGTTCTTCAAAATTATATCTATACTAATAATAACAGCTGCTCTCTCCTCTGCCCTCTTCACTGGCTAAGTAAATAGTCTTGAAAAATCCTTTCACACTTCTGGTCTTGTTCCTGAGCCCATAACTTTATAATCTATACCTTTAAAGACATACCATGTTGTACATGGCTATGCAAAGTACTAAGTTGATACTATTATTAAATCTCTGAAGGTAGAGCAAAATTCATGCATGATTTAGTTTTCAATGCTGATTAGAGAAAAGGCTTCCATTTTATTTGGCTCTTTTTCTTGAAGACTATATAGAAGTAGAAATAACAGGCCAGGTATTGTGATACATGCCTGTCATCCCAGCTCTTAAAAGGCTGAGGCAAAAAGATCACAAATTCTGAATAAAAGTAGTGAGACCCCATCTCCAAAACAAAATAAAATGCTAGAGGTGTGACTCAAAGTGATAGAGTACTTGTCTAACAAGCCCAAAGCCCTGGGCTCAAACCCCAGACCTAAAAAAAAAGAAGAAGAAAGAAAACAAAAGGGCTGGGAGTATGGCCTAAGTGGTAGAGTATGTGTCTAACAATCATGAAGCCCTGACTTCAAACTCCACTTGTGCAAAGACTAGTAATATTTAATTCTAGTTAACTAGATAACTCCAGTTATATACAATATGGAATAGACATGAGTAATTCAAACAAGTTTTTAATTTGTTTTTTCCTTAACCATTTTATATATGAATTGAGAGTAGTTGATAAGTTCAAGGCTAGACTAGTTTTAGCCTAATTTTTTGTTTTAACACACAACTTCTAGAGAATTTATGATGTATAAAGCATGGCAAATTTTCACTATATTTCATTGCCTTTGACAAAGGAGGTAGAATTTGGTTGATAGTTTAGTAATCATACTTTTCTCTGGTATTTAAATCTTAGGCAAGAGATCGGATAGAAGAATTTTTTCGGAGCCAAGCAAACATTTTATCCCATCACATCAATAGAAGTGTACCTGCTATGCATTTTGTGGACCATAGTTTTCAGGTTGTACGTATGGATAGCTGTCGACCAGGCTTTGGAAAAAATGAAGGCCTACATAGCAACTGTGCTAGCTGTTGTGGTAATTATCAAATATAAAAATCTAGAGTATATAATCACTTAGGATAATTTTTTCACTGATCTATTCTACAAAATACATTTGGCTAAAGAGATGTAAAAAAATTCTAAGCTTAAATATTATCTTATTGTATATATAGTCTTAGTAAAGTACACTCTTTTTTTTAAGGGTTTTTTGTTTGTTTTTTTCTCGGTCGTGGGGCTTGAACTCTGGGCTTGAGTGCTGTCCCTGCACTCTTCAGCTCAAAGCAAGCTCTCTACCACTTGAGCCACAGTGCCATTTCCGGTTTTCAAGTGGTTTACTGGAGATAAGAGTCTCACATCACAGACTTTCCTGCCCGGGCTGGCTTTGAACAGTGATCCTCAGATCTCAGCCTCCTGAGTAGCTAGGATTACAGGCGTGAGCCACCAGCATCCGGCTTGCATTCTTATAAAACATTCTTGCTTCTATACTATGAAGGAAAACAGAATGGTCTTACCTGTAAGACATCTAAATGAGGGGCTGCGAATGTGGCTTAGTAGTAGAGTACTTGGCTAACATGCCCTGGGTTTGATTCCTCAGTGTCACATACACAGAAAAAAACAGAAGTGGTGCTGTGGCCCAAGTGGTAGAGTGCTAGCCTTGAGCAAAAGAAGCTCAGAGATAGTTCCCAAGCCTCAGGACTGGCAAAAAAAAAAAAATGTCTCAAAATGAGGAAATAAGTACTAGAAAACTGGAAATATGTGCCACTATAGAAGAGATGGCAACAGGCTTATATTAAAGTAAAAAAAAGATTCTAATGTATATATGTAGGTATGTATGTATGGAGATTTTAGGGTTTGAACTCAGGGCTTCACGCTTACTAGGCAGATGTTCTACCACTGAGCCACACCCCCATTCTTATTTCTTCCTTTAAAGATCATCAAATTATAAAGCTTGAAATTCATATATAATCTTCTACAACTTAGTTGGCTTAACAGGTATAGGTAAAAGTATAGAAATGGTATGATATTGAAGACATTTATATTATTGATATGAGTACTTTTAAATTATAATAATGTGTTCTATGTGTTTTCCTTTGCAGTGGTTTGTAGCCCTGGGACTTTTAGTCCCGATGTTGATGTAACGTGTCAGATTTGCATTTCTGTCCATTCCTATGGAGCTAAATCTTGCCCATAAACAACAGACGAAACTCAGCAGTGTGAAGACTAGAGGTGAAAGCATTGCTACCTGCTTGTAGAGGTAGGGGACATAAGATGATTCAGTCACATCCTAGAGCAGCATCACAGATAACTCCATAAAATAGAACCAATAAGACCAAAACATTGGAAGGCAAACATTTTTAGAAACTTCTCAAAACTCATTAACATGACAAGAGTTAAATGCTAAGAAGGCATTTGACCCAATATCTCCAGTGTACAAAGGAAAGTTTTAAGTATTGGTGGATGATTTTTGATGAAATATGTTTTATTGTACACAAACTGAATCTTGTTTTGTACCTAAGACTATATTAAGGTCACGAAGAGTAGCAAAGCATACTATAATAAAAAGTTTATATTTTCCGTATGTTAACTTGTTTGAAATCACTCTTATGTAAAGTTATGTATATTACCTTTGTAATTAGACTCCAAAATATCTAGTTCCTGTGCTTTTATTTTTAAATAATAGAATTATGTTTTTTAGTATAGGCTTAGATTTACAGAGTAATCAAGCAGATAATACATAGAGTTGTATGCAGTTGTCCTATACCCTCATCCCTCCCTAGTTTTCCCCTAGTATGAACATACTACATTCATTGTGGCATACTTTTCCCAATTAATGAACCAATACTGATACTTATTATTAACTACAGTCTCAGGTCTACATTAAAGTTTTATTCTTTGTGTTTTAGGTATTGGCAAATGCATAATGACATGTCCGCCATTACAGTTTCATACAGAATAGACCCACCACCCAAAAATTCTATCTCACATACTCATCCCTCCCTCCGAGCCCCTGAGTCCCTGGTTTCCACTGTCTTGATAGTTTTGCCTTTTTCAAAATGTCATAGTTGGAATTATGAAGTGTATAGACTTTGCAGAGTGGCTTCTTTCACTTAGCAAATATACCTTTCAGGTTTCTGTATGTCTTTCCATGACTTTAGTAGCTTATTATATCATAGTGTATTTATCCATTCACCCATTACAGAAATCTTGGTTGCTTCCCATCTTGGGCAACTATGAATAAAGCTGCTATGAACATTTGTGTGCAGGTTTTTGTGTGAATGTAGTTTTTAGCTGAACTAATACCTAGGAATGTGAATACTGGGTCATATAGCCTGCCAGACTGTCTCCCAAAGTGGTTCACCATTTTTGCATTCCCACTATCACTAAGTGTCCTTGTTCCTCTTCTCCAGCATTTGGTACTAACAGGTTTTATATTTAGGCCATTCTAATATGGGAATAGTGGTACTTCACTGTTGTATTAATTTCCAAATTCCCTAATGACATCTAATACTGAGCATCTTTTAATATGGCTATTTGCCATCTGTGTATCTTTTTTAGTGAAGTGTCTCTTTAGACTTTTTTCCTGTTTTTAAATTGGATTATTTATCCTCTTAGTGTGGTTCTAACACACATGTTTTGTTTTTATTTACATATTTACAAAGATTTTTTTACCATTCTATAGTTTGTCTCTTCATTCCTTTAGCACTGTCTTTCATGGGGCAGTTTTAATTTTTGTTTTCATTTTCATATAATGCTGAGGAAGTGCTCTACCCCTGAGTAACATCCTCAGTTTTTCATTTTAATTAATTTCCTTATATTTTCTTTCACAGATTGTCCTTTTGGTGTCATATCTGAAAATTCATCACCAGATTTATAGAGTTGCAGCGTTTTCTATTTTTTATTTGGGTCTTAGTTTTTTTGGCTAAGCTTTAACTCGTTATGTAGTCCAAGCTGACCTCAAACTCATAGTCATCCTCCCTACCCCATCCCTGAGTGCTGGAATTACAGGTGTGTACTACCACACCTGGCTGGTACTGTGTTTTCAACTGTAAATTCCAAGTGTTCATTGCTGGTTTATAGGGAAAGAATGGACTTTTATGTATCAATCTCGTATCCTATAACCTGACTATAATTACATATTTCAGAAATTTTTTCTCAGTTCTTTGGGATTTTCTACATAAGCAAACATGTCATCTATGAAAATGTACTTCTTAATCTGTATATATTTTCTTTTTTTTTGGGGGGGGGGGTCCGGTCATGGGGCCTGAACTCTGGGCCTGGGCGCTGTCCCTCAGCTCTTCAGCTCAAGGCTAGCGCTCTACCACTTGAGCCACAGCGCCACTTCTGGCTTTTTTCTTTTTGCTTATGTGGTGCTAAGGAATCGAACCCAGGGCCTTGAGCATGCAAGGCAAGCGCTCTACCACTGAGCCACCTTCCCAGCCCCTATATTTTCTTATTGTATTAGCTAGACTGCCTCTCAACCCTTGTACAGTGTTGAAACAGGAAAAATGAAAGAAGACACTTCTACCTAATGTTCCAGATCTTAAAAAGAACACATCCAATATCTTACTATTAAGCATGATGTTACCTGTAGGCTTTTTGTAGGCTTTCTTTGTCAAATTAAGAAATCTCCTTTATTCCTGATTTCTGGGAGTTTCTATCATGAGCAGATAATAGATTTCGTTAAATACTTTCTCCATTTGTTGACTTTCTTTTACCTATCAATGTGATGGATTACATTACATTAATTTTCAAATGTTGGATTAGCCTTGAATATATGGAATAAATCCTTCCTGGTCATTGTATTTAAATATTTTTATACATTGTTGGATCTAATTAACTAATATTCTGTTAAGAATTCTTGCATTTGCTGGTTCATGCCTGTAATTTCATCAGGATATGGAGATCAGGATTGCAGGCCAAGGTTATACCAGTCCAAATATTAGCAACACCCTATCTCAACAAACAACTTGGCCGGGTGCCAGTGGCTCATGCCTATAATCCTAGCTACTAAGGAGGCTGAGATCTGAGGATCACGGTTCAAAGCCAGTAGGAGCACAAAAGTTTGTGAGACTCTTATCTCTAATTAACCACCAGAAAACCAGAAGTGGTGCTGTGGCTCAAGTAGTAGAATGCTAGCCTTGAGCTGAAGAATTCAGGGACAGTGCCCAGGCCCAGAGTTCTCTGTCTCTCTCTCTCTCTCTCTGTCTCTGTCTCTCTGTCTCTCTGTCTCTCTCTCCTCTCTCTGTCTCTCTGTCTCTGTCTTTGTCTCTTTCTCTGTCTCTGTCTCTGTCTCTCTCTGTCTGTCTTACACACACACACACACACACACACAAAAAAAAAAAAAAAAAAAAAAACTTGAGCATGGTGGCATGTATTTGTAATCCCAGCCACATTGGAGACATAGGTTGGAGGATTTTCAGCAGAGGCTAGTCTTGGCCAAAAGGATAAAACCCTACCTAAAAAATAATTTAAAGCAAAAAGGACTGGGGGCTTACGTGATAGACCACTTGCCTTGGAATCAATCCCCAGAGACACAAGGAAAATAATGATAATGTTTACATTCAAGATTATGAAACATATTGGGATGCAGTTTTACTTCCTGTAATGGCTCTTATGATTTTGAATAAAAGTCTCACTATATAAGTGGAAACTGACCTTGAAATCTAGAGATTTTCCTGCCTTTGCTTCCCATGTGCTGGGATTATAGATGTGTATACAATACCCAGCTTCCTTTAATGGTAACATAATGCTAGCCTCATTGGGTAAATTAGAAAATGCTCCCTTGACTTCTTTTTCTAAAAAGTTGCCAGGTGCCAATGGCTCATGCCTATAATCCTAGCTACTCAGAACGCTGAGATCTGAGAATCATAGTGGAGGCCAGCCCAAGCAAGAAGATCCTTCCATGAGGTTCTTATCTCTAATAAACTACTCAGAAAAAGCCGAAAGTAGTGTGTGTCTCAAGTGGTAGAGTGCTGGCCTTGAGCACAAAGAGGCTCAGGGACAGAGTATAGGCCCTGAGTTCAAGCCCCAGGACCATCAAAAAAATAAAAAAGTTGATTGTAGACTGGGAATGTGGCTAGTGGTAGAGTGCTTGCCTAGCATGCAGGAAGCCCTGGGTTCAATTCCTCAGTACCACATAAGCAGAAAAAGCCGGAAGTGGTGCTGTGGCTCAAGTGGTAGAGTGCTAGCCTTGAGCGAAAGAAGCTCAGGGACAGTGCCCAGGCCCTGAGTTCAAGCCTCAGGACTGGCAATTTAAAAAAAAAAAAAAATTGATTGCAGAGAATTAAATGGTTGGTGAAATCCACCATGAAGATAACCTCAACCTAATAAAAAATAATGTGCTGATACTACTTTAAACATAACAAATTCACTGAAGAAAGTCATTTCTGTTGAAAAGATAGCCATTTCTTTTATGGTCATGATACCTACTGAAGTGGATTTTTTTTTTTGGGGGGGGGTCCAGTTATGGGGCCTGAACTCTGGGCCTGGGCGCTGTCCCTCAGCTCTTCAGCTCAAGGCTAGCGCTCTACCATTTGAGCCACAGCGCCACTTCTGTCTTGTTTTTGCGGTGCTGAGGAATCGAACCCAGGGCCTCATGCATGCAAGGTAAGCGCTCTACCACTGAGCCACCTTCCCAGCCCCATGAAGTGGATTTTTTTTAATGCTAGTCCTAGGGCTTGAACAGGGCTTTGGCCTGTTTGTGCTCAAGGCTAGTGCTCTACCACTCTGAGGTATAGCTCCATTTCCAACTTTTTGGTGGTTTATTGGAGATAAGAGTCTCAGGGACTTTACTGCGCTGGCTTTGAGCCACTATCCTCAGAGCTCAGCCTCCTGAGTAACTAGGATTACAGACATGAGCCACTTTGCCAGGCTGAATCATGTTTTTTATTGTCTTTCATAAGCATTTTCTAACTAAAACATTACAGTAATGTTCATAGTTGTTCTAGTATAATGAATACATAATCTTGCTGTGGATAGACTTTTCTCAGGAAACATCTTTTAAGTATTTCTTTCTTTTTCGTAATGCCTTTGCAAAGATTTCTACTTGGGTTGTAGCTGCTGAGCCATGAAAACTTAAAAAACAAACAATTCTTTCTGACTTAAAATTACCTGTACAAGCCGGGCGCTGGTGGCTCACGCCTGTAATCCTGGCTACTCTGGAGACTGAGATCTGAGGATCGCGGTTCAAAGCCAGCCGGGGCAGGAAAGACCGTGAGACTCCTATCTCCAATAAACCACCAGAAAACCGGAAGTGGCGCTGTAGCTCAAGTGGTAGAGCGCTCGCATTGAGCTGAAGAGCTGAGGGTCCACGCCCAGGCCCAGAGTTCAAGCCCCACGACCGACAAAAAAAAAATAAAATAAAATTATCTGTACAAAACATATCTGTTATACAACAAAGTTTATTTTTACAAAACAATGGCAGTACCAGACTTAGTTCTGATGATACATTTAGTATAATTTTCCTAGTCATATTGAAATATTATTGAAGTAAAAGAAAATCTCTAGGGCCAGGCACTGGTGGCTCTTGCCTGTAATTCTAGCTAGTCAGGAGACAGAGATTCGAGGATCATAGTTCAAATCCAGCCTGTGCAACGAAGTTTGTGAGATTTTTTTTTTTTTTTGGGTCCGGTTGTGGGGCCTGAACTCTGGGCCTGGGCGCTGTCCCTCAGCTCTTCAGCACAAGGCTAGCACTCTACCACTTGAGCCACAGCGCCACTTCCGACTCTTTTCTTTTTTGCTTATGTGGTGCTGAGGAATCGAACCCAGTGCTTCAGGCATGCAAGGCAAGCGCTCTACCACTGAGCCACCTTCCCAGCCCCAAGTTTGCAAGATTTTTATCGCCAATTAGCTACCAAAAGTGCTAAAAGTAGAGCTATAGCTCAAGTGGTAGAGCAGTAGCCTTGACTAAAAAAAAGCCCAGGGACAGTGTCCAGGTCCTCTCTCTCTGTCTAGGTACTAGGCATTTTGGTCTTACTTAGGCTTTTTTTAAAAAACTATTACTAGATAGGCTATTACTAGATAGTTACTAAGTTCTTACCAAAACATGTCTATTATATATTATCTGTGTGTAAACCTGCTCAGAATGTCCAGGAGAGAAAATACTCAAATCAACCTTAACCATTATTTTTTTAATTAAGTTGGCTCCACTACTGAATATGGGCTTTTGAACTTCCTATTCATTATATTCATAGGTATTTTTTTTGTTAGCTTCACATTAAAAATAAAAACATTACAGTTCATTTAAAAAAAAACTCTTTATAATTCTCATCTAACTCTATTTCCTACCTTTCCCCCAAGAAGTAATAAGTGCTTAGAAATTGGTGGGTAAGCCAAGCGATGGTGGCTCACACCTGTAATCCTAGCTACCCAGGAGGCTGAGATCTGAGGATCTCAGTTCAAGGCCAGCCCAAGCAGGAAAGTCTGTGAGACTCTTACTTCCAATTAACCACCAGAAAACCAAAAGTGGTACTGTAGCTCAAATGGTAGAGTGCTAGCCTTGAGCTGAAGAGCTGAAGGGCAGCGCCCAGGCCCAGAGTTCAAGCTCCACAACCAACAACAACAAAATGAAGAATCCAATCTAGAGACAAAAAAAAAAAAAATTAAGAGGTTTATTTTATTTTGTTTTATTTTTGCTTTTTAGGTTTTTCTTTTTCCTTTTTTTTTTTTTTTTGGTTTTGTTTTGTTTTGTCACAAGTCTCACTATTTAGCCCAGACTAGAAATTTTTGCAATCTTGCCTCTGTCTTCCAAGTGCCAAGATGTTGATATTTATATCAATATCCATATTGATAATATAGTTGGGATGAGGTGTGGTTCAAGTGAAAGAGCACTTTCCTAGCATATGTGAGGCCCTGAATCAATTCCTAATGCAGAAAAAAAAATTGTGGGAATAAAATAAATTTTCAAAGATAATGTATTTGGTTCTGACAGCTCTCTGAGGTACTATCAGTCCAAGACTCTCACAAACAAACCCACAATGGGAGATTCCCTGAAATGCAAGCTAAATTCTGTAAAAAGCTATGGCACTAAATTCTCAGAATTTTTTTAACTTTCCTTTTGTTAACTGATTCTTTGGATGGTATCAAGGGTCGCTTCCTGCAGCCCCTGAGGTAGAGAAAAGCAGTGAGATCACTACTGATTTGCTTGTATTCTAATGAGGTAGCTCTTTGATATTACGGTATAATAAAAGGAATGTCTCCTTTTATCTGACTTCCTACCTTGGCTAGGCTTTTTGCCTTGGCTTTTGAAACCGTCAATCCATGAGGCTAGCCAAACCAAATCCCTGTGTTGCCTGGATTTGCAAACATCAATCGCCTATCACCTGGCACAAAATTGCTTGAGTGTTCTGATATTTATTTCACTTACCTCTCTGATCTGTACTATTAAGTGATGGCTCACACCTGTAGTCCTAGTTTCTCAGGAGGCTGAGATCTGAAGTTCAAAGCAAGCCCAGGAAGGAAAGTCCATGAGACTGTTATCTCCAGTTAACCACCAAAAAGCTGAAAGTTGAGCTGTGACTCAAGTTCCAGCATTGAGAGAAAAAAAAAAAAGGCTAAGAAACAGCACCCTGGCCCTACGTTCAAGCCCCAAACCAGCACAAAAATAAATAAATATATAAATAGAAATTTCAGCTTATATTTTTAATATAATTTTATTGTTATCGTTAAAGGGTTGTACATAGGTATTGCATAAATTGTAAATCAGATATTGTATACATGCCTTTTTTGGACGTTGTCACACATCAACTTATATTTTTATAATCAGCTTATATTTCTATCATCAGCTTATATTTCTTTAACCTTTAAAATATCAAATAGAACTAAAAGGCTTATGATATAAACTGCAGTCTTAGCCAGGCGCCAGTAGCTCACACCTGTAATCCTATATTCTCAGGAGGCTGAGATCTAAAGATCAAGGTTCAAAGCCAGCCAAGGCAGAAAGATCCTCGTGAGACTGATCTCCAATGAACTACTCAAAAACCAGAAGTGGTGCTGTGGCTCAAAGTGGCTGAGCACTACTAGCCTTGAGCAAAAGAGCTCAGAGGTAGAACCCAGGCCCTGAGCTCAAGCTCCACAACGGACAAACCAACCAAACAATAACAACAACAACAAAAAAAAAAAACAGCAGTCTTAGGCTAGAAGTGTGACTCAATGGTAGAGTTGCCTGCCTTGCAAGCTCAAGACCCAGAATTGAAATCCCAGTGCCTCCAAAAAAAGGAACAGCACAGTTCTCTCAATCCTCAGGCCTACATCACCCAGCTTTTATTTCCTTAATGCTTTCTGGCTTCCAGACATGTTAAGCTCTCTTGCTTGCTGCCTTCCTGTAGGTTTATACCTTTCCTATTGCTGTCATTTAATGTTTCAAGAGAGAGGGACATGATTGTGGCCCAGTAATAGAGTACTTGCTTAGCATGTGTGAGGCCCTAGGTTTGATCCAAAAAAAAAGAGAAAGAGAAGAGAGAGAAAAGAAATTAATATAGTCAACCTGTCACTTTTAATTAGAAACCATACATAAAACCCTGATCTTGGACAGAGAAGGGGCTGACAGAAGGATAGTCATCTACATATTGTATTATAACAATAAATTAATAAAAATATACACAGCTGTACAATTTAAAAATTCAATTTATGAATTGCTTTGCTACACTCTGTAACCACCATTAAATGATAATTGACTTTTCAAAAAAAAAAAAAAATGAGGCTGGGTACCAGTGGCTCACACATGTAATCCTAGCTACTCAGGAGGCTGAGACCTGAGGACTGCTGCGGTTCAAAGCCAGCCTGAGCAGACCTTTATCTTCAACTAACCACCAAAAAGAAAACCATAAGTGGATGTGGCTCAAGTGGCAGAACACCAGCCTTGAGTGGAAAAACTAAAGGGAAACAGAGCCTGGCCCTAAATTCAAGCCTATTGGCACCAGACTAAAATAAAATAAAATTTAAAAAATAAAAGTTGTGAGGAAGTTAAAGCATCTCAGTTTTTACTATGCCTAAGAATCACCTGGGAGCCTTTACAAACCCTGAAGTACACGTCACACTTCAGGCCAATCAACATTCAGCCTATGAGAACCCCTATGTTTAGAAGAGGGGTTGGGGGTGGAATTTAGCTTAGTGGAAGAGCTTAAGGCCCCCAGATTGGCCCTTAGCTCTTCAAAAACAAAAACAAGGCAACTGAACTAGAAGAGACAGTAACAACCTCTATACTAGAAGCAAAATCCTTTTTGGCACTACCCTCCCCCTGTACTATCTATGCCACTCAGCTGACCCCGTAGAGTGGCAGTCTTGGGACAAGTGGGTCCAGGTGAAATACACTCAGTTACCACCATCCTCCTAACCTAAATAGGAGCCATCACCATCTACCAGCTCTGCAGAGAGGAAATAGGATTCAGGAAGTCTTCAGGTCATCTCTAGTCCCTGTAACCATTTTCTTTCTAGTGATGGAATTTTCACTCCTGGACTCTTAAGCCCTCACTGCCCACACCAGGTAGCTGTACTCTCATCATTGTATGTAAATAACAAAGCATTATATTTGCAGACTCCGTCCCAATTCTCAGGGGGTAGACAGCCATAGAATTATGTCTAGAAGATTCAAGCTGTAGCAGCCAAAGCCCAAAGGGGTTGCAACCTTATTTTTTAAAATAATTTTTTATTGAGAATGTGATTACATAAATTTCACAAATTTCACAGTATTGTAGGGCAGTGATACTTAAAGTCACAAACACATTTTAACCTTCAGAAGGCAAATTGTCATTATCTTGGTCTATAAAGTTTGTGAATTCCATTAGCTTTTTGTTGTTGTTGTTTTTGTGGGTCATGGGGCCTGAACTCAGGGCCTGGGCTCTGTCCCTCAGCTCTTCAGCTCAAGGCTAGCTCAAGGCTCTACCACTTGAGCCACAGCACCACTTCCAGCTTTCTCTGTTTATGTGGTGCTGAGGAATTGAACCTAGGCAAGCACTCCACCACTGAGCCACCTTCCCAGCCCAATTCTATTAGCTTTGACAATACAACTATTTCTTCTGTGCAACCTTATATTTTAAAGTCAGAAAAACCAGAACTTAGGAGGCAGTGAAGCCACCAGAGCGGGACTAGCCCTGAGAGACTGTTCCAGTCCAGTTCCCTCTTCACAGCCAGTGCCAGTGCTGGCCTGTGTGGATGGGCCACTGTAACCCAACTATGCTTCCTAGGCCAACAAGCCATCCCTAAGGGGGTCACAGTAAATCAAAGTCTTCTTTTGAAGAGCCTGAAACCCAAGGCCAGCATTCTATCCTGGCTGTTTCCTGTTCAGGATGTTAGGATCCCACCTCACAAGGGATACCTATGCCTACCACAGTGTTTGTGAGGCACACAGCCCCCATCATAGTGTGCTTTACTCCTATGGCCAGGGGATGGGAGTGCACAGTGGAAAAGGGCTCACTAGCATGTATGGCATGTGCACACACATCATAGATGGTGTGACACTTTACATATAATATCATTTACTCCTTAGCACAAGCCTATGATATAGGCATTCCTATTTTACATAGGAAGAAATGGAGACTCAACAACAGGTTGAGTACTCAGAGTCACACAGCTGGTAAGCACAGAGCTATCATTAAAACCCTAGTCTATATAAGTCCAAAGCATGAGCTCATGCTTTGGACTTTCACACACTGTGATGGGTATCAAGCAAGCCTTGGTAACCCCTTCTCTGAAGAGAAGACCCAGGATGCATTGGCCCCTGGATCCCATCTGGCTGTGTTACCTGCCCCTGAGCTCATGAGGCATCTCTGATTCCATAAGGAAATACATTTTTAGCCAAGTGCTGGTAGCTCATGCCTGTAATCCTAGCTACTCAGGAAGCTGAGATCTGAGGATCAAGGTTCAAAGCCAACCTAGGCAAGAAAATCTGTGATACTCTTAACTTCCAATGAAGCAGCAAAAAACTGGAAGTAGAGTTCAAAGGTGAGAGTGTCAGCTCAATTGGCAGAATGTGGCTCAAACGATAGAATATCAGCCTTGAGCAACATACTAAGGGACATCACCCAGGCCCTGAGTTCAAATACTGGTGTACACGTGTACACACACACACACACACACACACACACACGTACACACACACAGAGTGGAGCTTCTACTCTGCCTCCAGCAATTCCAGCCAACACCAACAGGGCTATCGCTGGAGCTGTTTTTGTCCCCTCAATTGGACACATCATGCTCTCCAGATGTCAGAACCTCTGGGGCATTCAATAGGCACCCCCTAGAGGATGAGGAAATATTCTTCCAAGGGAGGAGTTCAAACTGCCTTGTACTTCATTGCAGCTCTTTTGCTGAGTACCTACTATGCACTGGGAGTCACTACAGAGAGGTGAGTAAAGCCAGTCCCTGTCACCAGTTGTCCCCAGCCCAGTGGAGAAGGACATGGAACCCACAGGCTTGCTCCAAGGCAAAGCAAAATAAGCACAGGCTTGAGGGCTTGGGCTACTCAAGCCAACAAGTAGCATAAGAGTAAGGCAGGGTAGTGGATCACATCTTCCCTCCCCGCCTCCCCAAGGGCAGTAGGGACAGGAAGGAACCTGGATAGAGAGGAAGAAACAGAGTAAGTACAGGAGTGGACTGAGGTGTCAGGAACAATGTGAGAGGCTACACCGCGGAGATGCCCCAGGGGATGCCTCTAGTGACCAAGATGGGCATCTCCTCCCCTCCCCCATGTTGCCTGACTCCAGCCTCACTTTTCATTAAGAGAGGTCAGATATTCCTGGGTTGTCATCTCCTGCTGCATCTTAATGTTGCACTTGTGGGACATGTGGAAGCTGCTTCCCATTTTTATTTTGGGTAATTGTGCTGTGTCGCCTTTAATTCTGAGTTGTCCTGTTGCAATTTTTCACCTAGAAAGAGAAAAGGTCATACTGGAGCTGACTCAGTGCACTTTCTCTAGAACACCCTTCCTTTCAAGGCTCCCTTCCCAGCCCTCCCTCTGAGCCATCCAGCAAAGGCTGCCTGCCCAGGCGTCAGCATCCTGGCTCACAGTCACAATTGGAACTAATGTCTACAGAATACTGCTTCTGAGTCAGGCATTGAGATAAATGATTAATGTCATTTATTTTGTGGGGGGGGTGAGGGGTATCCGGTCGCGGGGCCTGAACTCTGGGCCTGGGCGCTGTCCCTCAGCTCTTCACCTCAAGGCTAGTGCTCTACTACTTGAGCCACAGCACCACTTCCGACTTTTTTCTTTTTGCTTATGTGGTGCTGAGGAATCGAACCCAAGGCTCCATGCATGCAAGGCAAGAGCTCTACCACTGAGCCACCTTCCCAGCCCATGTCATTTATGTTACAAGTCTTCTAGAGTTGACAAGATGAGGACACTGAAAGTTAAAGCAACTTGTCCAGAGTTCAGCTGCTAGTAAGTAGCAGAGTGGGGGAGGAGGCTGCAATGCTTGGTAAGAAATGTACGCATTATCCTGCCCATGTAATTGTAACCCCTCTGTACAGTATGTTCACAAATAAAATAAAATTAAATTAAAAAAAAAAAAGTAGCAGAGTGGGCTTCAAAACCAGGTAGCTCTGGCTCTGAAGTCTGCAAACCTACTTAGCTGTTAAGCCAACCATCCACCTCCTCGTTTAACTGTGGTTGACTGGGGTTTGAACTCAGGGCCTTGCACATGCCATATCTCCAGCTCTTTTTGTGTACCAGTTATTTTGAGTAGGGTCTCCTTTTTAACCAGGCCTGCACTTGAACTCGGGGCCTAGCCACTATTCCTTAGCTTTTCTACTCAAGACTGGAATTCTACTATTTAAGCAACAGCTCTACTTTTGGCTTTTTTGTGGTTCATTAGAGATAAAAGAGTCTCACAGACTTTACTGCCTGAGCTTTGAAACTTTATCCTCAGATCTCAGCCTCCTGAGTTGCTAGGATTACAGACGTGAGCCATTGGCACCTGGCATTTTTGTTGTTATTTTTTGGTCTGTCTTAGAGCTTGAACTCGGAGCCTGGGTCCTATCCCTGAGCTTTTCCAGCTCACAGCTGGTACTCTACCAATTGAGACATACCTCCACTTCCAGTAACTTGCTGGTTAATTGGAGCTAAGCAACTCTTAGGTTTGTCTTCCTTGGGATGGCTTTGAACCCCAATTCCCAGATCTTAGCTAAGAGATTATAGGTATAAGTAGTTAGGATTCTAAGCCCAAGCCACTGGTGCCCAGCAGACAGTATTTTTATGCTTCCTCCATAACTGGGACAAGTGCTTACCACTACTCCATTGAGATAGTGTCTCTCTGATTTTCCTGCTTGGGCTGGAGTAGAACCTCGATTCTCCTGATCTCAGCCTCCCAAGTAGCTAGGATTATAAGCATGAACCATCAGTACCTGGCTTCCATTCCTCCATTTAAATGACAAGCATATAAATACATGAGGGCTAGCTAATCTAAGAGAAATTAAGGGAAAAGATGAAAAAGGAAGACTATGTAGGAATAAATAAATAAATGTAGGAATATGGAAGATGGAAAAGGAAGACTATGTAGGAATAAATAAATAAATCTGCACTTCTTCCTCGCCTATTCTGACATAGCTCTTCTGTACATTTCTTAAATGGAGGTACGTAGACATGTGTACAGACTGGTTGACTTGGATGATAAGGAGTGGGGAATGAAATAGAGCAGAAGTAGCAAGGCCTCCTGGCTGGCCATCTTTCATTTATCTTATATTCACCTGTGAACCCATTATCTACAGTATCAGAAGGCCCTTGACCCTCTTCTCCCTCCAATATGTCCCATACAGTGTGGCCTGTCCTGCAGTATTGCCACCCTCAGACTGTCCTTTTTCCCTTCACCAAATCTGTCACCATCAATCACATCCTCTTGAGCCAGAGCTCTGAGACTTCCTCAGATATGCTGCTGTACATTGTGCCTGGACCAACCAGGAAAAAAAAAAAAAAAAAGCTAGTTTGCAGAAGAAGGGTATTGGCACAGGTTTTTTTTAATGTACTTTTAGCAGTCTTGGGTCAAAGAAAGTTTCCAGGACACTCAGAATCTGAAATGGTTCACCTTCCTTGTTTACAGCCAAGTGAGGCAGCCATGACATGGTAAGGAAGAGTGAACCTACAGATCCCAGACTCTCCTCCTTCCCCTATGGAGCCCAGCAGGACCAAAGATGAAGGAAAGATTGCCCCACACAGGAAACATGAGATCCGCTTTCTCCATCTCCCAGAGCAGAGTTGTTTCCTTGTTCTGGGGGGATGCGGGCTGGAAAGACAGGCTTACTATCCCCCAGACAGATTCTCACTCATGTTGAACACAAGAACCAGGAAGGAATGTGAACTTGGCTGCCAGACTTCACACTGTCTGCCCTACCTGGCCTTCCTCCTTTGCTATATTCTACCCATTTCCCAAAGAGCCTGTGCTGTCAGACTCAGAAGGGAACAAAAGCTTCCTAAGCTCCAGTTCCCCATCCTACCACTTGCTACCTTATTCCAAGGCCCTTATTCCAGTCCACGCACCTACCTTACCCACTGCTCTTTTCTCTTTCCTACCCCCACCACAGTGGCCAACTCTCAACTCTCTCCTAGCCTAAGAACTGTAGGTGTCTGAAAAGACAGTACCCAGGACCAAAGACCCATCAAAAAGGCCACTTACCTCCTCTATCCTCAGCTGCTCAGAAATGGATGTTATTGGAGTCAGATCTCCATAGTTCCTGGCCTCTGGGTCTGAGGAAGCTATGGTCTGAATGTTCTCCAGGGAGAGTGTTTGTAAAGGCTAGGTAGGACGTTCTACCTTTCAGGCTAGATATGCTACCTTATGGCTGGGTAGAGACAGGTATATTCATTCTTTATGGGCTCAAAGAATAGAATGAGAGATCTAATATATAGCCTACATGAGTCTGGGCCCGAGTATTGCACAGACACATGGGCCATGTAATTTATTGAGCTGGAATAATGAACTATAAGTGGGATCAACCAAGCAATGACCACGGCTGTGCCAGGTATGAGTGACTTAAGAACCAGGTCCCCAAATGTCATACTAGGGGACACAGCAGTTAAGACCCAAAACCACTGCAGCTAACATCTGTAGGCAACAGGCTGGACCAGAAAGAGGACTCAGCCTCCCTGTGTACCACATACTGCCTGGTACCCTCTCTCAGGGAGATGCAGACCCTTTTTATCTGGATAGCACCTAAACTCTTTATCCTCCTCTGGTAAACAGAGCATCTGTTCCTACCCTTCAGACATAACCAGCCCAGCTTGTCTTCTGTCTCTACATCCTTCTCTTCTGGAAGAATATTGCTATGGTGATTGTGATGGTAATAATGACAGCTACTACATACTGTGTTGACTATGTGGCAAACACTGTGCTGATGCTCCCAATAACATCAGTGAAAGGAGTATGAAGAACTGACACTGAGGAGTAACTTGATATGGTCACATTTCCAGTAAGTGGCAGAGCTGGGATTTGAACAAAGGTTACTGTTGATGTGTTCTGTACCTTACCCTGACTACTCTTGAAGGCACTCCCACAGAAGCCAGTGACGCATCCCACTTTCAGGACTGAGCTATGGTTCTCTCCTCCCAAAGCTATGTAGGCCCCCACATGGGAGGGGAGCAGTGGCTGGACTTAGGCAAAGTTCCCACACTCAGCTTGACAGCCCTCTCCCCCCACCATACATGCTCTAAGGATGCTGTGAAGCTGGACAAGGCTAGAGTGATCAGGCTGCTGGGAGAAGCTCTTCCTGCCAGCCTGGACTTTGTACCTGTCCTAAGAACCTCAGATAAAACTACAGAACACTTGAGAGGCAATGTCCTCAGAAGATAAGGATTCCTTCACTATAGGTCTCCTCTCTCTCCTAGCACTGTAAGCATCAAAAAGTTCTGGGGTATCTCTTGGCCTCCCACTCATGTTCATGGCAGCTCTTCCTGCCAACCTGAGACCTTCATACCTGTCCTAGGAGTGGCAGACCATACTGCACAGAATACCCTAAAAGGCCAGTGTCCACTAGAGATAAAGACTTCATCATTATGGGGCTTCTCCATTTGTGAGCCTCACGAAGTCCTGGAGACCATCTCTTCCTCCCACTCATGCTCCTGGTTGGGGAAACTCCTTCCCTGGCCATCAATTCCCACCTCCCTACCCCCACCCATCAAGCCAAAAGCCCAAGACGTACTCAGGAGCAGCCAGGCAAACACAGAATTCTGCTGACTTGCTAAGGTCTTGGCCAGCTCCCTCCAGCCCCATTGGGCTACTGCTAGGTCACTTAAGACCAGCAGTCCTAGAGTCCCCACACCACGCTCTCCCTCAGGGCCCTTCAGGAAGCAGAGGCCAGACACAGGGGGAAACAGGAACACATGGTCCTTTATTTGCATTTCTTAGAATACTGTACAAAGGGAGTAAAAATCCTATTCACACTTTGCTTAGAAAGATTGTTGAGGTGAAAGTTCCCTATGATACATGGGGTGGGAGTGGAAGGCCTGTAGGCAGAAAGTAGGGCAAGCAAAACTCTCTCCTTCCTCAGCCCACAGAAGAGGGCTCAGGCCACACCCTTTCAAAGAAACACCTCCCCAGTAGGACTGGGGAAGCAGGGGCACCCCTCTAGCCTCTTCTCAGGCTGAAGAAGACTTCTGTCTGCAGCCACTCCCTGTCCCTTCCATTGCCCTGCTTGGCAGGGGTACTGTAGGACCTTGCAGCCATCAACCTCATGTGGGGGTGGCCTCACAGCCCCCCACGTGTGTGCCACACGAGGGGCCCTGCCCCAGCACTGGTCTACAGGAGGTCTCAATGTTGGGGTGGAAGAGCCCCAGCAATGGCCGTTTCTATCACAGCTTCCTCACACCAACCCCCTCACATTGCTGCAGAGGGTGGTGTCAAACCAGACCTGTGTTTATACTGCCTCCTCCACCCATGTTCTCCCCCATGCCAACCCAGGAGCTTCAAGCACAAAGCAGCCTCCCTTCCCTATCCCCATCACCATTCTGTGGGTGTACTAACTAGCCCTCCAAGCCAGCTCCCTTCTCTGCCCACATCAGAAAGGAAGTTGCATTCTTGCTTCTGCCTGTCCCCCCCCCTCACCCGCCCCTCCCCCCACCACCAGCACTGCCACCTCTTTATACCCGCCTGCATGGGCTGCTGCTGTTGTAGCTCTCATCTAAGCCTCAACTCACTGTCTCCAACCTCCACCAGGACCAGCATGGCAGAGCCTATACCCCCCACCCCACCTTTTCTCTCCTCACCCTCCCCACTCTCAACCCATACCCAGGGTGGGGTGCAAGGGAGTCACCAAAACTGAGCCTTGGATCAGACAACTCTCTACCCAGAGGGGTGAGGTGTCATCACACACTTGCTTTGTTATGTACAAAACAGAGTGTTCCCCCTCACAGACCAAAGAACTGAAGGGGAACAATCTAGAAGCTGTACCGTCCCTCTGCTCCCATACAGGGGTTAAAGTGCTTTGCCACCTGAGGGTAAACAAGTGAACAAGGGTCTCTCTCTGGCCTGTCCCAACCACACAGGTCCACATTACCTGGGAGCCCAGCCCCTTCCAAGACCACCCCATGGAGTCTCTACTCAAAAGGCAAAAAGGAAAAGATCAAAAAAATCTGAATGGGTTGGAGCCCAGGGGCCCACCCCCAACCACACTACAAGCTACTCCAAGTTGGCTACTGGGGATACAGAGAGCCAGGCCCAGGGCATGACCCCATCTCCGGTCGTGTCCAGAGGCTCCTGTCTTCAGCATCACAGCAAAGGCTTTCCACCCTTTCCCTGCCGTCACAGGCTAGGGAAGGGGCTGCACCCTCAGTACTTATTGATTCCAAAAATCCGGACTCCGTGGAGCTGGGGCAGCTTGGGGATGAGCACGCTCATCAAGGACACTGTGTTGAGGATGAAATGAATGTGGTCGTACTTGGTGTAGAAGCTGGTGAGGAAGTACCTGGGAGGAGAAGACAGGGCAAGATCAAACACTGGAGAGCCCCTTCCTCTCTCCCCAAATCCTGAGAGCTGAGAAGGGATGGCAGGGGGACCCAGATCAGAAGTAGGGTGGCAAGATGTCCCTGACTGACAAGGCCCCTCCTGACCCAGCCCACCTCACTTCAGGCCTGTGGGCCCATCTCATTCAAGAGGAAAGCACCAGTGGAAGGAAGACAGGACCAGGGAGGCCCAAGGACTGGGGCTAGTGTTAAGACCCAGGGATCCATCACTTCCTTGCCTCTGTTCATCTCTAAACCAAGGCCAGAGCCTGGGGCAAGGGTTGGGGGGAAGGAGGAGAGAACTAGCTGGGCCCAGACTTCCCAGAGTTGCTTGGCCTGCTGTCTCCCTCCAGCAAAAGTACTCACAGCACAATGGGTGTGATGGTCAAGAACTTTCGAGAGGCAGTGAACTGGACCCCATAGTCCATCTGCTCCCAGTGGGTTAACAATCTTGCTTTACCCTGGTCCGGAGTCTCAAAGGGTGTGCCTTTCACTGTGTGCAGGAAGATGTACATGCCCTGGGAAGAGGGGCTCTGGTCAGAGGACACAACAGGCAAAAGTCCCCAGCTCAGTTCTTCCCTATCAGGCAGAGGGGGATGTTGGCAGATGAGCATGATGGAGCAGCAGGGAGCCTGGGACAAGAACAAGGAGACCCAGGGGAAGAGGCAGGCCTGGCATGAGGTCACATGGGGAGGAGTTGGTGGCAGTATTTCCAATAGAGACACTCCAGCCCAACTGGAGTTTCCAGCCAGCCTCCTGCCAGTCTCAAGGGACAAGGATTAGACCCCTGCCTGCCCACCAACAGAGGACTAGGCAGCAAGTGGAAAGAATGCACCAAAGGGTACAAGTGGAATATAGTGTGGGAGTCTAACTTAGGAAAGGAGACTTTCAGCAACAGGCTGGGCACCAGGCTTCCTAGGTCCCCAGAACACAGGAGCAAGGGTTCAGTTCTCTGTTGGGAACTCAAGTCCTCCCAGATCTACAGCCACCCCAGCCTGGAGACACAGACAAATCTGCACATTGGATTCTTCCTGGAGCTATGCACAGGGCTGGAGCTCAGGAGGGGGATAGGGCAGAGAGACAGGAGCCGGGCTCTGGTGACAGATGTTCTCAGGACATCGCCCTGCTATCTAGCCCACATCTGGCAGACCTCCCCTATCCCTCAGCCCTGGCTGCAGGCAGCATCTCACCATGTTGTGGATGAGGTTGGTGAGGGTCCAGACGACAGGGACACTCACGAAGGGGATGCTGAGCAGTACGACGTGGAGGAGCCCGATGGCCAGGACGTAGGAGAGCCAGATGCCGCGGCTGTTCATCACTCGTGTGTTGGGGTTCACCTCGCTGTGCGCTGTACCCACATTCATCCTGCCACCCCTCTCTGGTGCTTGCTCTGCAAACAAGCAGCACAGGTGAGACAGGTCACACTACTTTTCCCGCTCCTCACACCCTCTAGTGCCCTAGAACTCCATACAGTCCATTGCATTGATTCTCAAACATGGAAGCTAAAGTCCACAAGATTTTCCACAGCTGAGCTGTGTTAACACCGGGCTGGCCCATGTGTCAACCCATCAGAACACTGCACCCACAGTACAGTTCATCAAGGAATTTAGCCCCAGAGCAGAGCAATCAATGCACATTCCCCAATCTCACCCTCGATATCATTTCTATAGGGACCTCTTCCTGCTAGGAAGGGGAGAAGAGGCTTGCTCCCCTAAGATTCTCACTGAGCACAAACCCTGCTGTCTCTATCTCATTGAGGACCTGATAGAAGACATCTACCCCAAGCCCCTCCTATAAGGAGTAAAAGGAGACGAGGCCTGTGGGTACAGGCAGCAGTAGGTGAAATACTTTGAGGTCCCTATGTCCACTCACCTCCAGTTCTTCAAGCCTGGATCTCCCCAAACCTCAGCCAGGAAGACTGACAAGGCAGAAAAGGAAGGAAAAAATAGCAGACCAAGGACAACCTTTGCTCAGACTAGAAGGTTCCTTTTTGACATGGCTAAACTCAACTAGATGTTTGTTTTATCCATTTGGCAGCCACTCAGACTAACCCTTGGGATGTTATCCATTCTGCTGCCAAATTACCAGAGCCCTTTACCCTACCAAAGACAAGAGAAGAAGTCAGGAGACAGTGACTCACGCCTATAATCCTAGCTACTAGGAGGCTGAGATCTCAGGATCTCATATTTGAAGCTAGCCTGGGCAGGAAAGTCTATGAGACACTTACCTCCAATTAACTACCAGAAAATGAGAAGTACTGTGGCTCAAAGTGGCAGAATGCTAGCCTTGAGTTAAAAAGCTCAGGGTCAATGCCCCAAGCCCTGATTCCAAGCCCCACAACAGACAAAAAAAAAAAGAGTGGGAGGGACCAACAGAGCAGATGGCCAAAAGCTACAGCTTCCAGGAAGGGTGTGAGACACATCAACCCCTCACAAGGATACAAAAATCATACCTGTGGCCTCTCTCCTACCACCTCCTTTCCTGTCCCACCACACATCTCAGCACCTATTTATAAGTGTGAGTTATAGCACCATAACTTCTCCTGCCCAGTTCCAATGGTAGAAAGCCTGCAGGAGGAACCAAAGGAGCTGTTCTAAATGCCCAGGAAACAATGGAGGCGACAATTCAGAGTGGGCAGAGACAGTAAGGAGGGAAGGATCTGCCCGTCTTGACTGTTCTCAAATTCCCTGGGGGTCCAGTGGCCAATAGAGATTAGATGAGAACAGATTGCACTGTGTAGTGGCTTACCTCTGTCCTGATTGCTAAAGGCCCTAAAGATTGTCACCATGAAAAAAGCCCTTTCACCACTGAGAAAGGAGTCTCAGATGAAGATATTCTGGAAGTGCCAAGAATGCCTCTCCTTTACTACCACGGTGGCCAACCCCCTCAGAAGCTGCTAGTCTTGAACTAGGATTCCAGCCAAGCCTCCATAAGCATGAGAATTCTCATGGGTCAGTCCCTTATTTATAGGATAATGAGAATGCATTTCCTCTTCTCAGACAGCTCGAAGCCTAGAGATCCCCAGGAAATATGAGCCACAACAGGCAAACAGATAGGAGCTGGCCTGGAGTGCACCCTGGTGGAAGTAAGGCTCCTGGGGCCCATCACCTAGCCCATTAAGTTGGATAATTGGTCCTAACAGAAACTCAAGGAACTAGAAGTGTCAGATGTTTACCTTCCCAGGGCCTTGGGGTTTCAGTTACCCTGACACAGCCCCTGGGACACTTACTACGTAAAAACTAGGGGCAGAGCTGGGGGTTGTATCTGGCTGAGAAGTGAGTTCTGAAAAAACACTAAGGAAAGGCAAAGAGCACCCTAAATCTCACCAGAAACTGCTGCCCTGAGAGTATAGGTGCAGACCTATATCCTCCCTAACACTTTGTCCAAGACAGCCAAAAGCCTGGCTGAATCTCAGACCTCAAGACCTCACACCCCTTTTTGACTGTGACACGCAAAATAAATAAATGAATAAATAAATAAATATTAAAAGTCCAGGGTAGAGAGGAAGATGGTAGCTCATGACTGTAATCTTAGCTACTCAGGAAGCTTAAAATCTGAAGGGCTGAGGTTCAAGGCTGGCTCAGGCTCCATCTCCAAATTAGCAAAACACTGGGCTGAAGGCAAGGCTCAAGTGGTAATGCCAGCTGAGCAAACAAGCTGAGCAAGCTTGAGGCCCTGAGTTCACACCCTGGTACCTAATTTGAAGAAGAAAAATAAAAGTAAAAGGGAGCTACAAAGGCCATAGCTCACTCTGGGAAATTCTCCTTGATGCCTAAACACTTCCCTGAAAATATCCCAGGAGACCCTCCCTTTAAACGATCTAAAAACAGGAAAGGACTGGGAGAAGCACTCTTGAGACATCCAAGGGACTATGTGTACAAGCCACTTCCATTAGTAATCCATTGACCCTTCCACCAGAATTGGAGACATAGGCAGAATAGGCTGGCAGAGGTAGATGGGTCCCCAGGCAGCTTGAGACTGAAAAGTTTTGCTGTCACGGCGGGCAGGTGGCTGCTCGTACCAGGACCCGATGTGGTTTCATAACCTGCCTACAACCAGAGCCTGCAGCAACTCCGTTAACCACTTTTTTGCTGGCAGCTCTTACCCCAGCCCTCCTCTTGGAATCCACACTCAAATTTCTAGTCCATCAAACACTCAGGCCAAGGCCAAAGTACACCTCGGGGTAGCCACCAGGTGAGTAGGTCCCATTTCCTCCCCCCAAGTTAAGGACAGTCCTTTAACGCAGTAAATCTCCAGCCTCTGGGTGATGAGCACAACCATACGGGTTAATCCTGCTCCGCACCCCCCTCCAGTAGGGACCCCACACATACACACACGGGCGAGTTAGTGGCCCGCAGGGTTTCTTATGCTCCAACTCCACCCCGCCTCTGCCTCACCAACCGCTCAGTCTGCGGGACCACAAATTGCTCACCCGCCTCCCGGACCCAGAGGGGGTAGGAAGGGAAAGAAAGCCAACTCTCACTAGCTCGCCCGCTGGGAAGAAAGAGGGGGCGGAGTCTTCACTATTGTTGGGGTTAGAGTGAGACCTCCGGCCGGGGAAGGGGGTGTGAGGCTCCCGTTCAGCTCCCCGAGCACTCTGGAGCCTGGCTAGGTCCGGGGCCCAACCCTCAGATCCACGCGTTCACCCTGCCCCGGAGGCAACCAAACCTTTATTCCACTCCCCACACCCCAAAGTCCGGCCGCTGCCCGCCCCTCTCCCAGCCGACGCTCGCCGCACGCGCGGCGTCCCGCCCCCCGGCCTCCGGCGACCACTCTCCTCCACCCGCACCTCTCCGGGCCGATGCACCCCTCCACCGCCAATCACCCCGCCCAGGCTCCTCCAGCCCCGGCGCGCCTCCCCACAAGCCCCCCATCTCCTCTCCCACCCCTCCTCAAACCCTGGGGCTTCCCAATCCCGCCACTCCAGGGCTGCCGGTCCCGACTCACAGGGTCCGAAGGTCGAAGGTCCAAGAGGGATACCAGGGAACAGAAGCTGCGGCTTCTCCAGCCGCGGTAACAACCAGCGGCGGCAGCCACCCCGCTGGCAGCTCCGGCCGAATCAGCGCCCGGCGCCTGTGCCCGCCCCTGTGACGTCACCGCCACGCGCCGGCGGCGCGGCTCCTCCTGGGAGTTGTAGTTTCTCCGCTGCCTCTGTAGTTACCACCTCCCCCACCCGGCGCCCTCCAGCAAAAGTTGTAGGTTTCTCTCCCTGCTCGCCCTCGAGCTACAGAGCTGTCCTCGCTGTGGCCTCACCGCCGAGCATTTCCCCGTCACCTGATAGTGAGATCAGATGGTATCACTTAGTGCATAACAATTCCAGCTTTTGCCTGTCCGCTTTGCAGGTGTGGTTTTTCCCTTGCCAAGATTTTGCAAGTGAGGAAATTCAAGATTTTTAAGTAACTTAAAGTAGGTCCTTGTTGGTATACCCTGACACCCCCACCCCCATCCTCACCCCCGTGCAACGCCTCACTGCTTGAGCCTTGGCCCCAGAGTGGTTCCTCCAGAAACCGACCGCTCCAGCCCTTTACTCTGCTGGAACCTCCTGGGATCAGATTTCCTGGACGCTGGCAGGGGTGAAGGTCTGGAGGCAGTGAAGAGAGCCTGTACGCAGCACTGGTCCAGAACCTGGTCACACCTACTCCCAGCTTCTTCCTGATCAGATTAAGGCAGAATAAGGCTACATGTCATGGAAAGATTTCTTGATGAACAGTTAAGAGCTTGAGCTGCTGTCTCTGGTCAGTGTATGTGGTTTTATAAAGGTGGACGATGCTGTGTCACCAGATTTCACATCTGGGTGCTCCAAAGGCAAGGGCACAGATTTTACTGCCAGGCAGGCATAACGTTGACACTCCTTGATTGGTAGTGTGACCCTGGGCACACTACTCTTCATCTCCAGTTCCACACTTAAGACATCCTACCAGTAAGGTGTAGTGAGAATTCAAAACAATTCACGTAAAGCCCCTATTACATAGTAGGAAGTTGCTGAACTAAATAGCTCTTAAGGTCTCCTAAGTCACTCCTACTCTCTCCACTTTAACCAGAGGGCCTCCTCTGGATAGTTTCCACTTCCCCGCCCAACTTCTATGTCTATGTTATGCATGGCAGGGCTGGAATAGCAGGATCTGATGATGTCATGGATGTTGACCTGGCTAGCCATTAATGTACCTTGAACTGAATGTACAGAGGCAGAAAGAAGGCTAGCCCAGGCAAGCTGGTGAACACTTCTTTCAGACCGCCCCCCCCCCATCCTGAGGGGGCTGCCAAGAAACAGTTTTCACAAAGAGTGAGTCTTGGGAAGTATCTAGTGGGCACCAATCAGGTATTTGCGTGTCCTGGAGCTGCCAAGAGTTTCTCAACTATTTCCCAGGCCATTGGCCCAGGAGTCCCAAGATCTAACTACTGAGGCCAGCTGAAAAGGCCCAGACCCATGTCTCCTAGAAGTGTGTCCTGAGTAGGAAGTTCCTTGTAATCAGCCTTCTTCAGTCAGAAGTAGACAACTGGAGTGATTTGTTTACAAAAAGCTGCACAGCATTGAGGTAAAAAAGACAACTCTATATTTTCCAAAGTGCACCTGCTTGAGTCCTTTTTCTATTCTCCAGGATTCTTCCATCTTCCACCAAGTTGGTTACACTCTGGCTCTTTGCCAGCTTCCCCACAGCTCTGAGAAACTCAATGACCAGACAGGGCCCTCATTTCAACAAGACTGATTAATATAGAGTCTAACGGAAAGGTCACTGGATAAGTCATGGCCTATTCATAACTGGTGTTATGAAGATAGTGTTGTGTTTTATTGTTTTTTTTTTTTTTGACAATGAGAATGAACAAAATTCTGACTCACCCTGGGCTTATGACAAGTTGTCAGTCACATTCTGCTTTATTTAGCTAGAGGCCCTTTCATGATCTTTCCCCTTCTCTAACTCTTTGCTTTCATAATAACCATGTCTTCACCAAACATCCATCAGCTGTGACTAGGCCTGAACACCATTCTAGATGAGTGACAGCAGTCTTGCATAGTGCCAGGAAATACACAACCACTTAGACAAGCAAGTGGCTTTATGTCCCAAGAAGCTGAAAAATTGTTGGTGCCTAGAAGCCATGATCGCGCTTGGAAGGGCATTCGAAGGAAGCCATTCATGTACAGGAAAAACTATAATTTGTGAAGCTGTCTATTTTGGCAATATTTAGAGTAGCAGAAAGCTGAAAGCAGCAGAGTTCAAGCCCCATGACCTAAAACAAAAGTCAATCTTATCTTTCAGAGATAAATACTGAATTGTGTATGAAATGACGCATTGCCTGGGTTTGCTCCAAAATAACCTAGGCTAGGGACATAGGGAAATAAACAAATGAGCCAAAGGTGATGATTATTAAAGCTGCATAACCGGAACATGATTTTCTCAACTTTTTTTTTTCAATATGTTTGAAATGGTCCATTAAAAAACCAAAAACCTTCAGCCAGGAATGTGGCTTATTGGTAGAATAAGCATGAAGTATGTGTGAAGCCCTGGGTTCAATTCCTCAGTACCACATACACAGGAAAATGCTGAAGTGGTGCCATGGTTCAAGTGGTAGAGTGCTAGCCTTCAGCAAAAGAAGTTCAAGGACAAGGCCCAGGCCCTATTAATCCCCAGGACTGGCAAAAAAAAATAAAACTTTTTTTTCTGAATATGAATTAATAATTAGGATAAAAAAAACTAGAGCAACACTGGTGAGATCCTGGCATCAGGTTCAACTTCCAGTTCCTCTTGTTACTAGTTGTGAGAAATAACCTTCCATCATCTCATAGATATAGATGTAGATATATAGATTTTTTTTTCTCGGTCATGGCTTGAACTCTGGGCCTGGGAGCTGTCCCTCAGCTCTTCAGCTCAAGGTGAGCACTCTACCACTTGAGCCAATGTGCCACTTCTGGTTTTTTAAATGGCTTATTGGAGATGAGAGTCTCACGGATTTTCCTGCCTAGGCTGGCTTTGAACTGCAATCCTCAGATCTCAGCCTTCTGAGTAGCTAAGATTACAGGCGTGAGCCACCAGCACCTGGCCCATCATCTCATTTTTAAACATAGATGGTGATGATCATAATATCCACCTCATTTGTGAAGATAAAACTCATGAGTAGATGTGAAACACTTGGAACAAATCCTGGCACATAGTTAAGTGTTCAATATATGTTGATTTTAATTCATTATTCCCACATTTGAATAGTCCTGACTGTAGCCTCCACTAGCCTATGGAAATTCAGTAAAACACAAACACCACATATTAGGATGGATGGATTCATGGTGATCTTTTTCATTCTCTAGTTTCAAACGTTGTGTAATCTGATATTACTTTTAAATGTTTAATGAAATGTGTTTTTAAAACAGCCCATGTCCTGAGCGCGCTCTCTCTCTCTCTCTCCCTCTCTCTTCTCTCTTGTCTCTGTGCTCTGGAAGCTGCTTAGTCTGCTGAGGTAAACACATTCCCCAGCCTTGGGTGTTTCCATCTGGGGTGAGGGGGTAGTGGGGCCTCTGTTTATAACAGAAAAAAAGACAGGGAACACATCCCCAGCAGTAGCAGAAACTGGGGGGAGAGGGACATCAGGAAATGAAGCCTCTTACCCTAACCCTACAGCAAAGAATGTCACCCCCCCCTCCTGTTACCTGCCAGCTCTCCCACCTCACCCCTGCTTCCAGCAAGGGAGGTGCTGAGGTCAGCTCAGAGCAGGTGCAAGGAAGGAAGGAGTTGTTTGTTCCATTGACGTTGGAGTTTGTTTACATGAGGGCACCCCAGGCATGAAGGAAAATGGAGGACTGGTTACCAAGCAGACAAAAGAGAACTGAGGAACCTTCTGAGAACTAAAGACTGGGAGGGAAACTGGAAGGTGGCATCCCAGAGGACACTCGTACTACTTCCATCTCCAAGTCCCAACATTGGCAATTTGGGGCTTCAAAAGGAAAGGCCTGGGCTGGCTTAGTGGTGGTAGAGTGCTTGCCTGGCATGCATGAAGTCCTGGGTTCAATTTCTCAGTACCACAAACACAGAAAAAGCTGGAAGTGGCACTGTTGCTCAAGTGGTAGAGTGCTAGCCTGAGCAAAAATGGCTCAGAGAGCTGAGCGCTGGTGGCTCACGCCTGTAATCCTAGCTACTCAGGAGGCAGAGGATCTGAGGATCGCAGTTCAAAGCCAGCCCGGGCAGGAAAGACCATGGGACTCCTATCTCCAATAAACCACTAGAAAACCGGAAGTGGCTCTGTAGCTGAGGTGGTAGAGTGCTCCCCTTGAGCTGAAGAGCTGAGGGACAGCACCCAGGCCCAGAGTTCAAGCCCCACAACCGACAAAAAAAAAAAAAAGAGGCTCAGGGACAGTGACCAGGCCCTGAGTTCAAGCCTCAGGACTGGCAAAATAAAAAATAAAAAGAAGGAGGAGGAGGAGGAGGAAGAAGAGGAGCAGGAAAGGCCATTAGGCCCTCAGCCAGGACCTGGGAACTAAACCTCCCCACTCTGGGAACCAAGGGCTGGGAGGTACCTCAAGAATCCTCATCCGGGCACTGGTGGCTCATGCTTGTGATCCTAGGTACTAAGGAAGCTGAGAGCTAAGGACTGCAGTTCAAAGCCAGCTTGGATAGGAAGGTCCATGAGACTCATCTCCAATTAACCACCAAAAAGTCAGAAGTGGAGCTATGGCTCAAGTGGTAGAGTACTAGTCTTGAGCATAAAAGCTCAGGGATAGCACTTAGGGCCTGAGTTCAAGCCTCAAGATTGGCTGGCATGCATTCACGTATGCACACGTGGTGCGCATACACACACACACACACACACACACACACACACACACAAAATGCTGGAATTGGAATCAGTCTTGAGAGAAAAAGTTAAGCCCCAGGATGAGCAAAACAAAACAAAAACTTTCAATCCCCATACACCTTAATAAGAACTATTCTCTCCCAATAATAAAAGTAGTTTAGAAAACTGGAACTGTATTACAGAGCTCAAGAGCAATGGGTAAAATCTGTAGCTTCCTAACAAGACCCTCCCCCTCCTCACACCCTTCCAAACCTATTCCTAGTAGTTTTCACCTAGCTAGAAATTCTGCGTGGGCCTGTCCCCAGACCGGCTCTCTCTGCCTTCTTCAGAGCGTACAGTGTTCCTGGCACAGGTCGAAGGGCCTGATGTGAAAAGTTCCTCCTGATCTGCTTTCCCCTGTCAGGCTGCACTCTGCAGTTTACTCCCATGCACATTTCCTGCACAGAGCAAATGCTTAGCCATTATTAGCTGAATCAGTCCACTGAGCACAAATACTCAGAAAAGCCACACCGAGACACTCACCATTCCCAGAATACCTTGCTCTCCTTGGCTCCTGTCTCAGTCTATAATGTTTTCCTCCTTCCTTTTCCCTCTAGTAGACTCTTTTCCTTTTTTCCTTTCTTTGTTTTTTGGTTTTTTTTTTTGAGTCCGGTCATGGGACCTGAACTCTGGGCCTGGGCGCTGTCCCTCAGCTCTTCAGCTCAAGGCTAGCACTCTACCACTTGAGCCACAGCGCCACTTCCGGCTTTTTTCTTTTTGCTTATGTGGTGCTGAGGAATCGAACCCAGGGCCTCAGGCATGCAAGGCAAGTGCTCTACCACTGAGCCACCTTCCCAGCCCCTCTTTTTTCCTTTTTTTTTCCAAGGCCAGAGACCAGTTCTTGAGCTTCGTACCTGCAGCCGCTTTCACTAATTGGCTAGCACTCTACCAACCGAGCCACACCTCCAAGCACCAAATAGGTTGGTATTTCTCTTTTTTTCCCAACCCCCCCCTCCTAGACTCTTATTCATCCCTCAAAGCCTAGCTCAGCTGTTACCTTCTCTGTGAGACCTCCCCCAATACCCAGGCAGAGCTTATAGCTTTCATCCTCAGACACTTCATCTGGAGCCCACCCCTGACATATCAGGAATCGTTATTTGTATACACCAGTCCTCCCCAGTGTCTGAGGAATATTATCCATGACCCTTCTACCTATGGTTTCCCATAGAGCTAGCATCATAGGACTTACCACTGGCCTATTGCCTGAGCTGACCTCAAACGAAGATCCTCTTGATCACTGAGTCTTGAGTAGCTGGGATTACAGGCATGAATCACCATGCCTGGCCCTTCAACAAATTTCTTTTCCCCAAGGTCACATCTTTGGGAAATGGAACTACTACCCTTCAAGGAAGGGACTAGAACTGAGTCGGTGGGGGTGGGGGCTTGATAGAGTCCTGAACTTGGGAACAGGGCCCTGCCATGTCTCACCTCAACTCTACCATCATGCACACATCCGGTAGCAGGGGCCTCAGAGAACCAAAGACTCAAAAGGATTGGAGAAGGATGTACCTGTGGCCAATGGCACAAATGTCAGATGGTCTTGGGCCCACTCAAGGGTGTTTCGTGCACAGCTTAGGCCATAGCCACTGATAGAATGCCCCAGCCAGAGCTCCCCAAGTCTCAGGCTATCTGTTGCAGTAACTGGGCTTCCTCATGCCAATCTACCACCACACAACCAGCAATGTGATCCAGAATATTAAATCTACTTTGAAATCCTTTCAACCCCTCATCTACTGAGTACTTTTTTTTCCTTCCATGCAAGTGATTGTAGCTCCTAACCCCCTCAAGTTCCCATTCTTACACAAGGATCTGGTCCCCTTCTTTAGTAGTAGCTGTCACCACCTGCTCTATTCACACACACTATGATCTAGAAGCAACATCATTTCATGCATGCTCCCTGACTCTGCCCATTTCCTTCCCAGCCTTGAAGGCCTCAAAAGCATTTCCTTGTTGGGTCCTCCTATGATATCCAAATGTACTGATAAACAATGCTCCCAGCTGAGAGCAACAGAAAACCAAAACAAAGCAATAGGTCTTACCCTAAGCTGTCATTAGGATCCCCTAAGGAGCATTTAAAATCCCCACCACTGGACACATACAGGATCTTTGCTTCAGAATTCCTGTGGGTGGATCCAGGCACAGTTTTCAAGGCCTCTGGTATCCTAATGTGCAGCCTGGTTAAGGGTGGGCCTTATCATTCTCACAATGAATCCAAAGGGAGACAGATGCTAGGTGAGGTTGAGAAGCTCAGTGATGTCCAGGCCAATCTCTCAGTGAGATGCTTTTCCTTTCTACTTTATTGCCTTGGGCATTACAAGATGGCTAGAACTGACCCTAGTTCTAAGTAGGAAGAAAAGAAGGGCCTAGCCCCATTCTCTTTTTAACAAGTCAGACTGTCCCAGAAAATCCTTCAGCCAATTCCTTCTTAGATGCCACTGACCAGAATCAGACCACCTCCAGCTCCAGCTGCCGAGAAGGTGGGAAAAATGAGTGGTGAGATTTCTGATATCTGAAGGACCAATCAGGCTCACTCACCAGGGACTAGGTAAATAATAACTCCCCAGTCCAGATTTATCACAAAAGGAGGTGAAGAATGGATACCAAGTGGGCAGCCAGCAGGTTGTGTCACATTACTTATCCTCTTTGTGTGTTGCAGAACTCCTGGTATGTATGTCAGTTATGGCAGACTTGGCATTTATGCATGGTGATGATGTGTATCAATATGCTATGTCTTCTAGACCAACAGGTCACAAATTGGACTGCCCATTAAAAACAGCAGGGGAATTTTAGAAGGAGAAGCTAGTACCCGGACCCCATGCATGGAGATTTTAATTTGATTGACCCAGGACTGAGTGTAACCATCCACATTTGTAATCCCAGCTACTCAAGAGATGAAAGTAGGAGGATCACATTCCAGGCACACCCAGATAAAAAACAAGAGATGCTACCTGAAAAATAAATAAAGCAAAAAGGGCTAGGATCCTAGTGAAATGCAGAGTACCTGCCTAGCAAGCATGAGGGCCCTGAGTTCAAACACCAATACCTCTAAAAGATTTTTTTTAATGGTCCAGATAAATCACCAGTGTAAATTATTTGAAAGCACCCCTAATGATTCTAATGTGCAGAGTATTTTGAAAATAGCTGTTACAGACCCAGTACCTAAGAGCAGCATCTGTATAATACTTGGGACATCAAGCTTGCAGGAACTCCACACTGAATAAGGGAACAAAGGAATGAAGGACAGAGAATTTCTGCTCCAACATCTCAATGCCCAGCCTGCAGTATGTGCTGTTCCATAGTTCCTCCCTCCCTCAGATATCCTGTTTTGTGAGCCCTGCTCTCAGACACTCTCAATTAAACACATCCACTGCACATCCCCAGCTTCAGGGGGCCTGTCCAATATCCAGGCTCAACTCTTCACCAGTATCCAGGTTCAACTCTCAGGCCTTAGCTAAATCCCTTTGCCAGTGTGAGAAAAAAATAATAGGAGAGGAAGGGTGCCACAAGCCTTCTTCCCACATTCAGCCACAGTCCCAAATTGCATTCCCAAGCATTTAGTGGCACACTGGTGGCCTTACTAATAGGCAACACACATAGAACATTTTTGCTTCTCTCTAGGTGTAGAAAATGTTATTTGATTCCTTGGACAAATATGAGTCTGAGCACTGTCCCTGTTGCTGTTACAGGAATGAGTCAGGGGTGAGCACATTCCTAGAGGCGATAGCATCTGGTATCTGATTCTTGCTCCAGCAAGCTTCTGAAACTTCTTGCTCAAGGGTAACCCACAGGGTCAGCTCCATGGACATGTAACCTACACCATTATGAGGCTCCACATCATTGCTCAGAAAGACTTCATGCTGGATTTTGTGCACTGCTACCACACCTTGAAATTCCTAACCGTTTTAGAACAAAAGGACCAACATTTTTCACTAAGTCCTACAATTATGTATCTGTCAACCATAATCTCTGACAAAATCTAGCAAGGAGACTGAGGCAGGAGGATCTTGGATGCAAGGCCAACCTAGACTATATAGCAAGACCTTGTCTCAAAAAAAACAACAACAGGAAGGAAGGAAGGGAGAGCGAAAGGAAGGAAGGAAGGAAGGAAGGAAGGAAGGAAGGAAGGAAGGAAGGAAGGAAGGAAGGAAGGGAAGGTGGGGGGGAGGGGGAGGGAAGGAGGGAGGGAGGGAGAAAGGAAGGGAGGAAGGAGGGAGAAAGGAAGGGAGGAAGGAGGGAGGGAGGAAGGAAGGAAAAAAAGAAGGAAGGAGGGAGGGAGGCAAAAATAAGGGAGGGAAAGGTAGATTTTTACAGATCTGTCCTGTCTAGATGGTGACACCCCACTTTTCTACCTTTCAGACCTAGTGGGAGAGAGCCAGGGTTTCATATAATGTATCAGGGGTCTAAAGAAAAGGACACAGTGTATTGGTGTGGCTGGGAGGTGACAGAGGTGTCAATGGGAACAGGAAGTAGTTAGGCTGTGATCTGTTGGGTCATTGATTCACTGTGAAACTCTGGTTATATTCTGGGCCTCAGTTTACCTATCTTCAGTCTAAGAAGAACAGATGGTCCTTTCTTTTGAGCTCTGTGAATGATTGAGGCTATTATAAATTCACCAAACCAACATGGCTGGACCTGAAGGTAAAGGGAATTACAGAGGAAAAGGATACTTGTCTGCATGACTTCTTGTCTACTCTGCCCCCTGAAGAACATAAGTGATAAGGTGAAGAGAATAAACCTAAAATAAGAGAAGCCATAGTGTATTCTAGAAGACAGTGACTGTGACAACTAGCATTTGCAGAGCAACTTGCACAGCTCCTTCACATCCACTTAACCCTAGTGCAACCTATCAACCCTACAGCAGTTTTCTCTCTTACAAAGGCAGACACCAGTAGGGCACTGGTGGTTTGTGCCTGTAATCCTAGCTAGTCAGGAGGCTGAGATCTGAGGATCATGATTTGAAGCCATCCCAGGCAGGAAAGTCTGTGAGACTCTTATCTCCAATAAACCACTCAGAAAAAGCTGGAAGTGGAGCTGTGGCTCAAATGGTAGAGTGCAAGCCTTGAGCACAGAGAGGCTTAGGGACAGAGCCCAAGCCCTGAGTTCAAGCTCCAGGACTGGCAAGAGAGAGGAGGGAGGGAGGGAGGGAGGGAGAGAGAGAGAGAGAGAGAGAGAGAGAGAGAGAGAGAGAGAGAGAGAGAGAGGGGGGCAAGGCAAAGCATACACCAATGCTCAGAGAGATGAGATAACATGCCTGAAGCACACACAAAACATGTTTTCTGGCTTTAAAGTCTTCCTACCACTCAGTTGCCTTTAAGAGAGGGTGGTGAGATGGGTGACATGGTCTACAAATGATGGTCAGATCAAGCAGCCCAGGGAACTAAGTTACCCATGCCTGGTTCTCAGGCATGAGGAAGAGTTCAAAGTGCCAACCCCAGCATAACAAGAAAAAGTGAGTCCGTTTCCATCCACAGCATAAAATTGGCAACAAAACTCATAGGCCACCATATCAGACTTAAAGGGCCTTGAAGAACCCCATCCAACTCCTAGGAGGGACCATCAACCAATCATAGCAAACAAAAGTTGGACCACAGCGCCCCCTGGCAGGCGAGAAAATTGACACCATGAGAAGCCAGAGGAAGTCTTCGGAATTGGAAGGCTGAGGGAAGCTTGCAACCCTCCACAATGTGCTCGGAGGAGGGCTGTTAGGGTGGAGGATGGTGACTTTGGAAGGTAATAGATCTCAGATGTTCCGTCCCCCAAGCCTTCAAAACAGTGATCCTTGTGCCTAGCCAGGCTCTGGGCAAGGATGGGAGGCTCTGGCAGGCAGAGTCTCCGTGTCAGCTAGAAAGGCAGTGATGGAAGAGGAAATAGGGGTAAGGAATGGAATTAGGGCCTGGTCTTCCACACACCGTTCATCAGGGTCTGAGATCTGCTCTCTCTTGGCATTTCCTGGCCAGGCCACGGCTCAGGTATCTGACACCTGGGGCCCAGAGTCACATGCCCAGGAAACCCAATATACTTGGGCCCCAGGCCCCAGCTTCCAGCTGCTATGAGCAAACAGGGCTTCTGGAGGAGGAAGCTGGTCTCCAGAGCTAAGCGGCAGGGAGACTACTTCCGGGGAGAGGGCAACAGCACAGGAGGAGACTCTGCCACCAACCAGGTGAGAGGCAGGGAGGAGAAGGGAGGGGAGGGGAGGGGAGGGGAAAGGTTGAGCAGGGAAGACAGCACAGGGACAAGGGGAGGGGAGGATGCTCCAGAGAAGATGGAAGCCGAGGTCTATCCTGCCTAATTGTCTAGTCTAGCTAGGCAATTTCTATTAGTGCCAACTAGACCTTCTGATGCCTACCAGCCCACCTGACAGCCACCCAGGTAGGTGGGGAGAGGGGAATTAATCCTGCAGGGAGGGGAATCAATACATAGTCAGAGGCAGACCTCACTGATTAACCTTCTAGAATCAATAGATCAAAATGAAGTCCAAGTCTTAACCTTATGAACCCTATTGAAAAGCTCTAGAGGGCTGGGAATGTTGCTTAGTGGTAGAGTGCTTACCTAGCATGCATGAAGCCCTGGGTTCAGTTCCTCAGTACCACATAAACAGAAAAAGCCAGAAATGGTACTGTGGCTTAAGTGGTGGAGTGCTAGCCTTGAGCACAGAGAGGCTCAGGGACAATGCCCCAGGCACTGAGTTCAAGCCCCAGGATTGGTTAAAAAAAAAACAAAAAAACTAGATTTAGAGAAGCCCTCCCCCACGCACCCACCCAGGAGGAAGTAAGAAAGGAAAGTGATGTAGGCCTAAGAAAGCCCCAAAGGAGGGTCCCTGCTCCCCCCCCACATACACACACACAGGGGGACCTAGGATGAAAGAGCTGGTGGTGAGGAAAGGAGTTCTCTTTGCTCTTCCTTCATGGGTGTGGTCTTCTCTTCTCCAGCTCCTATTCCACTCCAGGACTATGCCAACCTGTGGCCATGTTCCTGTCGGCTGCCCACCTCCTGCCCCTTCTGCTGGTAATAAACACAGGGGGCTCCGTGCCCAGCCCCCAGACCCCTCCCCAGGGCTGTTATGTGGCCGAGGAAGCTGGTGAGCGGACCTTCCGCTGCAGTCAGGCAGGCCTGAGTTCTGTGCCCACTGGCATCCCCAATGACACCCGCAAGCTCTACCTGGATGCTAACCAGTTGGCATCGGTACCAGCTGGAGCTTTCCAGCACCTGCCTGTCCTAGAGGAGCTGGATTTGTCCCATAATGCCCTTGCCCACCTCTCAGGGGCTGCTTTCCAGGGCCTGGCAGGCACTCTACGCCACCTTGATCTCTCTGCCAACCAGCTGGCCTCGGTGCCTGTGGAAGCCTTTGTGGGGCTTCAGATCCAAGTGAACCTGTCTGCCAATCCGTGGCTCTGTGACTGTGCTCTCCAGGAAGTACTTCAGCAGGTGAGGCTGGCACCGGGCACTGGGACGGGCATCGTGTGTGGCCCAGGAGCCCGACCAGACCTTGTGGGACAGGAGTTCCTGCTGCTGGCCAGGGAGGAAGAGCTGTGTGGGACAGGGCGAGGTGGGGCCCGGAGGAACACTGATGTGGCCCTGCTGGTCACCATGGGGGGCTGGCTGATCCTGGTGACAGCTTATCTGATCCACTACGTGTGGCAGAATCGGGATGAGACCCGGCGTCCTCTCAAACGGACCCCCGTGCTGCCTGTGCGCTCCGAGGACTCCTCCACCCTCAGCACCATGGTCTAAAGAGCAGAGAACGTCCCTCACTCCCAGCCCTGTGCCCTCGACTTTCCTTCAGACCCTCTGCTTCCTCGACTGCCCCATTCCATCCCAGCCCTCATTTCACCCTACCGCTCCATCTCCCCCTAAATATCTCATCTCTCTCTTGCACAACACCATTGCTGGTAGCTGGATTTGGAGGTACCCACCCTGTACCTGGATTGTGCTAGACTCAGAGAAGAAAGTTCCCAAGCCCTCTGTCTTCCCCACCCCACTGTCTTGAGGACATTGTGACAGAACAGAGAGTGACCCCAGGTGGTTTGCGCAGCTGGAAGCAAGGGCTTATGGGAACACACTAAAGGGAGCCTGGGCCTGCCTATGGGTGACCTCAGAGGCCTCGCTGTGGACATGTGTGAACTGATGCTTAAAGGATGAAAACTTGACTAGCCTGTTGGCTCACACCTGAAATCCTAGTTACTTGGCAGGCTGAAAATGAGAGGATCATGGTTGAAGGCCAACTCAAGCAGAAAAATTCACAAGACTCCTTCTCAGCCTCTAGTTGGCTGCTCTGGCACGTGCCTGTTATCTCAGGCTACAGGAGGATCTCTGCATCAGATCAGCCTCGTCCATGAGATTGTCTTCACAGAGAAGCTGGACTGTGATGGAAGCCTGTGATCCCAGCAGCAAGAGAAAGCTCAAAAGTAGGCAGATAGTGGCTCAGGTATGCACCTGGGTGGAAAGCAGAGCCCTATCTCAAAAACAGCAAAAAAAAAACCAGGGTTGGAGCCATGGCTCAAGTGGTAGAGCACCAACCTAGCATGAATGAGACTGTGAATTCAAACCCCCAGTACCACCAAAAAAGAAGGTGGAAGATGGGGGGAGGACGGCGATGACAACAATGATGAAGGGCACTAAAGAGGGAGGGGTGGAAGGCTATGTACCTAAACCAGAGAGCTAGATACCAGTGGCTTAGGAGGCTGAGAACAGGACGATCTTGGTTAGAGGCCAGCTGGGGCAGAAATGTCGGCGAGACTCCACAGAGTAAAGCTGGATGTGATGGTGCACTCTTGTGTACTCGCTATGACTGGGAAACGTAAAAGTAGGTGAACTGAGGCCCAAGAATAGGAAATGAGACCCTTTCCTAAAAACAACCAGTGAAAAACAGCTGGAGATACTGGCCAGTAATATTATCTCAGCCTAGCAAGCTTGAGGCCCTGATTTCAAACGCCAGTACTGGGGACAGATGGGATAGGGAGAGAGAGAGAGAGAAAGATGTGAGACAAACAGGAACATTTGAACAGTGACTAGATTTCCCCTGGAGCTGGAAAAAGAGGGAGCAGTGAGGAGTGAAGTAAAGGGCAAGGGGAGGTTGGAAGCTAGAGGTGAGGTCAGAAAACTGGGGTACATTCATATTGAAAAGGGCCCATGTGTACGCACACACACGCACGCGCACACACACACATCTTTTTGTTTTGTTTTGTTTCTGGTAGCAGGACTTGAACTCAGGGTCAGCTTACTCATGGCTGGCACTGAGCCACGGAAGCCACACCTCCTCCCCACACTTCTTGCTTCCCTTGTCCTCCCAATGCCCCCATTGGGGATTCCCTGGCTCAAGGTTCTCTACTCCCTCTCAGAGAGGCTCCTCATCTTTCTGCCTTCTTCTTTCTACACTGACAGTTTCCTGGCCCTGGCCCTTGACAGAAAGGTAGATTCCTCTGGGACTGACCTGGGGATCATGGATTGAAGAACCAGGGTCCAGGAGTTGACACCGCTGAGAAAGTCAATAAAAGCTTGTGAATGCCTCTCAACTCTTTCTCCTTGTTCCTATTATTGAATAACTGCAACCTGGCTGTGAGGGGTGGGAGGAATGTTGAGCTATTACTATCCCCCTTACTTTCTCTCCTCCTGTATGGTGGGTGTGTTCCCACTGGGCCAGCTCCTCCTTGCCTGCCTCCCAGCCCCCAACACCAGTCTGACTATCTACAATCCAGGGGATGTGCATTCGTGAGGATGGCACTGGAAGGATGCAGGCTGAAAGGAAGCCTAGAGGGCTTCGGTTATCAGTTATCAGTCTGCAGAGTCTGCCGAGCTAGCCTCCCCAGAACTGGGATAAGGACAGGAAAGCTGTTCACTCTCTTGGTAATCTGTCTTTTCTCTAAGTGGAAGTGTGAGTTGAGTTCTGGGAGAAACCAGAAGTGTATAAAGTTAATACAGAGCTCCTTGGTCTGGAGAGGCCAAGTAGGCTAAAGGAAGGGGGCAGAAGATACATCCCTACTACCTAAGGGGCTTCTCCAGAAATGGAAAGGGACACATATACCCTGTCTTCCTGCCTCCATTCAAGTTGCTCTACCCACGTGATCTCCATGATAGCCTCTTTGGAGGAGGCACATGGGAGCCACATACGAAGTGATTTGATCCACTGCACAGCTTGTTCCAGCTTGGGGCAGACATGGGGACAGAAAGGGATCCATCACCTTCTCCCTGGTCTCTCGGCCCCAGCCTGGCATCCCTGACTCCTTGCCAGCATCCCTTCCACTGTAGCTCTCTCAAGCACACACAACCCCTAGACCCCTGCATTCACCCAGCAACCCTCAGCTCAGCTCATTCCAGAAAACTGGGATGAGCTTCCCATCATCATCTTTTCTCCCCATCATTCTTTTCTAATCTTTCTAAGGCAACCTGTTCCTCTTCAAGTCCAGGGATGCTCAAGGATCCCTGAGTTCTTTTCACACACGGGTGTGGGAAAGCTCAGGCTGCAGCCACACCTTGACCCTGGGCTCTGTGATTTTTGGCCCCATTCCTATCAAAACCATCAAACAACCTTCCTCTGCCACTCTCAGAATCTGCCCTTCTCTGCTCACCACCACCCCCACACCTCCCTATCAAGTTGGGACTCTGCACCTGGTTCTGGAAAATAGGCTGTAGATCCATGTCTCCATCCACCTTGTTTCTGGAGCCTCCTTTGACTCGCTGTTGTCCTATACAGCAAGAACTCCATCTTTCAGGTCTACCGAGAGCCGGTTCCTGAGCCAGGGCATCCTGAGCCCTGGATAAATGTTCCAGTTCCCCCTGACTCCTTTCTCTCTAGGAGGTGGGGGGAGTGGGACAAGAAAGGACAGCGAGAAGACAAGATGGGAAGAGACACTGGAGAGGTTAACAGAGGAAAAGCTTCATTAGCTCTTCTCTCCAGGAAGAAACCCCTTCACCCAAGCCAGTGGGGGAACTCTAAGTCAAAACTCAGTGGGAAGAAAATACCAGAAGCTGAAGCTGAAGCTCAGCTCACCACAGAAGATTTGAACAGGCACCTGCCTAGGCCAACAGTCACTAGCGGCAGCAAGGCACACACTACCCTCACACAGCTGCAGCACAGCCTGAGGGGGAGTGAAATGAGCCAACTGGGGAAACTCCCAAACTAAAGGAAGTATCAGTGTTCTTCCTGCCTGAGGAGTTCTGAAGCTGATTAGGCCAAGATGTTCCCCAGACACAAGACTGGAGCATTTTTTTTTTTTTTAATTGCTACCTACAAAAAAAGCAAACAAGTCCAGCATGCTGGACCTGAGGCCTAGAGACAAGATGGCACAGGTAGACAGGAAGAACAAGAGTAGATTCCAAAGAGCCCCTGGGCCCTCTGTGGACACTCTCCCCCTTGAAGGGAACAAGATGAGGAAGGGGTAGAAAGAGACAAAGGTGGGCCCAGTGGAGCAGCTGAGACCGGAAGTGAGTCCTAAACACAGAGCTTTATCCACCTCACCCCATCCACAACAGGATGCTGAAGAAAGCAGAGCCCCCTTTGGCAGAAGCTTTGGAGGAGGGAGAAAGCCTGTCCCAGCTGGCCAAGGTTATAGATGGAAGGCAGGCTCACTGGAGAGGCTGGGGCAAGACTGGAGGCCGCTCTCTGAGGCCTTTCTCTGCCCTCTCCCCCCCATCCGTGGGTACATGCCTGTCTGCTCCTTCCCACGCAGCCCCACCCTCCCCTGCATCCTTGGTCATCTCATGCCAGCTCCTTCATAATCGTACTTTTCTCTTTTCCAAGGACTTCCCCATCTATCATCTCACACAAAACCTGCAAGGAAAGCCAAATGGCTATTGCAATCAATTTCATAATATTTAGGAATGGGGGGAGGGGGGAATCCAATAGCCGACCCAAGGTTGCAGATGCTTAGGGAGGAAGGAGACTGATCAGATCCTGGGTTTTGCAGATTTGTGCCTGTCCATTTCTCCTGTGGGTCTCCCAGCCTCTCCCCAGGGGTCTCTTCTCTATCTTGTCCTCCACCTCCACCTTCCTCTCCTTAACCCCCTTGACTATTTCAACATGACCATCAGGTTGTCCCTGGGAGCCCCCTGAGCCTTTGACCTCTAGCAACTAAACACTAGGAGAACAGGGTACCAGACAGGGGAGGAGGGAGAGAAGGGGGAGGGGAGACATATACCCCAGAGGCAGTTCCACACTTCAGGGTCAGGCTTCAGAGACACAGGAGATGGCGTGGAGGGGAGGGGGGCGGGGAGGGAGGGTGAAGGGAGGGAAGAGGGAGGAATACCTTCCTTTTGGGCTCTGCCCCTAAAACCAGTTAGTCTCCTTATGTCTGACTTCCTTCCCTGGCTGGGAGTGTTCTGAGGGAGAAGCTCCAGTAAACTCCAGACCTCCTGTGACTGGGAGCAGGGAACCCGCTGAGTAAAATCATATCCAAGTGATGGAGGGGGATAGCGTGCTGTAAACCAAAGCTCCGCTGGACCCGAGATGCCAAGCCCCCTCCTTGGAACACAGGCGTGTCTGGTGCTGCAGGCTAAACTAGAGGACCGTGTGTGGGGTTGGAGGGCCTCATCCCCGAGGCGCCTGCAGAGGCAAGCATGCTCTAACCGGGCTGGGGCGCTGGGACGCAGGCCGGAGCGCTCGCTGGGGGCTGGGCTGAAGGAGGCTGGAGGGAACCTGGGCCGTACAACAGCGGGGACAGGGTAAAGGGGCTGAAAGCCCGGCTGGACGAGGGTTTGGGGCAACGCTAATGAGGCGGGGGCGGGGCTTAATGCGCCGGGGGCGGGGCTGAGGGTAAGGAAGCGCTGAAGGGCGGGGCTTAAGACATTGTGGGCGGGGCTGGTGGGGAGAACTACTGGGTGGAGCTTAAGACTCTAGGGGCGTGGCTGAGGAGTGGAACAGTTGGGCGTGGCTTTGCTGTAGGCGGGGCCGATGGGGAGGAAATAACCAATGGGTGGGGCTTAAGACGCCAGGGGCGGGGCTGAGAGGGAAGGGAAGCTCTAAAGGGCGGGAGGCAGGGATTAAAAAGACAGAGGGCTGGGTGCAGGTGGCTTAGGCCTGTACACTGTAGCTACTCAGGAGGCTGAGATCTGAGAATCGCCCCTAAGGAAAAGGCAAAGTTGCAAACCCACCTACTCCTCCCTCCACTCTATGCGTTTTCCACAAAAGAAAGAACATGCTGGGTTACAGAGGAGTGTCAAAGATGGGAAACAGGAGCTAGAATTTAAAGTTGTATGACAGACCACCTCTGAAGCCGAGAGTTGGAGAATATCTTGGGCTCAAGATGATTTGGGAATTTGTGGAGAAACCTCAGCATGTTTTCGGGAATAAGGACTGAGGTATAGTACTTACCTATCATGTGTGAGTCCCTGGGTTTCATTCCCAACACCGAAAGGAGGAGGAAGGAGAGGAAGAGGAGGAGGACGACGAGGAGGACGAGGACAAGGAGAAGGAGGAGGAGGAAGCAACAGCAGCTGAGTGTGGTAACATATGTCTGTCATCACAACAACATATGTCTATAGCAGGATGGTGAGTTTGAAGCCAACCTGAGCTACATAGACACTCTCAAAAAAAAAAAAAAAACCAACAACAAAAACAAGTGACAAAGAAAGGAAAGGAGAGAGGAAGGAGGGAAGGAAAGAGGAAGGAAGGAAATAAGAGAAAAAGATGAAAAATAGAAAGGAAATGTATTTATAAGGAAAAATTTGTGAACGTATTGGTCACAACCTGCAATCTGTACTCCAAAACTTCTCTTCTCCCATGTGAACTATATAACATAAGGTTCCTCAGGAGCATTCTTCCTGTCTCTCCAACAGACAGGCACATCACCTATTGGTAGGTCCAATAGCCTGTAAGTATGCTTCTGAACCTTTTTTTTTTTTTGTCAGTCATGGGATTTGAACTCTGGGCCTGGGTGCTGTCCCTCAGCTCTTCAGCTCAAGGCAAGAGCTCTGTCACTTGAGCCACAGCAAACTTCCGGTTTTCTGAGTGGTTTATTGGAGATAAGAGTCCCACGGACTTTCCTGCTTTGAGTAGCTAGGATTACAGGCGTGAGCCACTGGTGCCCAGCCTGAACCCTCTTCTTGTCTCCTAACTCCCAGCGTGCCAGCTTCTTCTTGGTTTTGTTTTGTTTTGTTGTTGTTGTTTTGCCAGTTCTGGGGCTTCAACTCAGGGCCTAGGCACTGTATCTGATCTTCTTTTGCTCAAGGCTAGCACTCTACCACTTGAGCCACAGCACCACTTCTGGCTTTTTCTGTTTAAGTGGTACTGAGCAATCAAACCCAGGGCTTCATGCATGCTAGGCAAACACTCTACCACTAGGCCACATTCCCAGCCCTCTTCCTGTTCTTGTTAAAGTTGGTAACTTCTACACTTCTAGACTCTTCTCTCCTCATTGACTCCTTAAAGGGAAAAATCAACAAGGATTGTAAGTAAGAAAACAGTACTCTATTCCAATGTCTTGTCTTCAGAGCACTCTGAGTCAGGCAGACTTTAAGGTTCCCAAAGAGCTGTGAGTTAAGCTTCCTCCTCTAAGTCAGGTCCTCTTCTGAGTCCCATCTCCTAGGAACTTCACACAAATCACAAGAGAAATAGGCTCAAGAAATGTTTCCTGTCACTTCAATTGACCACCAGAGGGAGATAGAGAACAAAGCCTGCCACCTGTCTCAGCACCGTGTCCCCACAGCAGTTTTGATGTTACTTTTAATGGAATAAAAGAGTTCTTAACAGATAAGTCAAATTTAAATCTCATTCAGTGAAATTTAAATTCTGCCCCAGATTCTCCTTCAGGATATAAACCAGCACTTTGTGCAGAGTGGCTATGGAACCTAAAGGGACACTGTGATCTATCGCTAAGATTATGGGGGGATGGGCGTATAAGAGAAAGGGAATCCTGGATAAGAGGAAGGAGTAATTCGGGGACAAGCATAAACATGCGCATTTTCATTGCATTCAGGCTGGCCCTACCACACACACTCTTACATCTCTCTCCTTGAGAGATATAAATGCTATCTAGGCCCAGCATTTAGAGTCTCATTAGGCAGTTAAGAGGGGTGCAAGCCGGGTGGCGGTGGCTCACGCCTGTAATCTTAGCTACTCAGGAGCCTGAGATCTGCGGGTCACAGTTCAAAGCCAGCCTGGGCAGGAAAGTCCGTGAGACTCTTATCTCCAATTAACCACCAGAAAACCAGAAGTGGCACTGTGGCTCAAGTAGTAGAGCACTTGCCTTGAGCTGAAGAGATCAGGGACAGCGTTCAGGCCCAGAGTTCAAGCCCTATGACTAACAACAACAAAACAAAAGATCTAAACAGCAGGTGTTTAGCAATGTCATGTGCTCTCTCTCTCTCTCTCTCTCTCTCTCTCTCTCTCTCTCTCTCTCTCTCTCTGTCAGTCGTATTGGAGATTAAGTGTTTCACGGCCTTTCCTGCCCACGCTGGCTTTGAACCATGATCCTCATATTTCAGCCTCCTGAGTAGTTAGGATTATAGGCATGAGCCACCAGCGCCCAGCTGCTTTCTAGATCTTTAGAGATGAAATAAACCAGAAACCTTGGCCCTCAGCCAGTGGGAGGAATGTAGACACTAGGAAGAAAGGGAAGAGTCTGTTGAATGTAATGGATTGATGAGAGGGCGGGGAGAAGGGCCACCTTCCACTGAAGCTGATTAAGGGATGGGAGGCATAGAGCCCCAGAACTATGTGCTGGGTTGCAGATGACTTATCAATGCAGAAATGCAAAGAGAGGAGGAGAGAAGCAGACATCCAGGAAAACAAGGAGAGAGATGGAAAGCAAGTAACACACATGTACACTTGTGACAAGGACCAAATGTCCCATGACACCTTTCCCATGCACCCAAGCGCCAATCCCTGCCTCTCCCAAGGAAGGAAAGAGGAATTCTATGAAGGGAAGTGATGTCTTCTGCTTTTGTCTTTGAAAGGGTAACAGGGGGCACAAAAATGGAGGGACAAAGGGTGAACAAGTACAGCAGTAGTTCTCACTAGACACTACATGGAAAAAGGAACTATACAATTTGTGACTGGGAGAGAATGAGGGAAGGGGTGACATGGTTCGAAAAGAAATGTACTCCGGCTGGGAAGGTGGCTCAGTGGTAGAGCGCTTGCCTTGCATGCTTGAGGCCCTGGGTTCGATTCCTTAGCACCACATAAACAAAAAGAAAAAAGCAGGAAGTGGAGCTGTGGCTCAAGTGCTAGCCTTGAACTGAAGAGCTGAGGGACAGCGCCCAGGCCCAGAGTTCAGGCCCCACCACCGGACCCAAAAAAAAAAAAAAAAAAGAAAAGAAATGTACTCATTACCTGATTGATGTAACTGTAACCCCTCTGTACATCATATTTATAATATTAAAATATATTTTAATTAAAAAAATAAAAAGGGGGCAGCATCTGAGACCATAAACAATGGTTAGACCTGTTAAGGGAGAAGAAAAATGTTTGGAAGCTACATAAGAAGAATACAGAGTCGGATGGGAAAAGAAGCAAACCAAAAGACGATGGATGCCTACTAGAGGGGCAACAGCAAGGTATTGTTTTGTTTTAGGTCATAGAGAAGAGCTCCATGAGAGCCTCTGTCATGGAAAATGAGGCTTTGAAGACAGACGGGGAATGATGAGCCAGGCACTGGTGGCTCATGTCTGTAATCCTAGCTACTCAAGAGGCTGAGATCTGAGGATGGCAGTTTGAAGCCAGCCCGGACAGGAAAGTTCATGAGACAGCTCCAACATACTACTCAGAAAAAGCCACAAGTGGAGCTGTGGCTCAAAGTGATAGAGGGCTAGCCTTGAGCAAAAGAAGCACCCAGGCCCTGAGTTCAAGCCTCAGGACTAGCACCAAAAAGAAAAAAAAGTGAAATAACAAAGATTTTAGGGAGTTATATCGAGTATGAGACAGTCTAATCTCCCCATTGACTACCAACCCCTCAAGAAAACCTCCAGGAAAAATCAAACCTACTGTCCGTGTCCTTTAAGCCTTCTAGGTGAGGGTATGTAGGCTCCAGTGTGTTCAGGTTCTGTGTGTACACATATGTGGTCTTGTAAATCTCTTAATCTGTCATCTACAGCAATTCCTTGCAAGTAGAAACTGAAGAGCAGGATCTAAGTGACCTACCTGGAGACATCTGAGTCTCCACAACAGGCATCTTTACTACTATCGCTGCTATGACTCATCTCTGTATATGAGCTTGTATATATTCAGCACTCCATAACCAGCAGAGTATGGGGCACTAAACAACAGAAAACCATCTGAGCCCCTGGCTCAATCCTTGAGACTCAGGAAGTTGAGACCTGAAGAATCAAGGTTCAAAGCCAGCCCAGGCAGAAAAGTCTGTGAATCTTCATCTCCAATTAACCAGCAAAATGCTGGACTGGATGCATGGCTCAAGTAGCACAGCATCAACCTTGAGCAAGGAAGCTGAGAATGTGAAGTTCTGAGTTAAAGCCCCAGTATTGACACAAGGGTGGGGGGGAAGAGAAAGAAAAGTATTTAAACTAGCTCTATCTACTCAGACATATGTGTCTTTACCAAAGATATGTACATGTAGCTAAAACAAATGGAGTCAGGTAGGGATCTTCAGGCCAACACACAGAATGATGGACAGCCTTTCTCTACTAGAATCTCTGGACACACGGGATTTCATATCCCTTATGGTGTCTGTGAGGCCTATCATGAATCCCAGATGCTTCCTGATAGACCTAAGCAATGGTTAGCGCAGTCAGCAGAGAACAAAGTGTTGGAGAGCTACCGGAAGAGCACGGGGTGGAGAGAAAGGGAGGATCCCCAAAGATAAGGAACAGACACAGACATGTCCGTATCACTCATACAGACCTATATGCATATAATACACATGGGTACCTATACCCCCCCAACTCCCATGGCCTCTCTGTATCGCCCCCTCCAAAAGTTTCCACAAGCCAGTCTTCAAGTCACTTCTTCTTACTGGGTCCTGGCTGTCCCCACCTCACTGGCACCTGTCTGCCACCCCCTCATCCTCTAGGAGGCCCGAGCCCAGGGCCTGAGGCAGGACACACCTGGAACAGGTTGATGCTGTTCTCCCGGAAGTAGAGCAGGAGGGGGTGGGGTCAGTGGGGCAGGCGGGGTCCCTGGAAGCCAACATCCCTGCCTCCACAGAGGCATAAAGCAGTCTGTCCTGACAGGGGACAGTCATTCTCTCAACTGACAGAGCAAGTAAATCCTGAGCCTTCACTCCATAGCCAGCCACCCCACAGGACCCAGCATCGTTCCTGGTAAGATCCTGATGACAGCAGAGTGGGCAGGTGGCACTCTGGGGCTCTAGAGATGGTTGGAACCAGAAGGGCATGGGAGTCTCCTAGAATCCAAAGAGTTCAGCCTTCGGGAAGGAAGAGGGAGTGGCCTGTGAATGCCCCTCTGGTGAAGAGTCCTTCCGGGTGCACTCAGCTGACCCCAGGAAGCCATCCTACCCACTCCTGGGTATACATTGGCACTGACAGAATGACCCTCCCCACCTCCCAAATCAGTGCTTGTGCCTCCTGAGTCCCTGTGTCTCTGAGGTACCACAGGAAAGGCGAGGCACTTTCAGAGAAGTTGGTGTATCTTCCTCCACCTATGAGTTCATGTGGGTGTGTCTCCTGGCCACCAATCCAAAACTCCTTGACTTGCACTTCAAAGACAAGAGACATAAGATGGTGACTCCCAAGCTCTCACAGGCTTTGCCATCTCTAACACCCTCTTAACCCCAGCCTATATCTCCCAGGGCCTCTTCCAGTCATCTTTCTTTTCTTTTTTCTTTTTTTCTTTTTCTTTTTTTGTCGGTCGTGGGGCTTGAACTCTGGGCCTGGGCTCCTGTCCCTCAGCTCTTCAGCTCAAAGCAAGTGCTCTACCACTTGAGCCACAGTGCCACTTGCCAGTCATCTTTTCTTCTTGCCACACACAGTTCGCCAAGCTCCATCTCAGCCCCAGGCCCTGTGCTGATGCTGATGCTGCAGAGGTGACTCAGACCCATTTCCTGCCCTCGGGAAGTCACAGTCCGAGTGGGCGGGTGAGAGGGTCAGGTGCACAGATCATAACAGGGCAAAGTGGCAGGTGTTCCAGAAGGGGATATACTGTTTAGGGAACACAGGAGGAGTCACTCACTGGATGCCCAAGAGAGAAGGAGTGTCCAAGGATGCAAAGTGACTCTTGCTATTGGGAATGGGATATTGTAAACAGAAAGAACAAAGGCAAAGAGCATCAACATGCTCGCATCTGTGGGATACTTGTGAGAATGGTATGCACATAGCCATGAGTTGGGAGGTGGGTATAAAGGAAAGATAAGATACAGGCAAGTGTACCTCCATCAAGGAAAGGGCATTAGCTAGCTGTGTGAGCTCTGGAGTTTCTTAGTCATAAAAATGAGGACTCCTGCTCACACCTGTCATTTGAGGATCATGGTTCAAAGGCAGCTAGACAGGATAGTCTGTGAGACTTATCTCCAATTAGCCACCAAACAGCTGGAAGTGGAGTTGTGGCTCAAGTGGTAGTACACTAGCCTTGAGCACAAAAACTCAAGGATAGTAAGGACAGTGCTCAGGCCCAGAGTTCAAGCCCCAGACCTAGGGGGAAAAGGACTCCTGATTAGTGCTGGTAGCTCATGCCTATAATCCTAGCTATTCAGGAGGCTGAGATCTGAGGATCATGGTTCAAAGCTGTCCCTGGTAGGCAAGTCCTTGAGACTCTTATCTCCAATTTACCACCAAAATCTGGAAATGGAGCTGTGGCTCAAGTGGCAGAATACTAGCCTGTGCGCGCATGTGCGTGCGCGCAAACACACACACACACACACACACACACACACACACACACACACACGGACTCCTTGGCTTCTTTAAGGCTCTCACATTTGAGAATCCGGAAAATCGCTCACTGCAGAGGTCTTCCCAGGTGCCATGGTGTCCTTAACAGTCTCCATCTCTCCACTGACAGAGACAATGACCATCTTTGAAAACGTTACCCGGGCCCTGGCCAAACAGCTAAACCCTCGAGGGGACCTGACGCCGCTAGACAGCCTCATTGACTTCAAGCGCTTCCATCCTTTCTGCCTGGTGCTAAGGAAGAGGAAGAGCACGATCTTCTGGGGTGCCCGCTATGTCCGCACTGACTACACCCTTCTAGATGTTCTGGAGCCTGGCAGCTCACCCTCAGGTCAGCTTTGGGCATGGGGCTGGGTTCCAAGGGATCCTATAGAGTCCCAGCCAGACACCTGGCCTACAGGGAAGACTCAGAGGTCCTCTAAGCCTGTATGATGAAATGTCACCTAAAAGTTCACATTAGGGCTACAGATGTGGCTCTTGTGACCAGAGCACTTGCCTAGCAAGCCTGAATCCGCCCCCACCCCAAAGTAAAACCGGGCACCAGTTGCTCATGCCTGTAATCCTAGCTACTCAGGAGGCTGAGATCTGAGGATCACAGTTCAAAGCCAGCCTGGGCAGCAAAAGTCTGTGAGACTCTTATCTCTAATAAACCACCAGAAAACCAGAAGTGACACTGTGGCTTAAGTGGTAGAGCACTAGCCTTGAGCTGAAGAGCTGAGGGACAGTGCCCAGGCCCAGAGTTCAAGCCTCATGACCGACCAAAAAAAAAAAAAAAGTCAAATGAAAGTTCTCACTAGCTGCTGAGGCAGTGGGAGAACTATTGGTGCCTCTCTGTTGTGTTTTGTTTTTGTTTTTGTTTTTGCCAGTCCTGAGGTTTGAACTCAGGGCTTGGGCACTGACCCTGAGCTTCTTTTGCTCAAGGCTTGTGCTCTACCACTTTAGCCACAGCGCCACTTCAGGCTTTATCTGTTTATGTGGTACTGAGGAATTGAACCCAGGGCTTCATGCATGTTAGGCAAGCACTCTACCACTAAGCCACATTTCCAGCCTAGCTCTTTTGTCTTCTCTCTCCTACAGATCCAACAGACTCTGGGAACTTTGGCTTTAAGAATATGCTAGATGCCCGGGTAGAGGGAGAGGTGGACATGCCAAAGACGGTGAAGGTAAAGGGCACTGCAGGGCTGTCCCGGAACAGCACGCTGGAAGTTCAGACACTCAGTGTGGCACCCAAGGCCCTGGAGAACTTGCACAAGGAGAGGTAAGAGTGGACAGGGCTGGGGTTGGGCAGTGCAGAGAACAGCTGCCCCGAGCCTTGTGTGGGGAAAGCAAAACCCTTGGCGAAGTTGTCACCATGGGGGAGGCCTTTGAAAACCACTGGCAAACCCCTTGGCAATACGGTCACCACAGGGGACCCCTTGAGATGACCCGTGTGGGGCCTATGGAACCTCCAAGCTATTCCTAGCTACTCCTTCTGGTACTTCCAGTACCCCGTCCCCACAGTCCCCCTATCTCATCCCACACGTGAGGATGAGATATTAAATCTCTTTGCTGAGAAAACTCATTTCTCTTAGAACCACAGTTTTCTTTTCTATGGAATTATGGTGTCACAAGATAATTTCTTTTTGTGGTACTTGGGAATTGAACCCAGGGCTTTGAGCATACTAGGCAAGCACTCTACCATTTGAGCTATGATGCCCATCCCTGCATACTCATTCAACCCGAAGGCTATGAAGTATGCTAGAAGGTGGAGGAGTGGACTGGTTGTAACTGCTTCCTATGGAAGCTTGGGTACAGCATACTGCTTCCACAAATAAAGCCTTCCCGCCAGCCCAAGCTCCACACCAGCCCTGGAGGATGCTGGCATAAGGGGTGTGGCAGAGGTGACATTGATGCTAGGCACCACATATGTTTGTCTTAAGAAGGGACCTGACTTTTAAGTAATTAAGTAAGGGTTTAAATAAACAGATGAGTACTGGGGAGGCCGAAGGAAAGATGGGGTGCTTGGGAAGTCATCCAGTAAATATCTAGTGAGCTGTTTTTGAATATAAAGCATCCTTCTGTGTGGTAGAACAACTTTTTCTAAAAACTTTGTAGTCTAGGAGAGTGAAAACTACTGTGCAATAGTAACTACAATCCAAAACAAGAAGTAGTAAAGTGGGGCTGTGAAGGTGGCTCAGTTGTAGAGTGCTTGCCTTGCATGCATGAGGCCCTGGGTTCCATTCCTCAGCACCACATAAGCAGAAAAGGCCAGAAGTGGTGCTGTGGCTCAAGTGGTAGAGCGCTAGCCTTGAACTGAAGAGCTGCGGGACAGTGCCCAGGCCTAGAGTTCAGGCCCCACAACGAAGGGGGGGGGGGGGGAAGAGGGTGAGGAGGAGAGGGGAAGGAGGAAGAGGAGGAGGAGAGGTGGAAGACGAGGAGGAGGACGAGGAGGAGGAGGAAGTAGTCAGGCACTGTTGGCTCATACTCAGGAGGCTGAGGTCTGAGGATCTGGTTTAAAGCCAACCCAATCAGGAAAGTCCGTGAGACTCTTATTTCCAATTAACCACTAGAAAATTGGAAGTGGCACTGTGGCTTAAAGCAGCACAGAGTGCTATCCTTGAGCAAAATTGCTCAGGGACAGTGCCCAGGCCCAGAGTTCAAGCTCCATCACCAACAATAACAACAAAAGACGTGGTAAGCCCCGTGGCAAGGGTTCAGCTGAGTCTCATGGCAGAGGGGAGGCACTTCTGGCAGGGAAAATTAGGAAAGGATGCACAGAGGTGGTACCCCACCTCTGCCTTGTGTGGTGGGCAGAAGCTATGCATACAAGTATGGGAGAAGGGCATTCTAAAAGCACACAGAGGAGATATCGCAAAGCTAATGGGGGACTGTGAATAGAATAGTCAGTATGGGAGGCAAGGAAGAGGTGCAAATGGAACAAGCAGGAGTTTGAAGGTGGACCCAGAGCACGCAGGAACCAGGTGCCAGGTTACAGAGTTGAACTGTAGCACCGAGATGACTCTGGCAGTACTCTGTGTCTCATGATCAATCTGGCCAGACTCAGGAAGTATGTTCCATGGAAGAAGAAAAACAGGGATTAAAGTAGGAAGACCAGGCAAAACACTGTCCCATTCTATCCACCAAAAGTATGCTAGGAGGGCGTGAGCTAGGGGAGAACCTCTGGAATGAAGGGGAGGAATGGATGCAAAGCCTGTTGCAAATAGAAAGGATTAGACTTGGCAGGGTAAGGATGTAGGTTTTGGCAACAATGATTCCAATGTTTGACCCAGGCTGCAACAAGACAAAGTATTCAAGGCAAAAAAATGAGTGACAAGCAGGTGACAGGCAGCTCCATGGAGTGTGAGTTCCTTTTGGATGTTTTGAGTTTGTGACTCTGCTTGGGTATCAGTTGAGAAAATTCAACAAGGTAGTTAGAAACAGAAGCTGGGAACTCTAGAGAGGTAGAGTTACATATGGGGTGGCCAACAAAGTAAAGACTTTTAAACCATAGGAACTTGGGGGGGAAACTTGGATCTTTGAGAGCAGAATCATGAGAACATAAAAGGTTAGGGAACCAAATACAAATGGCAAATGGGATGCAGACAGAATGGGGAACGTTTAGGAGCCAGAAAGATAAAAGTAGAACCAGGGTGAACCAGGGTGACCAGAAGCAAAAGAAGACTGCGTTGCATTGGATGGTTGGTTCAGTGTCGTGCAGAATTAAGGGAAGACAATGATATTGCCTTTGCTGTGTGAGAAACAAAACCAAATTATAAAAAATTCAGCGTGGAGCCAGGCACCCGTGGCTCATGCCTGTAATCCTAGCTACCCAGGAGGCTGAGACCTGAGGATCACTATTCAAAGCCAGCCCAGGTGGCAAAATCCATGAGACTCTTCTCTCCAATTAACCACCAGAAAACCAGAAGTGGCACTGTGGCTCAAGTGGTAGAGTGCTCCCCTTGAGCTGAAGAGCTGAGGGACAGTTCCCAGGCCCAGAGTTCAAGCCCCATGACTAAACAAAATAAATAAATAAAAAAGAATTGGAATGGGAAGTGAGGAGGTAGATATTGGGCAGGGGCATATCTTTGGAGACCCTTGGCAGAAAGGAGAAAGAAGGAAATAGGGTGGCAATTAGAGGGAGTAGTAGGATCAAAGAAAGTAAAACTTTTAGGGGTGGAGACATGTTTGTACATGGAAGGAGCAAGTGAGAAGCTGTCGTCAATGGCAGGAGAGAGGATAGAGATGGGGAGGAAGGATCCCAGAAGACGGGAACAGGGAAGGAAGGTAGGAGGCTCTACCTCTGTACTGAAGAAGGAAGGAAGGAACCATGAGGCCCTGGGTGTGAATGGCCATTACCCAGTTTGTCTCAGCACACCTGGAGGTAGGTGTCATTGCCCTCACTCTATAGACGAGGCAAGTCAGACTTAGAGAAACTGCTCTTCAGGAGAAGTTCAGGAGATCTGAACTTCTGCCCTGGTCTGACTTGAGTTCCCTGACACCATGATGTCTAACTGCTAGGAAACAGCAGAATAAAAGGGGGTGGGGGCTAGCCCCAGCGCTGAGGAGCTCTTAGGGTTCCCTTATGCTTCTCCTGCCTCAGGAAGCTGGCAGCAGATAACCCGTTCCTGAAGGAAATGCGGGATCGAGGAGAGAACCTGTATGTGGTCATGGAAGTAGTGGAGACGGTGCAAGAGGTCACTCTGGAGAGAGCCGGCAAGGCGGAGGGCTGCTTTTCCCTCCCGTTCTTTGCCCCACTGGGGCTACAGGTTTGGTTCAAACACACACACACACACACACACACACCCTTCCTAGAGGCCTCATTCATTTTTTTATGCCATTAGTGCCCATTCAGCATATGAAGAAGACCCTATCCCTTCTCTTTGCTCCCAACCCAACCGGCCAGATACACAACTGAGCCCTTCTCTAGCCAATGGCACCTAGGGTGGGCATAACTCTGTGCCAGAAGTCACAAAGACTCTGTGGGGAGAAGAAGCACACTCATCATTTTTCCCTCACGGTGCTAAAGATCAGAGCTCACAGAAGTTCTCAGGCCCATGCACGAGGCACATAGCTTAAAGCCCAGAGGCTTGGGAGTTTTCGTGGAAATAGTAAGACTCTGGTACCTATTTCTAGTGAGTGATGTGGGATTTTAGAGCCAAGAGGAGGAATGAGTCATGGAGGCTTTCCTGAATGAGGTGAGCATGTGGTACAGACAGTGACCAAGAAGAAGGAACCAGAGTCTGGATGGGAGGAGGAGGAGGAGGAGGAGGATGGGAGTTTAGAGGTGGGAGAGGATAATGCACAGGCAGCTGACGGAACAGGTCTGCCCAGTTCCCTGCAGGTGTCCAGACCAGGAAGAGACACAGCTTGTCAGAGGATGATCACTAAAGATAAGCGAGGGAGCCCATCCCATGGAGTCCAGACTGGGGAGAAAGATGACAGAGCCCACTACTGCTGGGTTTCCCATTTGCTCTTTTCACACACGCTCTCAAGCCTGGCCCTCCACCCCAGGGTCTCAGATCTGCAGACTCACAAACTCCCATTGTGTAATCTTAGGGCTCTGTAAACCACAAAGAGGCTGTGACCATCCCCAAAGGCTGTGTCCTGGCCTTTCGAGTGAGACAGCTGATGGTGAACGGCAAAGATGAGTGGGGTAAGCGTGTTCTCTTCACAAGGCAAGAGTTAACCCCACCAGGCTGAGGTATTAGGGTCCCCGCTTGGGACAGTGTCAGGGGACAAGTGGGAGTGTAATGCATCAGCCAATGCCTGAGACAGAACACTAAAGGCTGGTTCTGGAGAGAAAGTGAAGGGGCCCTTGGGTTCTGAGTCTCTCAGAGGGCCGGACACTGTGGAAGCCATGGGCAGCAGGGGTACAAACATCAGCAAGCAAAGCCTCTATCTCAAGAAACCAAAGGAGTAAACATCCTCTGATGCTAACACAAGAGGGCAAGGTTGAAAACTGCTATCAAAGAAGAGAAGTTGCTGGATGCTAGATTACAGGCTCATGCCTATAATCCTAGCTACTCGGGAGGCTGAGATACGAAGATCGAGGTTGAAAGCCAGCCTGGGCAGCAAAGTCTTATCTCCAATTACCCTAGAAGTGCTACTGTGGTTCAAAGTGGTAGAGCACTGGCCTTGAGTGAAAAAGCTCAGGGACAGCACCCAGGCCCTGAGTTCAAGCCCCAAGACTGACAGAGAGGGTGGGGAGGACGGGGAGGGGGCAGTTGGGAGGGGGAAGAAATTTACAATTTACAGCAGTGGGGAGAGGGGGAAGTGAAGAATTAGACAAGGCATTTGAGGGGCAAGACCTAAGCCCTTGGGTTTGAGACTGGAAAAAGAAGGGCAGGGCAGCTGAAATGGCCTAATGGGCAGGACCTAACCCTGAGCAAGACTCAGCAAGGGCTTGAGACTGGAGAAGGGTGGGGCAGCTGGTAATGGCCTCCTGGTCTCCCTCTATTGCACCTTACAGATATTCCACACATCTACAATGACAGCATGCAAACTTTCCCTCCTGGAGGTGAGTGAACTGCTCATCGGCTCCCCATACCTCCTCTCCTACCCCAACATTATCCGCTGAAAGTCCTCCCATTCTAATAGCAGATAGTATAATCTTCCTAGGAGTCCCTGCTTTTGTTTCCTAGGTCCCCAGAAATAGACATCTTCAACATTCGGAAAGGTGGATAGAGATATATAAAAAGCAACAAAAAGACAGAGATCAGGTAGAGATTTTTGTCAATACTGCCCAAGAGAGACAGAGAATTATAAAGCCAGGAGACAGAGGTGCAATCAGAAACTGAAAAGACTGGGAGGCCGTGTGTGTTCTCAAGTTGCAGGGTCAACGTGCTGAGAGGATCTCGTGATTTTTATAATGATCACTGGCGAAGCTGCCTTGACAGCAACTTTAGACAAAAAGGCAGAAGTAAGATTTATACTGACAGATGTACATTGTTTCTGTCTTCAGAAAAGCCAGGAGAGGAGAAATTCACACGTAAGTGTTCCTTTCATTCCACTGCAATTTTCTTTTACTCCCATCTTCTTTCTTTCCTACTGACAGGAAAGATGGTAGAGCAGGTCAAACAGCTGGCTCAGAAGTGTGGCAGACAATCCAGCAGCTTAGGACAAAGCTGTGGAAGGGGAGATCTTTGGAGAAGATGCCCCCACATTTAGACACCTCAAACCTTTATCCCCAAAAGCTTTGGTTGCTTGTTTTACATGTCTGCCACTCAACCACCTAGCAACCAGGGTGGGAGCAGCTGAGTCACAAGGATGTCAACTCAACCTGGTGCTCCTTTTCATGCCCCATTAACTCTTCCTCTGACCCATTCCTTCACCTAAGGAATGGAGCGAGAATATCCTGAAAAGAATTGGGAGCCAGGTGCCAGTGGCTCACTCCTGTAATCCTAGCTACTCGGGAGGCTGAGATCTGAGGATTGAGGTTCAAAGCCAGCCTGGGCAGGAAAAGCCTCTTATTTCCAATAAACCACTCAGAAAACCAGAAGTGCTGTGGCTCAAGTGGTATAGCGCCAGCCTTGAGCTGAGGGAGAGTGCCCAGGCCCAGAGTTCAAGCTCCACTACTGACCCAAAAAAAAAAAAGAGTTGGGGTTTCCCAGGACACAGATGGAACATGTTGCTTCTTCCTTTAGTACCTTACCCTTGGGGATGGTTGTCATGCTGAAGTACATTCTAACCCATTTTTGTGTTTGGTTTCCTTCTCCCATTCTTCCTCAGTTATCCAGGCATCTGATGTTGGTAAGGAATTTTATTTTTGTCCCAAGACTTTGGTGTGAAGGTGGTGAAAAATGCCTTACGGTGGAGGGAAGGGAGGACAAGGGCTCAGGTCAAGATCCTGAGACTGGATGCACCTGTAGGGAAGCCACTCTTTCCAGCATAGACTGGATATATTTTAGAATACTAGGCCCCCCTAGAATGCTGGGTACAGTTCACTTCATCCAGAATACAGACCCACTGCTCTCTGGAACAGCCCCATCCTGGCCTTCATCAAGGTCATTCTTTGCCAATTAGTTGGTGAGAAGGGGAAATGAGCCTTCCCTTTCCATTTTTAGGTAAGTCTTTTTGAGAATGGGAAGGCAATTGTGTACTGATGAAGGATGGGGTCTTTGGGGTGAGAGGATAATACAGGGCCAGGCCCACCTCCTTATCCCACCCTCATGTCAGGGTTGGAAAAAACTTCCTAATCATGTTCCCTGGGAAAGAAACAAGGCCAGGCCCATGTGGGGAGCACAGCATGGGGCCCTGAAGAGTGTGACTGAGTGAAGAAGCCCTTGTTCCTGTAGGGAGAACATGCTAAACTGGGAGGCTCTGGTAGAGGACTGGATGCCTCATTTATTACCTCCATAGGGGAAGCACATGAGGACTTCAAGACACTCAAAGAAGAGGTTCAGAGAGAGACCCAAGAAGTAGACAAGCTGAGTCAAGTGGGGAAAAGCTCCTTGCTCAGCTCCCTCAGTAAACTCCTTGGGAAGAAAAAAGAGCTTCAGGACCTTGAGCTTACGGTGAGGCTACAATGGGAAAATCAGAAGATGAAGGTTTGGGGGTTTTTTGGGGGGGCAGGATATTGCAGCTGGTGGCCAGCAAAATTGATAGTTACAATCACCAAGGCTGACCAAGTTCCCCCAGGGTGCTAAGGCCACCACTGCGCCTTAACGGACATGCACCCTCTGATAGACAGAGGGAGGAGGGAGGACCACAATGAGCTTTCTGATGCAAGGCAGCTGTAATGGTTCCAGAATTCAAATCTCAGAGTCCAGAGGCTGGGAAGGTGGCTTAGTGGTAGAGTGCTTGCCTAGCATGCCTGAAGCCCTGGGTTCTATTCCTCAGTACCACATAAACAAAAAAGGCCATTGTGGCTCAAGTGGTAAGAGTGCTAGCATGGAGCAAAAGAAGCTCAGGGACTGTGCCCAAGCCCTGAATTCAACTCCAAGATTAGGGGGGAAAAAACAGAAACAAAAAACAACCTCAGAATCCAAGGAGAACTAAGAGAAATAGAGACATAAAATAGTTGAGGGACTATGTGCCAGGTGCTATTTCAGGCCCTCTGCTATGGTATCTTCATTTCCCACCTTTCCTCACAGCTTGAAGGGGCTCTAGACAAAGGGCATGAAGTGACCCTGGAGGCACTCCCAAAAGATGTCCTACTGTCAAAGGAGGCTATAGGTGCCATCCTCTATTTCGTGGGTGCCCTAACAGGTAAGTGGGGAATGAGATCTTCACTTTTTCAGTGGTGGGAATGAATCGCTTAAGTAAACTCACAAATGAATGAATGAGTGATTGGTACGTAAATTACACTTGATATTTTCGTTAAATAATGGGTTCCTTGGGAAAGATGGGGGAGAACATTGGAGAGGGTGACATTGATCAAGATGCATTGTGCTCATAATCTGACCTGAAATTGAAACTGTTACACAACCACTTCAAATTAAAAAGAAAAGAAAAATAAACAAAAAGGGGGGGGGGAATTCTAAGGATTTCCTTGGTCCCCTTGGATGCCCTGAGACAGCCTGCTAATAGAGGTTGGGAAAGAACTCAAGTTTTTTCAATCATATACTGAAAGCCAAGGTCATCACTTTCCTAGATACCCACTTGTTAGCTTGAATCTCAGAGGGGAATATCTTCTGATCTAGCCCCTGTATTCTCTCTTTTCCTCTGCATGAAATATTCCTCTTAGAAAAATTCTGATATTTCAGTTATAATGTTTGTTCCCTTAGGAAGCATGCCCCCAAAGGCAAAAACTAAAAACTTCAAAAAAATAAATAAATAGCCAGGCACCGATTGCTCACACCTGTAATCCTAGCTACTCAGGATGCTGAGATCTGAGGATCGTAGTTGAAAGCCAGCCTGGGCAGGAAAGTCCATGGGACTCTTATCTCCAATTAACCACCAGAAAAGCAGAAGTGGCACTGTAGAGCGCTTGCCTTGAGCTAAAGAGCTCAGGGACAGTGCATAGGCCCAGAGTTCAAGCCCCACGACTGACCTAAATAAATAAACAGACCCCTTAAGCTGTGTCTCTCTTAAGACTCTGTTCCTCCCCCACACTGCACTTTCTCTGAGTAAAGGAACTATCATTTTTATTAACACTCAGCAAAAATGATTGGCATTTAATCATGAACGAATGAATGAATGAATAGATGCATCCGTCATTCAGTTCTGGCTAGAATTTCAGAAATGAACTATTTGGAATTTGTAGTCCTTTCTGCACCAGCAACAAATGTCTTTCTCTGCTTTTTTTTTTTTCCAGAGCTAAGTGAAGCCCAACAGAAGCTTCTAATAAAATCCACAGAGAAAAAGATCCTACCAGTGCAGCTGAAGCTGGTGAGGGGTGAGGGGGGGAGAGGACAAGTTTGGGAGGAAGTGGCTGGAACCAATGGGAAGATGCAGATTTAGCCTGATGGCAGAAGCATCCTGAAGGGATCCTAGGGAGTTGGTGCCCAATTCTCTATTCTCTATTTCTTTCCTTTTATTATCTTGTTACATTAGGCTCTGATGGCTCATTCCTAGATTACTAGATGACCCAGGAGGCTGAGATCTCAGGATCAAAATTTGACCCTCAGCCTGGGCTTATCTCCAATTAACCAGCAAAAAAAAAAACAGAAGTGGAGAGGTGACATAAGTAATAGTACATCAACCTTGAGCAAAAAAAAAAAAAAAAAAAAAGCTAAGGAAAAATTTGAAGCCCTGAGTTTAAGCCCCAGTACCACTCACTCCCCACCCTCAATTTTAAAAAAAGGCAAATGGATAAATTTCTACTCATGATATGAATCTATCAGCCTTTTCTTGTGAGGAAAAAAAATTCTGGGTCTACTTATTGCTAATCAAGTGATATGAGCAAATATTTAATGTCTCTGAATCTGTTTATTCTTCTGTAAAATGGGGCTCCAAAAAAATGCAGTGCCCACTATAAAACCCAAATGGAGTGTAATGTAAGAAAAAGAGCTATAAGGGAAATGCAGCCCTTCGTGGTGATTTGTATGACTAGAAGGGAAGGAGAGAGCTTACCAGATCTTCTCAAATTTTATGCTGTGGTTGGTTCCTTACAGGTGGAGAGCACAATGGAACAGAATTTCCTCCAAGATAAAGAAGGAGTCTTCCCCCTGAGACCTGACCTGTTGTCCTCCCTTGGGGATGAGGAACTGACCCTCACGGAAGCTCTAGTGGGGCTGAGTGGCCTGGAAGTTCAGAGATCAGGTCCCCAGTACATGTGGGACCCAGATACCCTCCCTCGCCTCTGCGCCCTTTATGCTGGCCTCTCCCTCTTTCAGCTGCTGACTAAGGCCTCCTAAGATGCCTTTTCTGCCTACTTCCTGCTTTCTAGACCTTCTCAGTCTCAGTGTGCCATGTTCTTAACATCACGTTGCAGAGCCACCAGGTTAGGGCTGAAATCCTACCCTGTCACCCATGAAAACCAAACCCACCTACCCCACAACCTGTCTCCCTCCATGAGCCTTCTACTACCACAACCCACCTCCATAAACCCATCTGCTGATGCCTAAATCCTGTAGAGTTGGAAACACTCAAACCTTAAAAACTTTGAGCCATTTCAACAACAACAAAAAAATTAATTCCTATCCCAATTCTTTGTACTTCCAAAAAATAAATTTTGCTGGAATTAAGGGGAACTAGTAGATTGACATCTCAGTATTGAATGTCTTTTGTGTGTTTCTTTCAAGAATTTATCATAAGGCTATAGCTGCCAGTAGCTCATGCCCCTAATTCTAGATACATAGGAGGCTGAGATCTGAGGACCACAGTTTAGTACTAGCCTGGGCAGATAAAAAAAAAATCTTCAAGACTCTTATCATCCATTAGCAAAAAACTAGACATGGAGAAGGAAATAAAATGTTAAGAGTTTCAGCTGGTATTGAAAAAGAATAACAGAGTTGGAGGTCCTGAGTTCAAGCCAATACCAACACACAAAAAGGAATTTAGCATAAGGAAATTATTATTTTGAGACAGTATACATTCTACTACCTGTGCACTGTCCTCAGGGCAGCTGGAAAATGCTTAGAGCACTACGAGGGTACAGAATCCAGATTCTAAAGTGAGAAGAACATCAAAGCAGCTTATCTACAAAGCACAGCATTTGGGGCTAGAGGTGTGACCCAGATGGTGGCCTGCCTAACATAAATTCAAATACTAATACTGAGGGAAAAAAGTAGAGCAAAGAGCATTTGTGGGCTTAGGATTGGGGACAGGAGGTGGGGCAGATCTAGAAATACAGAAGTCTAAAACAAAGATAACAAATCTCAAATTTGTCAAATTGAAAGACAGGTTTCCATGGTTCACACTTGTAATCCTACTCTGAGTCTGAGATCTGAAGATTGAGGTTCAAGGCCAGCCCCAGGCAGGAAAATAAGTGAGACTCTGATCTCCAAATAGCCACCAAAAAGGAAGTGGAACTGTGGCTCAGGTGGTAGAATACTAGCCTTGAATTTTTACTGAAGCTCAGTGATAGCACACAAGCCCTGAGTTTAAGTACCAGAACTGGCACACAATTGAAAATGCAAAAACAAAATTCAAAATTCTAAAGATAGTATTTTTTTTTACCTTTTCTCTTCTTTTATCTTCTACCTTCACTTGAGGGTGGTTTGGGAGAGAATGGTGTGTACAGAATTTGCCTATGCACCTGCTAATATGTCTATTGTGATTTCATCAAACTGTTCCTGTTTAGTTGGATTTGAATATCTTTTACTATTCTCCTTTCAAAGTACTTTTATGGGTAGAATAATTTCTCCAAAGCTTCAGGCCCTAGGAGTCAAGCTCTCCCCCTTCTTATGCCCTCTACCCACCCCCAGCTAGTTTTCTCATTTACCAAGAATTCATGACCAAACTGCAAAAAGCTTTGTGTTAAACCATCCTCCCCCATATTCTGGGCTACTTCCAAAGCCTTACTATATTGCTCATAAACATACAGGGTTGTTATCTGCTGACTTGATTGTTTTTCTTAATAGAGAGATGAGCTAACCGCCTAACTATGCAGAAGTGTTATATTTTTTTATTATAAAGATGAACAACAAAACTGGTCTGACTTCTGCCTTTCCATTGCTCATCCACCTCAGTTACAGATACAGTGTTTATAAAGAAACGTTTCCATAGTTTATTCCATTAATGATTCAAAAGTTCTGTTATCCAACCTCCAGCTGTGGGGGTGAAGGGGTGAGAGTACAATTAGGGAGGACTAAGTCTAGGCATGTTCCCTAAAACTGGGACACACTTTTCTTTTCCCCATTTGGCAAGTGGCTGTTTAAGGCAAGTAATTGCTTGCAAAAACAGTATGAAAACAAGAATACAAGGTACACATAGACCATCCTCTGTGTATGTCCGTGTATACTTACACCATTAGGCACAGCATTATTCTGTTCCCCATTTTACAAGTGTCTGTCTGGATATATAAAGCCCCTCTTTGCCAGCACAATACACAGCAGCTCTGAGCAGAATGCTCTCTTCTCTATAGACACAGCCATACATTACTTTTTTTTTTTTTTTTTGTCGGTCTTGAGGCTTGAACTCAGGGCCTGGGCACTGTCCCTCAGCTCTTCAGCTCAAGGTTAGCACTCTACCACTTGAGCCACAGCGCCACTTCCAGCTTTTTCTATTTATGTGGTGCTGAGGAATCAAACCCAGGGCCTCATGCATGCGAGGCAAGCACTGTACCACGGAGCCACCTTCCCAGCCCCCATACATTACATTTTAAGCTGCGTTGTTCAACAGCCCACCATGGGCTAGCCCTAGTCCGGTCACAGAGTGGATCTTTCATCATCATCATCAATCATCATCATCATCATCACCGCCAGTAACAGGACTATCCCTGAACTCAAAGGTAGTGCTCTACCCCTTGTGCCACAGCGCCACTTCCGCATTTTTGGTGTTTAATTGGATCTAAGGGTCTTACGGACTTTCCTGACCTGGCTGGCTTCAATCCGCGATCCTCGGATCTCGGCCTCCTGAGTAGCTAGGATTCCAAGCGCACCTCTACAGTCCCAGGCTGCAGAGCTTTTACACCCTTTTCAGCACTAAAACAAAACCTGACCAGGAAATCTGGCTCCCATAGGGTTCTCCCTACTCTCGAATTCCGTTTATCTTAAGCCCAACAGTTAGCTCCTCTACGTCGCATCTTCTCTCGCGCTGGAGGCTCCCGATGGCAGTTGAGCTGAGCGAAATTGATTGTTGTCGAAGGAGACTCAGCCAGAGTCAAACTGGACCAACCAGGGCTCAAAATCCGCCTGGCAACCCGTGACGATATATCTACTCGTTCTCTGATAGGTCCACCTCACCGGCGCTCTTAGAAAGTCTTTAATAGCCAACGTTGGATCCTGAGGGGACCTCTTGTGGACATCCCCAGAAATGCACTCCAGAGGAAGATTTTCTTTTTTTAAGTCAACACAATTAAACCCTTCAAAGAAAGCCCCACCAACTTACGCGGACTCCTCCCCTCCCGCTCCTTCCTCGAAGATCCGCCCCCATCCTGCACCTCGGCAGTTGATTTCTCTCCCCTTTGCTAATTCGGCCATCGGCCCTCCAGGCCTGGCATTTCCCAGAAGACCCTGCGCCGGGAAGGGGTTTGCAGCTGCTCCGTCATCGTGCGGCCCGCCGCGAGCCCGCGCTGCTGTGCAGGCCTGTCTTGGTTCCTGGTCCCTAGTGCGAGGGTTCACGCGAGGCCCCGGTCTGGGTCCCCAGACTAGGCCGCGACCCCAGGCGCCATGAAGCAGGAGGGCTCGGCGCGACGCCGAGGCGCCGACAAGGCGAAGCCGCCTCCGGGCGGAGGGGAACAGGAGCCGCCACCCCCTTCAGCCCCTCAGGATGTGGAGATGAAAGAGGAGGCGGCAGCCGGGGGCGGCTCCACCGGGGACGCGGACGGCAAGCCGGCGACGGCGGAGCACTCCCAGCGAGAGCTGGACACCGTCACCCTAGAGGGTAGGGGAGCGGGGGTCGGGACGCGCGGCCCCGCCGGTGACAGTGGCCCGGGGCCACGGCTTCCCTCTGGACCCCGGCGAGGCCTCCATCGGCCCCGGCCCCTAGGATCGGGACCGGTAGTGCCGGTCCCCACCACCCCGACCCCTGGCCACCCCAGCCCGTGGACGACCCTTCCATCGCCTCGTCCTATCAGAGACTGGGGCCTCCCCGTTCCGAGTCTTCCCTTCCGACCTACTCCATTTCCATCCCACCTGACTGATTTTTAGCGCCTTCTATGTATGACTCTCCCTCTAGAAAGCAACGTGTATGAAGAGGATCAGAGTAATCTCGGCTCATTTCTAAAAGTTTATGGAGGGGGATCTGTTGGCCTAGCTACCTTAGCAAACTGCCCTATCGAGGGCCATTGTCTTTTTTGTTGTTGTTGTTGGTTGGTTGGTTTTCCTTGTCGGTCCTGGGGCTTGAACTCAGGACCTGGGTGCTAGCGCTCTATCACTCTGAACCACAGCGCTACTTCCGGTTTTCTGGTGGAGATAGTCTCGCGGACTTTCCCGCTCCAGATGGCTTTGAACTGGGATCCTCAAGATCTCAGCCTCCTAAGTAGCTAGAAGTACAGGCGTGAGCCACCAGCACCAGCTATCTATCTGCTTGTTGTCTTGCTTCCTGATTTCGCTAGCTGAAAGGCCCAAACGGTCCCCTAGTTCTCTTCCATTCCTATCAGGCCCTTACTCCCTCTCTTGACTGTGATATAATGTTCTGTACTCTGGATCAAGTTTGATCAGACTCCCTACCAGGGTTTTCCTAACTGCAGGAGAAACTACCTCAAAACATTGAGACAAGAAAGGCTATGCCCTCGGATGTTGCTTTTGAGAATGTTACAATGTTAACTACCCTCGCTGCTACTTTAGCTGCTACTCTGAAGTCGGCCAATGTAATCAGTATCTAATGAAGGTTCCTTTTACCTAATATAGCCAGTGACAAAGATGCCACTCAGCATTGTCCACTGTTTAGTTTGTGTTTATTATAGGAGTTTGGGGAAATATGAAAAGTCCAAAGTAACAGTGAGATTCAGCCACGATTAACATCCCCTGCCCCCACCCCCTTTTGGTAGTAGGGTTTGAACTCAAGGCCTCTTACTTTCTAGGCAGGCAATCTCTCTACCACCTTATGCCTCCAGCCCATTTTTTTTTAAGTTACTTTTGGATAGAGACTCATATTTTTTTCCTTCTGGCAGTCTGGACTGTGTTTCTCATTCCTGGACTAATCTTGCATAGCTGGGGTTACAAACATAGGCCACCACATTGGACTTTATTGGTTAAGATGGGAGTCTTAACTTTTTGCCTGGACTGTCCTCAATCTATAATCCTCCTGTTCTCTGCCTTCTTGACTACTGGGGAGCTGGGATTACAGATGTGAGACACTGTAAGTCGGGGGCTTGAGCTTAGCTTTTTTACTCAAGGCTAGAGCTGGCTAGGATTTTTCCTTCCATAATCGAGATTGTTATAGAGAGAGTTTGGGTCAAGGTATAACTTTTTTAAATATAAATGATTTTGTATTTTGTCTTTTTTACTTTTAACATCTGAACATTTAGTTTGTTTCATGAACTTTTTTTTTTTTTTTTTTTTTTTGCCAGTTCTCGAGCTTGAACTCAGAACCTGGGCACTGACCCTGAGCTTCTTTTGCTCAAAGCACGCTACCATTTGAGCCACAGCACCACTTCTGGCCTTTTCTGTTTATATGGTACTGAAGAATCAAACCCAGGGTTTCATGCATGGCAAGCACTACCACTAAGCCATATTCCCAGCCATCCATAAATATTTGTTGGATAGTAAACATAACATTTGTTAAAAGCACATGTCTGGAATTAACTTCCCCATGTGTATGAGAGTAATAGTACCTCTTTTATTGTTACAAACATTAAAATGCTTACAACTATGCCTGGTATTTGATAAATGCATAGCAAGCCCTCCATAAATATTAGATGTTATTATTTATAATCATTAATGCGTCTCAGGCACCCTGGGCTAAGTGGAAAATATACAAAGGGGACTAAGAAACTACAAATTGATTGTGTGTGTGTATACATGTATATGTATGTTCCCTTATTGCTACACGTTAAAATACTTCTAGTTTCTTGCTGTATTAACTTTCTAGTCATTTTTGCTCAAGTTTTTTAAATCTGCTTGTATAAGTTTTTCTTAAGTATAGGTTCTCAGAATCTATTTGCCTGAGTCAAAGAGGGTGAACATATATCTCCCCCCAACCCCTTCTCCGGACCCAACCTCAGTGCCTTGTGGGCTTGCTTGCCCATGGCGGGAGTTCTACCACTTGATCATGCCTCTAGTCCAGCGTTTTGTTGATTACTAGGAGATGGAATCTTAAGGCTTTCTTGGGCTGGCTTTGAATTTTTATCCTCCAGGTTTCAGCCTCTAGGTGTGAACATTCTAAAAAGGGGGGGTATGGGATAGGGTGTATGCCGGTATTAGAGCTTGACCTCGGGGCTTGAGCTTAGCTTTTTTACTCAAGGCTGGAGCTCTACACTTGAATCACGCCTCTACTTCCAGCTTGCTGGTTAATTGGAGATAAGAGTCAAAATTGTCGGCTTGTTCTGGCTTTCTAACCTCCATCTTTAGATCCCAGTTTCCTGAGTAGCTAGGAATACAAGCATAAGCCACCAGCACCAGTTTGAACATTTCTAGTTTTTTATACATATTGTTCAGAAAATCTGATTTATATTATAGTAAAAGAAATACCTTTTTTACTATACTGCCTATATTTTCATCTTTAAAATGGTACTAATTTTAGTAATACAAAAACATTTAGACTTAAAGTTATTCAGATTTTAATGAAGTCTACTCTTTATGTCTCTTAGTTATTTGTTACTGGTTATGTCTGTTTGTAGCAGTAGATTTTCTTTTCTTTTTTTTTTTTTTTGTCGGTTATGGAGCTTGAACTCTGGGCCTGAGCATAGTCACTCAGCTCTTCAGCTCAAGATGAGCGCTCTACCACTTGAGCCACAGCATCACTTCCACTTTTCTTTTCTAGTGATTTATTGGAGATAAGAGTCTCATGGACTTTCCAGCCCAGGCTGGTTTTGAACTGCAATCCTCAGATCTCAGCCTCCTGAGTAGCTAGGATTACAGGTGTGAACCCCCAGTGCCCAGCTAGATTTTCTTTTAATCATTTATATAAGCTCTTTGTAGAATAAAAACAGGAAGAATATCTGGTCACAAATATTTTGTTTAGACTTATAAAAACAGTCATTAGTTTGTGTCTGAGATTTATCTCATTGTTTGTTTAGAAAGTGTTTCTTGTTTTGAAATATGACAAGTCTCCATGTGTTTCTTCTACTTTGTTTTGTTTTTGTTTCTTTTCTTTTGTTCCCCTATTCTTTCTGTCACCCTCTATCCCAACCCTAATTGTATTTTTCCTTGTCTCTTCGCTGTGTCTAAAATTCAATGTTCCTACTGCCTTCATAAGTATTATTGACCCTTTTAGGCCAAACGTTGTGAGTCCCCATTCTGACCCTGCATAATAGTCCCCTAGAACTGCTTGGCTGGTGTGGCAGGGAATGGGAGCAACTGGTACAGCATGAGCTTTTCCTTCTCTGGTGGTCTGCAGACATCAAAGAGCACGTGAAACAACTGGAGAAGGCCGTCTCGGGCAAGGAGCCACGATTTGTGCTGAGGGCCCTGCGGATGCTGCCACCCACATCACGCCGCCTCAACCACTATGTCCTTTATAAGGCCGTGCATGGCTTCTTCACCTCAAATAATACCACTCGAGACTTTTTGCTACTCTTTCTAGAAGAGGTGAGTGGGGCTGGCCATTTTATAGGGTGTCTCTTTCCTTCCTGAAAACCTCTCTTCTTACTAGCTATATCAACTCTGCTCTTCTAGCCCATGGACACAGAAGCTGATTTACAGTTCCGTCCACGCACAGGAAAAGCTGCATCAGCACCACTCCTGCCTGAAGTGGAGGCCTATCTCCAGCTTCTCATGGTCATCTTCCTAATGAACAGCAAGCGCTACAAAGAGGTATCCAGGATGCTGTGATATCAACTAAGTCTCAAGCAGTGTGAGGACTTTGTGAGGGAGACAGGCCTAGTAAAGAAGAGCTGTCCCCCAGCCTAGGCATAGTAACACACATCTATCATCCCAGCATTCAGGAGGCTAAGGCAGGAGGATTGTAAGTTTGAGGCCAGCCTGAGCTACATAGCAAGACCCTGTCTCTAAAGGTGGGGAAACTATCCCCCAGACTCTTTTCCTCCTGTATTCCTACATGCTTATGTGTTTGACCTACATCTAATACCATGGGAAAGGCCTGGCAATGTCATTCTGTCCTGTCTGTGGCACAATCAATATAACGGATTCTTTAAGAAACATAAGGAGCTTAGAGACAGAAACACGGGGTTTTAATCCGGTCCCTTAGGCAAACTAATTTCTATTAGTTACATGTAAAAAAAGTAGTTACATGTAAATAAAACCTTAGAAGATTGTTAGTACTACATAAAATATTGTTTTTAAAAATATGTAGCAGCTGGCCATGGTAGTACATGCTTGTAATCCCAGCACTCGACAGGCTAAGGTAGGAGGATTTTCAATTCAAGGCTAGCCTGGAATACATAGCAAGAGCTTATCTCAAGAAAACAAATATAGGGGCTGGGAAGGTGGCTCAGTGGTAGAATGCTTGCCTTGCATGCATGAGGTCCTGGGTTCAATTCCTCAGTACCACATAAGCAGAAAAAGCCAGAAATGGAGCTATGGCTCAAGTGGTAGAGCGCTAGCCTTGAGCTGAAGAGCTGAGGGACATGGGGCTGGGAAGGTGGCTCAGTGGTAGAGCGCTTGCCTTGCATGCTTGAGGCCCTGGGTTCGATTCCTCAGCACCACATAAGCAGAATTTTAAAAAAAGCCGGAAGTGGTGCTGTGGCTCAAGTGGTAGAGTGCTAGCCTTGAACTGAAGAGCTGAGGGACAGCACCCAAGCTCAGAGTTCAGGCCCCATGACCGACAAAAAAGAAAGAAGAAAACAAATTTAGCCAGGCACCAGTGGCTCACACCTGTAATCCCAACTACTCAGGAAGCTGAGATCTGACTGAGGATCATGGTTCAAAAACCAGCCTGGGCAGGTGAGATTCTTTATCTCCAATTAATTACCAGAAAAGCAGAAGTGGTGCTGTGACTCAAGTGGTAGAACGCTCACTCACCTTGAGCTGAAGAGCTCAGGGACAGCTCCCAGGCCCAGAGTTCAAGCCCTGTGACCAAAAAAAAAAAGGAAAATATAAGCCAGGCACTAGTGGTTCATGCCTGTAATCCTAACTACTCAAGAGGCTGAGATCTGAGGATTGTAGTTTGAAGCCAGTCCAGGCAGGAAAGTCCATGACACTCTTCTCTCCAAGTAATCACAGAAAAAGCCAGAAGTGGCACTGTGGCTCAAGTGGTAGAGCACCAGCCTGGAGCAAAAGGAACCCAGGGACAGCGCCCAGGCCCAGAGTTCAAGCCCCACAACCAGCCAAAAATAAAAATAATTAAAGAGAAAATAAATATACTGTGCACAGCAGAGTAGGCTTCACAGTACTTTTTAATAAACGTCAGCTACTTCTATGATACCAAATAGCTCCATCTTGTAGATTTCCTATTTTTCTTGTATATGTGTATGTGTAGTACTAGGATTGACCCTAGGAGCCTCATACTTACTAAACAAGCAATTCACTACTGAACCATACTCACTCTTGGCCCCCCTGCCCTCAAAGAACAGATTCAGACCAAACACATGCTGAGCATTGCTAATCCAAAACTGGAACTTTGGTACATCAGCATGTTGGCACAACAGGAGAGTTTCACATCAGAACCCAAGTAACAGGTTCCAGTCAATACTCTAATATTACTGTGTAAAACTACCTCAGAGTCCGAGGTGTATCCCAAAGATAGTAAATCTAGGGGTAGAGGGAAAGAGTCCTAAATCCAAAACATTTCTAGTCCCAAGTATTTCCATTAAGGGACAAGGGGACTTCTACCATTTCTCCAGTTTAGACTAGCTTCCTTATCCTGTCACAATCTCGTAGAAGAGGACAGGCAAGAAATGACAGTGCCCCTCCTCAGATCCGTTTCCTTTTTTTCCTTTCCTCCCCACTGTTTTGTTGGCTTGTTTTGGGGAAGAGTACAGCTCAGCAGTTTGTACTCCACAGAACGTATAGCCATCACTACCAATTCTAGGGTATTTTCTTTTCTTTTTTTTTTTTTTTGCCAGTCATGGGGCCTGAACTCTGGGTCTGGGCGCCGTCCCTCAGCTCTTCAGCTCAAGGCTAGCGCTCTACCACTGGAGCCACAGCGTCACTTCCGGCTTTTTCTGTTTATGTGGTGCTGAGGAATCGAACCCAGGGTATGCTCATGCTTGCAAGGCATGCACTCTACCACTGAGCTACCTTCCCAGCCCAATTCTAGGGTATTTTCATCACCCTAGAAACACCTGCCCATCTCTCCTTCCCCAACTCCCAAAAGCCATTTGTCTGCTTTCAGTATTTAAAACACTTGCCTGTTATGGACATTCATTTTGTATAAATAAAGTTCTACAATAGTGGCCTTCCACTTACATGAATAACATCCCAATGGATGTTCACACTTCGGAGTTTTGGGGGTTTTTGCTTTTGTTTTGTTTTGTTTTGTTTTTTGGTGCCAGTCCTGGTGCTTGAACTTAGGGCCTGGGCACTGTCCCTGGGTCTCTTTTTGCTCAAGGCTAGCACTCTACCACGTGAGCCACAGTGCCACTTGGGGCTTTTTCTGAGTAGTTTATTGGAGACAAGAGTTTCACAGACTTTCTTGCCCAGACTGGCTTCAAACTGTGTTCCTAAGATCTCAATTTCCTGAGTATCTAGGATTACAGACGTGATCCACCAGAACCTGGCTAGTTTCTGTCTTTGGTTGAGACAGGGTCTCCATGTGTACCAGGCTGCCCTTGAACTTAGGATCTCCTGCCTCAGCCTCTGGGGTGCTGGAATTCCACATGCTCCCATGCCTGGTTGTTCATCTATTCTTCAGCTACCAAGGAACACTGGGGTTGTTTCTACCTCTTGATGATGCAGTTAGGAATGTTTGTGTGTAGACTTTTGTGTGTGCTGGTTCTTTTGCGCTCATTGGCTCATGATAAGTGGGTTTAACCTTTTGAGGAACTGCCACTTGATTCTTTTCATTTTCTCTTCAGGCACAGAAAGTCTCTGATGACCTGATGCAGAAGATCAGTACTCAGAACCGCCGGGCTCTGGACCTTGTGGCTGCAAAGTGTTACTATTATCACGCCCGAGTCTATGAGTTCCTGGACAAGCTGGATGTGGTGCGCAGGTACGGGTGGCTGAGGCCACCCTTGTGACTCATGGGGTCAGAGCTTTGGTCATCACTACCACACAGGTTGAGGAGCTCATACATGGAAGGTATCCAGGAGGTAGTAGGGCAGTGGCCAGCAAGCCCAGAGCTGTGCATGGGATGATGATAAAGAAATGGAGGGAATGGCTGGCTGCCAAGAATTGTCCCCCAGTTCTTTCCTTTACCCCACAGTAAGTAAGGACTGAGAGGTGGGCCAAGGTTAGAAAGACAGTCTGGAAATGTTTTTCCTCTGCTTAAACCCAGCAGTTCCTCCCTATTTCCCTCAAGGAAAAGCCTAAGCCCTCACAGTTTATAAGGCCTGACATGAGCTGCCTATTCCTACCTTCCACCTCAACTCTTTCTGCTCTCCAGCAGACTCACCTCTCAGCCCCACTGGCCTCATGCTCCTTCTCAGGTGAGCCAGTTCTCTGCCTCAGAGCCTCTGCTCTGGCTGTCACCAAGGCTAAGAACAAACTCTTCTCCTTCCCTCCTTTAGGCTTTGCTGAAGGCAACCTCAGGGAGTCCTGCAATGAGCAGTTGTTTAAAATAGCTGCCCATTCTGCACCTGTGTCCCACTGCACTTACCCTGCTGGCTTCTTAGTCCACACTACCTTCTGTCAAGCTGTCCATGATATTCTTACTTATTGTGGGTCCTATCTTTCTTCTTTTTTTTTTTTTTTGTCCAGTCGTGGGGCCTGAACTCTGGGCCTGGGCACTGTCCCTCAGCTCTTCAGCTCAAGGCTAGCGCTCTACCACTTGAGCCACAGTGCCACTGCTGGCTTTTTTCTTTTTGCTTATGTGGTGCTGAGGAATCGAACCCAGGGCCTCAGGTATGCTAGGCAAGCGCTCTACCACTGAGCCACCTTCCCAGCCCATCTTTCTTCTTTACTAAGCACCCTGAGAACAAAGCTTTATCCTTTTTGTGCATCTAGGAAAGCACGTTATTCAGATGACAATTGATATTTGTTTTTGGACTTGTGTGTATGTGTGTTGGTCCTGGGGGTTTGAACTTAGGGCCTGAGCACTGTCCCTGAGCTTTTGTGTTCAAAGCTAGCACTCTGCTACTCGAGCCACAGCTCCACTTCTGGCCTTTTGGTGGTTAATTGGAGATAAGAGTCTCAGAGACTCCTGCCCAAGCTGGACTTGAATCTCTGTCCTTAGATCTCAGCCTCCTGATTACAGGTGTGAGCCACCAGCGCCTGGTGACAGTTGATGTTTGGTATATTTGGTAAAGAGCCAGAAAAGTAGTAGTCTTTAACCCCTAACCTTTTTTTTTCTGGTCCCAGGGCTTGACCTCAGGCTTCTCACTTGGCTTTTTTATTCTATCACTTGAGCCATGCCGCCAGTCTGATTTTTTTCTAATTAATGAAGATAAAGTCTCACATACTTTTCTGCCAGGCTTACATTGCTACTCCTTCTGAGTTGCTGGGATTACAGGAGTGAGCCACTGGTGCCCAGTCTCTAGATCACTTCTTTTAAGGACTTGAAAAAGAATGAAGTGGGGGGAGAGCAGAGGAGTTCATAGAGTTGTGGTTTAAGGCTTTTATACCTTTTCTTAAAGCTTCTTGCATGCCCGGCTCCGGACAGCCACCCTGCGGCATGATGCCGATGGGCAAGCCACCCTATTGAACCTCCTGTTGCGAAATTACCTACACTACAGCTTGTACGACCAGGCCGAGAAGCTAGTGTCCAAGTCCGTGTTCCCTGAGCAAGCCAACAACAATGAGTGGGCCAGGTACCTCTACTACACAGGTGAGCAGAGGGCATGGTCCAGATAGCAGGTGTTTCACGCCCACTTGGTATAAACCTCGTAAGGGTTGATACATTTGGCATTCCAGTTCACCAAGGATTTCAATTCACCCACTCTACTTTTCCTCCACCTCCAGGGCGAATCAAAGCCATACAGCTGGAGTACTCAGAGGCCCGGAGAACCATGACCAATGCCCTTCGCAAAGCCCCTCAGCACACAGCCGTTGGCTTCAAACAGACGGTGAGCCAAAGTTAGCATCATCTCTTCACCTCTTCCTCATCTTGCCCATCTGATACTGCTGGAGTTCTGCTTTCCTGTTCAGGGGCTGGGAAGGGCTTGAGTAACCTGCCTTATCCCAGAGGCTGCTCTGACATGCTGTGCATGTCAGTGTCATGTGTGAGCACTTTCTGCACTTCTGGCAACTTAATATTCAGAGCATTCTCCTGGAGAGATGGGTTTTGAGCATCCCTGTTTCCCAGCACCACTGATTGTAGCTGTGGGACTGGATTATGCAGATTAACCCCAGGCTCTTAGATGCTCCCTCACATCCCCAGCTGGAATAGGTGCACATCACTGTGCTCCGAGCACAGACTCTGTACCCAGACTAGACTCAATCAAACCACAATCCTGTGATCCTACTACTATGTGGAATCTGGATGAAAGATCAAAGATCTTATAAAATTAATTTTGAACTGGTTCTTGAAAGTTGGACCAGGTGCAGGTGGCTCATGCCTATAATCATAGCTACTTAGGAGGCCAAGATCTGAGGGTTGCAGTTCGAAGCCAGCCTAGGCAGGAAAAGCCATGAGACTCTCATCTCCAATAAACCAGAAAAAGCCAGAAGTGGCACTGTGACTCAAGTAGTAGAGCACTAGCCTTGAGCAAAAGGAGCTCAGGGACAGCAACCAGGCTCTTGAGTCCAAGCCCCAGGCCCAGCAAAAGCCAAAAGAAAGTTTGATAGGATTTTCACAAAAAGACATGGCTTTTCAGACACATGGGGTATACAAGTGATAGATTACTTTTGGAGGCTGCTGGTATCTCTTGGGATGTGAATCCTTCCACTTCAAAGCCAGTAGTGAGAGACGGGGCCCTTGCATCACATCACCTCACTGCAACTTCTGCTTCCTTCTCCTGCCTCTTCTACTTGATCTCACCCATTATCTTAAGTTTCTATAACCAACTTATCATACTTTGACTAGGTGTGGTGGTATCTACTTGTAATCTCAGCACTTGGAAGGCTGAGGCGGAGGGTTGAGTTGGAGGCTCCTGGGCTGCATTCTGAGACCCATAGTCCTGAGCAGTGTATACAAACAAAAGTTTATTTCTCCCATTTCTAGAGTTTAGGAGGATCACTTAGGCCTAGGAGTTCAAGAGTAGCCTGGGCATAGCAAGACCTTGTCTTGAGGGAATGAAAAAGACTTCTCTCCCAGAATTATTCCAAGGAGCAAGGCAAGCTCATGGCTGAAGGTGGAAGGCTGAAGTCTTTGCCTAGCTGTAAACATGATCACACAGCCCTGTTTGCATCCCTCACCTCTAACAGTGAGAGCGTCTTGTGCTGCTCTGCCTCCTGCTTGGACATCGTCCCCTGTCCCCTGGCATAGTGCTGAACGCTGCTGGCCAACATACAAGGCCCACTTAGTGGACACCACTCAGAAACAACTCATAGTTTTCTAGAGGAGGAAAGTCCTGGTTTTCTAGCCACCTCCCTACAGAATGGAGGCCACTTTTCCCCCAGTACTAGGGTTTGAAATGAGGGCCTTACACTTGCTAAGCAGGCAGTATACTACTTGAGTCATGCCTCCAGCTCCCTCACCCCTACACATGCACATGCTTCACTTTCTTCCTCCACCTGTGGGACTCCATGTCCACTGTGCTCTCTCACCCCCTGTCCAGGTGCACAAGCTTCTGATTGTGGTGGAGCTGCTTCTCGGGGAGATCCCAGACCGGCTACAGTTCCGCCAGCCCTCCCTCAAGCGCTCACTCATGCCCTACTTCCTCCTCACCCAAGGTAGGCCTGTCCCCTCCCAGAGCCCTCCACTGTGGCCTCTGCTTGTGCCATGTGCATCAACTCACTAGCCTGTCCCCCACAGCTGTCAGAACAGGAAATCTAGCCAAGTTCAACCAGGTCCTGGATCAGTTTGGGGAGAAGTTTCAAGCGGATGGGACCTACACCCTAATTATCCGACTGCGACACAATGTGATTAAGACAGGTGCGGACCCGGGTCTGAGCAGGACCCAGGTGGGACTTCTCCTAGGGCTGGGGGTTAACCTTGTGGGGTACATGGGAAGTGAAGGCCCCCTGCCCACCCCAGTGCTCCTTCTTCTCCCAGGTGTGCGCATGATCAGCCTCTCCTATTCCCGAATCTCCCTGGCTGACATCGCCCAGAAGCTGCAGCTGGATAGTCCAGAAGACGCAGAGTTCATTGTCGCCAAGGTAGGGGCTGGGTCAGGGGCCAAGTGTGGGGAGAGATTGGGTAGAGGGGACTGGGGAGAGCAGTGTAAGGTCTCAGGAAGTGCAGGTCATTTGCAGCAAAGCCAGGAAGTAGCCAGAGAGGGTAGATGTGTGTAAGAGACAGAACAAGAGGTTCTCAGATCTAGAGGATGGACTTTCTTGTGACCCTTCCTCCCTGTGGGGGCCTGTAGGCCATCCGGGACGGCGTCATTGAGGCCAGCATCAACCACGAGAAGGGCTATGTCCAGTCCAAGGAGATGATTGATATCTATTCCACCCGGGAGCCCCAGCTGGCCTTCCATCAGCGCATTTCCTTCTGCCTGGACATCCACAACATGTCAGTCAAGGTGAGCAGCCCTTGCTGTGGTGTCAGGCTTGACAGTAAGTGTCCCTCCCCACATACCCCCAGACTTGGTTTGTGGCCCCATTCCCAGCCCATCTCTAAAATCACTGAAGGGCCAGACAGGTTCAGAGAGGACTCTGTCCAGGTCACAGCCAGCCTCTTGCTGGTGGGACTGCGATGGCTCCTAGTTTGGAAGGGATGTGGTCAGCAGGGAGGGATTCTGCTTGTCCACTGTGAAGCTGATGCCTGACTTGCTTGCTGGATGGATGAGATTAAATTGAAGTCACCTTGTAAAGGCATTTCTAAGCCCAAACCATATAAAATGTGGAGATGCACTCTGGTTTAAGCCCTCTCCTCTTCTAAGCACTGAGTTTGATGCTATTATTTGACCCCAGTGTTTTTGTTTTTGTTTTCCTGTCTCCTCCCAGTAAGCCAGAGGTGTTTGCCTTACTTAGATCTGCCAAAGCCACACTCAGCATGACATGCAAGGCACTGTATGAGCTGGTTCCCTCTTTCTCACATCGCCTCAAGCCAGGCCTTTTCACATGGGAACCCTTGGTCTGGAAGGCTTCTCCTCCATTTTTGGGGGGGGGAGGGGTGATCCGGTCGTGGGGCCTGAACTCTGGGCCTGGGCGCTGTCCCTTAGCTCTTCAGCTCAAGGCTAGCACTCTCCCACTTGAGCCACAGCGCCACTTCCGGCTTTTTTCTTTTTGTTTATGTGGTACTGAGGAATCGAACCCAGGGCCTCATTCATGCAAGGCAAGCACTCTACCACTGAGCTACCTTCCAAGCCCCTTCTCCTCCATTTCTTCCTCCCTTTCCTTCTCCCTGCCCAGTCAGGAGGGGCAGTCATTTGCCCCTTCCAGATTCTCATTCTTGCCCTACACTGTAACAACGAGCTTCCAAGCCAGCTCCTGCCATGCTCTCATGCAGTGGCTGGATGTGTTATGGACCCAGAAGGGGTGTGTTAACTGACTGCCCCTTCTCTGCTTCTTTCCTCCATCCTGCTGCCCTGCATTCCTACTGCTTCTCAGGCCATGCGGTTTCCTCCCAAATCATACAACAAGGACTTGGAGTCGGCAGAGGTGAGCCTCCTTGGGGCAAGATGGAAGGTTGACCTTCCATACAGAAAGGGAAGAGGGGAAGCATCTGGAGGGCCTGGAACTGTACCACATCCAAGCAGCCTCTGCCCTTGGGTGAGGGCATTAAGGGAGAGAGCCTGCCCAGCCCTCACCCCACTCTCTCTCTAGGAACGGCGTGAGCGAGAGCAGCAGGACTTGGAGTTTGCCAAGGAGATGGCAGAAGATGATGATGACAGCTTCCCTTGAGCTAGGGGGCTGGGGAGGGGTGGGGGTGAGTGGGGACCGGCTCTGTCTTTCCCATTTGGGCATTTGGGGCTCCCTTGCCTAGGGAACTGGCCCCCTTTTCCTCCACACAGCTCACAGACTGCATACATGCAGGGGTGAAGGGTGCTGGGAGCCGGCCACCCCACCTCACCCCAGTGCTCTTCTCCAGCCAGTGACTTGGCACACCACGGGCAGGAGGGTGGGCAGGCGGCCTCCAGGGCAGAGTCCTGCCTAGAGGTGTGGGCAGCAGAGGGGACGGACAGACCCATGGATTAGGGCCTGGAGTTGGGAAATGTTGGGTTGTATGTTTTCTGAAGCTTCAATTATGATTTTTAAACAATAAAAAGTTCTCCAAAGCTCTGTACATCTTGTCATTTGCTATACCTGGCTCTCTTGTAGCTACAATATTGACAGACCCAGATCTTTTTTTTTTTTTATGCCAGTACTAGGACTTGAACTCAGGGCCTTGGCACTGTTCCTGAGCTATTTTGCTCCAGACTAGCATTCATCACCTTCAGGGTTTTTGGTGGTTAACTGGATTTGAGAATCTCGACTTTCCTGCCTGGGCTGGCTTCGATCTAAGATCCTCAGATCTCAGCTAACATTACAGGTGTGATTTTCTCTTTTCTTTCTTGGTTTTTGAGTCCTAACCCCAAGTATGTTTTGAGGACCCAGTGGTGTCTGCCAAGAGAAAAGCCAAGGGAATGTGAACAGGCCTTCAACCTGGGTCTTAAGGGTAGGGTTTGCTCTTTACCTAACTGGCCCTCAGGCACTAGGCAGATCACCACACCTAGCCTCCTTTCACACATATGTCAAATACAGCAGGTGTCACCTAGTTCCTAAACCCACGAACCCTTCAAGAGGTTCGAAAAAGGGCAAGTTGTGACCCCAAGCAGTGTGCAGAACTGAACCAAGCGCGGGTAGGGTGGAGGCCGTGGCTTGGGAGATGGGCTGGCGGCTGACTAGAGATGGAGGTGGGAGGGCTCCCCTGTGCTCCAGGCCAACTCCAGCCATGGGGGAAGTGGGGAGAATATACCCACTCATGTCAGGGTCTGCCAGCTACAAATGATTGCTTCCCAGAGGGTCAGAATTACTCCTGCATTCTCTGGCTGACACTTAAAACACTGATATGCATGTTCTTTTTTTCTTGCCAGGCCCTAGCTCTTAGCTGAAACCCTGGTTTCTATCTCTCCCCCTGGCTCAATTTCACACATCCTCCGGGCTGCCCCTCACAGTGAGGGCTGTGTGTTCTGGGCAGAGGCACTCCCTGGATGCCTTGCATAGGAGGTGGCTGGTGGGCAAGTCTTCCTGGCCTGTTTGTCAGAGCTGGGCCTCGATGTCCTTGGCCTTCCCCAGTGCCTGCATGGCATATTTGGGTCTCCACAAGTCTTGTTAGGAAAGGCAAACATTGCTCACCAGCTGGATGCTGACAACCCATTCTCAGGCCTGTTAGATTTCTGTGATCTGGCTAATTTGGTTCTTGGAGGAAGCTGGTACAGGGGTATGTAATATTCTTGCTGCCCAACTCACTGAAGTTATCATTCTTAAAGTGATGTGTGCCAGTGTCTCAGACCCTTTCTTGGTTGGGAAGGTACATTTGTCATGGAGTTTGTCATGGATTTTCTAGTTCTAGCCTTCCTCAAATCTGTAGGTCATCTTTCTGACTACTCATTGTCTGGAAGTTTGGGTTTGTTTTGTTTCCTTATTCATACTCTTTTGGGGGGCTGGTATTGAGACTTGAACTCAGGAACTTGTACTCTTTTTTGTTGTTTTTTTTTTTAATTTATTTATTTTTATTTATTTATTTTTTTGGTCAGTCATGGGCCTGGGCGCTGTTCCTCAGCTCTTCAGCTCAAGGCTAGTGCTCTACCACTTGAGCCACAGCGCCACTTCCAGCTTTTTCTGCTTATGTGGTGCTGAGGAATCAAACCCAGGGCCTCATGCATGCAAGGCAAGCGCTCTACCACTGAGCCACATGTGAGTCTCTTATCCCCGATTTATCACACCCAAAACGCCAAAAGTGAAGTTGTGGTTCATGTGACTCAAGCACCTGGGCTCTGAGTTCAAGCCTCAGGACTGGCACAAAACAGAAAAACTAAACAGAACATTATCACACAATAATAATCATTTGGAAGGTTAATTTTTGTATTTCTAGTTCATGTTTGCTTTGTTTTTGCAGTGCTAGGGATTGAACCCAGAGCCTGGTGTATGCTACCTTCAAACTGTGATCCTCAGCTCTCAGCCTCCTGAGTAGCTAGGATTATAAACATGAGCCACCACTGGCACCCTGCTCTGTCATTTTTTGTTTTGTTTTTTGAGGCATGGTCTCCAACTCACAATCCTGCCTCCATCTTCCAAGGGCTTGGTGTTTTTCTTTTTGTTGTTGTTTTTGGTTTTGGGGGGTTTTTTTTGGTCGGTTGTGGGGCTTGAACTCTGGGCCTGAGTGCTGTCCTTCAGCTCTTCAGCTCAAGGCTAGTACTCTACCACTTGAGCTACAGCGCCACTTCCGGTTTTCTGGGGGTTTATTGGAGATAAGAGTTTCACGGACTTTCCTGCCTGGGCTGGCTTTGAGCCACGATCCTCAGATCTCAGCCTCCTGAGTAGCTAGGATTACAGGTGTGAGCTACCAGTGCCTCCTCAGATCTCAGCCTCCTGAGTAGCTAGGATTACAGGCGTGAGCCACCAGTGGCGGGCCCAAGGGCTTGGATTACAGGGATCCACCACCACACCCAGCTGTACAATGTATTTTAATCAACAAAGAAAACATTACAGATAAACTGGAAGTCCATGTTGTTTCCTCCCAGTAAGCAGCCACTCCCATTAGTTCTGTGGGTAGCCTTCCATGTTATGTTTTTGTGTATTTTCACTGCAAAATAGCATATTGAGTTTCTCAGTGTTTATAGATAGGGTGTCACCTAGAAGGAACTCAGTTACTTGGTATTGTTCAGAGATCTGAACATGTTGAAGTCCAGGCTCACCACTTGGAAAAATATTGAATATAAAGAATACAGCTCAGGGCTGGGAAGGTAGCTCCAGTGGTAGAGTGCTTGCCTCGCATGCATGAGGCCCTGGGTTTGATTCCTCAGCACCACATAAGCAGAAAAAGCCAGAAGTGGCACTGTGGCTCAAGTGGTAGAGCACTATCCTTGAGCTGAAGAGCTGAGGGACAGCACCCAGGCCCAGAGTTCAGACCCCACGACTGACCAAAAAAAAAAGAATACACCTGAGGAAAACCAGCCCCTTCCCTGTGGAGGCATCATTGGGGAGGGTGGGCTGGAGGCTGGCAAGAAGGTATATGTACTGGGAAGAGACCACCACATGGCCACTCGCTGCCAGAGGGCATTTACAACTGTTTCCACAGGTTTACAACTGCAAAGAACAGCAGCCCTGTTTGCGTATGTCACACAAACACTGTGCAGTCCTCCACCTAGAACTGTGAAGAACTCCTGTGGAGTCCATACATCAAACGCTTCAGTATCTCCACACATCCTCCCACCGCCATCTTTAAACTTCCACCGTTACAGTGCAAATGCTATGCAGATATTTAATATTTGTGTTGTATGTATGCACAGGGACCAGAAAAGTAATCTGTACATGTTCAGGATAGCCTAATGTCCCAATATTTTCCATCTGAAGTGGATGGAATCTCCAGATGCAGAGCTCAGGATATAGAGCAAGCTGAACATAGTTCAAACTCAAAGGGACCAGTTAGCATTTTTTTTTTATTTATTTATTTTACCAGTACCAGGGCTTGAACTCAGGGCCTCATGCGCTTGCTTAGCTTTCTTGCTCACAATTAGTGCTCTTCCACTTGAGCCCCATATAGTCAGGCACTAAGTTGGGCTTTTCAGTCCAGGCTGACTTCAAACTATAATTCTCCAGGCCTCAGCCTCCTGAGTAGCTAGATTTACAGGTATAAGTCACCAGTGTCCAGCTCAGACAGCAAATTATTTAAGCTTGTGGGGTCAAATAGTCTGTATTAACACCTCAAGTCTATCTAGCACAAAAAGCAGCTATAAACGGTATGTAAATGAATTCTTTTTGGACGCATGGATTTGAATTTTAAATGATTTTGCATGTTATAAAATATTCTTTTGATATTTTCCCTAACCATTTTAAAAATATATAAGCCATTCCTAACAGGGTGTATATAGCTCATCTCAAAGGCTCTCATCTGCTCTGAGAAGTAGAAGTCCTGAGCTCTTAGGCTGAGATCTGAAGATTGTGATTCTAAGCTAGCTTGAGCAGGAAAGGCTCCAGAAGACTTTTTATCTCCAATTAACCACTAAAAAGCTGGAAGTGGGGCTGTGGCTCAACTGGTAGAGTGGAATACTAGCCTTGAGCAAAAATGCTCAGGGATAGAGCAAGGTGCCAATGTCTCATGCCTGTAATTCTATCTCAGAAGGCTGAGATCTAAGGATCAAAGTTCAAAGTCAGGCTAGGCAAGAAAGTCTCATGAGACTCTTATCTCCAATTAACTGCTCAAAAACTGAAAGTGGCCTTGTGGCTCAAGGTGGTAAAGGTCTAGCCTTGAGCAAAAGAGCTCCAGGACCGTCCCGGCCCTGAGTTCAAGCCCCATGACAAAAAAAAAAAAAAAAAAAAGCCCTGGGTTCAAAAATGTGAGAATTTGTAAAGTTGGAACAGTGGGAGTCTCTGAAAGACCCTGTTTCTTTGTGGATCTTTTTGCCCTCTGAGCTTTTAGTCCAGTTCTGGCCCTGTGTGTCATAGAGATTGGTAATAAGTCTTTGTTCTCTGATCTTTATTCTTCCACAGGTGGGACTCAAGTCTGGATGGAGTGATTACCTGAGAGGCACCTGTCCCAGCAGCATTATGGGACAAACTACGTAGGAAGACTACCTACTCACAAACGCTGCCTGAGTAGCTCTGTGGCCCTGTTCAAGGCCTCCCCTCATCTACAATACAATAGCTGGTTGAAGGGATGAAATGACAGAAGCATAATGATCACACACACACACACACATATGAGGGTACCAAGAGGTACCAGTAGCTTCTTCCAGTATGCTTAAGAACATGAATCTCCTGCCCTCCAAGAACCTGGCATTCTGTTAAACACTTCTCTAATCTGAAGGAACTGGGTACTCACCTAGCTGAGACAGGCACTACTGGGGAAACAAGAAAAAATTATCAGGTGACGGGCCTGCCAGCAGTGGCCACCAGAGGGCACCCAAGCCCCAGTGATGCCCCACCCATACACATTCTCCTCCAGAAATGGCTCCTTCACGTGAGAAGTGGGTGGAGGTAAATTAGTTCAGAAAGTGACAACCTGGGGTGCGGTCAGTCAAAGGGAGGCCCCATGGCCTACGGCCCATAAAAAAATAAAAAATAAAAAATAAAAAAAACTCGGAACTGAGGCAGAGGCCAGATTATAACTCTAACTTGGGGCTAAGATGGAGCTACCCATGACCTTGGGCAAGGCACTTCCCTCTCTGGCCCAGGTTCACAGGGTTGGGTCAGAATCCCGTGCCAATCACACTAGCACCACAGGGTTCTAGAAGATGGGAGACATTTTTCCTTTCTCAGTCCTGGTCACATCCACCTCAGGACCACACACTTTGGCTGCCAGCCTCTCCCTTGGGGCAGCAACTACCAAAGAAGCCACATGTCCCAACCCCAAAATTCCAAAGCCCCAGGACTGTGGTGTCATAGAGGTAAGAGCCCCAGGGGGGTAGTGTGCAGGGAAGTAGAAGGGCAAGGTCAGGGGAGCAGAGAGCCCCAAAGGGTCTTGATTCACTCATTCAGGACAGATATCCGGTTTCCTCTGGCTTGTCTGCCGGGATCTAGGGGCTTAGAGAAATGAGTCATGGGAGGGAGGGGGGATATTGGGGAGTTCCCAGTTAATCAGCTCCAAATGTGTGATGGGTCCTACCCAAGCGGGGTGGACACAGGAGACCCCAATATCCCATCCCAGGCCCCTGCAGGAAATAGCCTCCTGAGCGTTGGTACACAAGAATGGAGACAACTAGGCTGTTCCTTCTACCTAGGGTACTGGTGGCTGTGCCAGCATGTCTGCCAGAGGGAGGGAGGGAGGGAAGGGATCTCTTGGGCCTGGCCCCTTCCCCATGGGCCTGGCCCACCTCCATCCAGCCTCAGGCCTGAGGCAGCAGGGGTGCCAGTTTCTCTGCCCTCATCAAACATATGGGGTCAGCTGTGGGCCTGGGTGGGGCTGGAGGGGAGGAAGAGAGCTTGAGGGGGACCAGAGGATGCCAAGGCAGAATGAGAGATTCCATCATTTCACAAAACTTTCGCAAACAACGTTTTTTTTTGGTCCCACCCCCCCTGCATTGTCCTGGACACCAAATTTGCATAAATCCTAGGAAGTTATTACTAAGCCTTAGTTGCCACAAGCCCAGGTAATTTCCTCCCCAGACTCCAAGGGTTTATGTATAAAGGCCCCTGAAACGGGGCCTTCTCAGAGCCCAGAGCTTGCAGCACAGATTTCCCAGGACCCATGGCAGAACTTGCTACTCAGAGCCCCGTGCAGCTGATGGGTGAGTGCCCTGGCTACCTGCCTGGCTGTGGGAGGACGGTAGGAGTGCCGAGCCTCTGTTGAGCCCCATCTGAGCCCCATCTGCTCTCAGCCCTGCAGCTGCTGTTGTGGCATAGTGCACTGTGGACCGGGCAAGAGGCTGTGCCCTTGAGCCCTGCCAGTGCCCTGCCCATTCCCCGGAGCTTCCTGCTCAAGTCCTTGGAGCAAGTGAGAAAAATCCAGGCTGAGGGCACTGAGCTGCTGGAGGTGCTGGTGAGTGGGAGCCTGGGGTGGGGGAGGGGAGGACAGAAGACCCCAGGAGAAGGCCCAGAGGGGAGGAGAAGGATGAGTACTCATGGGAAAGTGTCATCAGGAAAGGCACATAGGGAGAGAGAGGCACACGGGCCAAAAGAAAACTAGAGGAGGTAAAGGCAGGACCCTCTCTGGTGGGAATGGTGATGGGGTTCTGGCCAGGACCATCAAGGAGACCCCACAGTCAGGAAGGCTGGGCCCAGGGCAAAGGGGCAGGGGGCCAAACAGAATGAGCCAAGGAGAGGGCCAAGAAGAAGGCAAGAAAGAGGGAAAGAACAGTAGCCGGTCCTCAGTGACTCAAGATCCTTTCTTTCCTTTCCTTCCCCAGTGCGCCACCTACAAACTGTGCCACCCCGAGGAGCTGGCGCTGCTCGGCCACTCTCTGGGCATCCCTCACGCTCCCCTGAGCAGCTGTACCAGCCAGGGCCTGCAGCTGGTGAGTGGAAGGGTGATGAGGGCAGAGGGAGGAAGGAGAGGTAGACCACACCCCTTTACCTGGGCATGTAAAGGGGGTGCCCTATACCAAGTGGCACAGCCTAATTCTACTCTGTCTCCAGGAGGGCTGCCTGAGCCAACTCCACAGTGGCCTCGTCCTCTATCAGAGTCTCCTACAGGCTCTGGCAGGGATTTCTGCTGAGGTATCGCCAGCCCTGGATATGCTACAGCTGGATGTCACTAACTTTGCCATCACCATCTGGCAGCAGGTGAGCCTTATAGCAGGGGTGAGGATAAGAATCAAGCTGGGTCACGCCACCACCACACCACTGCCCAACATCCAGGAAGCTAACTGGGGTTGAGATGGAAGCATTCCCCAAAACATGTGTTGTTTTTTGGAGGGGAGGGGGAAGGTGTCCCTGTATTCAGGCCACTCCTGCTACTCTCCTTCCTTCCTGTCCTCCCAGCCCAAGGTATGGACAGAGTAAGATCTCAGGACCTTGCGATAAACCTAGGTTCAAGTCTTGGCACCACCCATTAGCAAGTGTGAGCATCCACAGTGGGACCCGCAGCCCCTAACTTCTCATCTCCCCCCCCCACACAGATGGAAGACCTCGGGGTGGCCCCTGAGGTGAAGCCTATCCAGGGCACCATGCCAGCTTTCACCTCTGCTTTCCAGCGCCGGGCAGGGGGTGTCCTGGTCATCTCCAACCTGCAGAACTTCCTGGAGCTAGCATATCGAGTTCTGCGCTACCTCACTAAGCCCTGAGCACAGAGCTTTCCCCTCCAGTGTATCTATCTCTATTTATTTTCTTCTTGGTCTTTTGGTACTGGTACTGGGGTTTGAACTCAGGGTCTGGGTAATGGCTTTTTCTCTACTATTTGAGCCACAGCTCCACTTCCAGCTTTTTTTGGTGCTTAGTTGGAGATTAGAGTCCTACAGACTTTCCTGCCAGGCTGGCTTCAAACCATCACACAATGCTTGGATTGCAGCCTCCTGAGTAGCTAGGATTACAGGCGTGAGCCACTGGCGCCTGGCTTATTTATCTCTATTTAATATTTATACTTATTTAAGCCCACTATTTAAAGTTAGGGAAGTGAGGATGGAGTCAGCTTCTAAGTCCTTCATCTTCTGAGTTTCTTTCTTCTGCCTGTAGCAGCAAGAAAAAGCTCTTGTTCTCTTGTCCTCTAGTCCTCTGGACTGGGAGGTAAATAAGTAAATACCAGGTATTGATTCCTGACACTACTCCCTAGCCACAGTGAGTCCTCTCCCCTCTGGGGACCCTGGGGAGTACCAGGAGGTCTCCCACGTGGGAGACCATACATCCCTGTTTAATATTTAAACATCAGTGTTCTCAACTGGACTGACTTCTCAGTCAGGTCCTGCATTCCTTCACATCCCTGTCCCAGGGGATTAAGTCCCTGCAGGAGCAAAGGCGATACAGCAGGGAAGCCTGGCCTGGCACTTGCTCTGAGTTTTCTTTGTGCCTCCCAGCACAAGCTCAGGCAGTGGGTGCAGCTGCCCTGTGGCTGACGAGGCTGGCAGTCTCTTCAGGGCCTTGTCAGGCTGCGACTGGCACATGGGAGGGAAAGATGGGGAATCGTGTGGGGAGCAAGCATGACTGTACATTCTCCCTTCCCCTCCCCCTTCCTTACTGTAACTAAATGTGGAAAGAATAAAGTCTTGGTCTCCAATATATGTTCTTCCTCCTCCTTGTATCCAGCTGGTGTGGGGTAGAGACTGGTAAATGGCAGCTGAGGGCAGAGGGTAGGGAGAAGGGTCCTCCAACTCACCCAACAGTTGATGTTTAGCCTGCATCACCTGCGATGCCCCCTTGGCACAGATGCTGGGCTACATGGAGATATGGCAGGGAAAAGAACCACAGCTTCTTGGGGAAGACAAAGGCAGACAGATCACAGGTCAAAACAGAAGTGGCTGGGTTGGGCCACCAGGCTGGACATGGACTACAGCAAGGGCAAATGTTTGCCCTGTGCCACACACTTGAACACCCCCACAAAGGTGAAGTGCCTTTCACCGACAGGAAGCTGAACTTGAAGTGACCACTGAGGCAGAACTCCAGGTTTGGCTTGTGGAGCCCACCAACAAAGAACGCCCCAGCAGAAGTCTCCCAGCCCTGGGCTCAGCCTTCCCGGCTGGAGAAAACCAACTGGAATAGTGGGCCAGAGCCGGAGGCACACCTCCACTGAAGGCTCCCAAGGGGTCTGGGAGAGGCTGGCCACCCTTCTGTCCCCTTACCCATGTGGCTTCTCAGCCTCACACCTGAAGAGTTCAGTAGCAGCGAAAGGCTATTAAGCTCTTCCCCTTACCCCCACAGCCTTTTCTGGAAGGCACAGATGGAAATCAGGGCCATCAGACTGGGCAGGGTTAGACTAAAGAGCAGGACGTCTGCAAGGCGCTGGTGGCTCACGCCTGTAATCCTCGCTACTCAGGAGGCTGAGATCTGAGGATGGAGGATGGAAGCCAATATGGGCAGAAAAGTCTGTGAGACTCTTTCTTCTCTCCAACTAATCAGGAAACAGAATAGAAGTGGTTCCAAGTGGAAGAGTGCTAGCCTTGAGCAAAAGAACTCAGGGTCAGTGCCCAATCCCTGAGTTCAAGTCCCAGGACTGGCACCAAAAAAAAAAAAAAAAAGCAGGACACATGCCCCAACACCTGTGGGGCCTTCTACCAGAACCTGCCCCCCCCCTTTTTTTTTCCAGTCCTGGGGCTTGAACTCAGGGCCTGGGCACTGTCCCTGAGCTGCTTTTGCTAAAGGCTAGCACTCCTATCACTTGAACCACAGCACCACTTCCAGCTTTTTCTGTGTATGTGGTTTTGAGGAATCCAACTCAGGGCCTCATGCATGTGAGGCAAGCAGCATTCTACCACTAAGCCACATTCCTGACCCCATCCTGTTCCTTTTTTGTTGGGGAGGGGAGGGGAGGGGAGAAGGCAGGGTTGATTCTCCACTACCCCAGTAGGGTCTGCTGAAGGAAGCTGCTCTCAATCTGCCCCATCCGGTCCCTGCCCTGCCCAGTAAACAAATGCACAAAGAGTACCTGGGCCCTGGCCTCTGCCTCTTCCTCACCACAGGACTGAACCCCTCCCAGAACCCGGAACACAGGGGAAGGACAGGGGGAGGACAGGCGCAGGTAAAGCACTTAAAGTCACAGCATCCACAGGGACCTTTATTAACAAATGAGCCCAGGTGGCCTCCTTGGATGTTACAAAAATAGACTTATGTATACACTATGCATCTACAAAGTTCCTCCCTCAGGGTGGGTCAGCATTTGGGACCCTGCTACCATACCCTTCAGGAACTGGCAGAAGGGAAGGGATGTTACAAAATCAACTGCAAGATGCCTTGAAGTCAGAAGTCAGGAGTGGGCAGAGTCTGCCAACTGCCATCATGTAGATATGCAGGATAGAAGATGGTGGCCCACTCTCCTCACAGTTCTCTCTGGAGTACTATGTCTGAGTCCCTCCCCAGCCACAGCTGCAGCCACTCCAAGTTCCTCAGAGTGCAGCGATGGCTTTGGCAGCCACCTGGCGGCCCAGGGGCAGGCTGAGGTCTGTGATGGCCAGAACCACCTTGGGACTGGACATGGCAGACACCTTCACTAGTTCCGACACCTGCCACAGACAGACATGTGAACACAGGGGAGCGCATGAGGGGTGAAGTCCCAGGAGAAAGGCCTCTCCCACCTCTGCCCTGCCTGCTGCCCTTGTCCCCTGGTACTCACGGTGGTGAAGGGCATGAACTGCAGGATGCTGCCCTGGCTGCCCTGCTCCAGGCAGTCCACGCACTCCTCCATGAACCACTGCACAAACTGTGTGTGGGGGCCAGCGGTGCGTGAGCCCAGGATGGAGGAAATGAGGAGGAACAGGTTGGCTGTGCAGGGAGGGACAGAAGTGTTCCCTGAGAACAGGTCAGCCTCCATAAGGGAAAAGGAGGAAGCACTAAGCGCACTCCGCATGGGGAGATCAGAGGAAGGGCAGGAGGAAGGCAGGAGAGAAGCAGTACCAATACTTAGGGAAGGTGGAGGAGGGGGGTGGGGGCTGCTTGGAGGGAAGTAAGGGACTTTGGGAGACCCTTCCAGCCAGGGCTCCACCTCCAGTTGTGCTCAGGAGAAGCTGGCAGGACTTACCCAGCACTCGGTTCAGAGGGTCCCTCATGTTGACTGTGTGGAGCTGGGAGGCCGAGAGAGAGGTGTTCATGGACCGGTCAGCTGTGATGAGGCAGAAGGGAACTGAACTCAGAACCAGCGCTTCCTACCCTCTCACTTGCCATTAGGGATATGCATGCTTGCAGAGCCTGGGTGTGATTCGTGGACCAAGATGCACAGCAGGACCCCCATAAGAAGATAGGGGAGGGCTGGGAAGATGGCTTAGTGGCAGAGTGCTTGCCTAGCATGCACGAAGCCCTAGATTTGGTTCCTCAGTACCACATGAACAGAAAAAGCCAGAAGTGGCACTGTGGCTCAAGTGGTAAGGTGCTAGCCTTGAACAAAAGCAGATCAGGGACAGTGCACAGGCCCTGGTGAGTTCAAGCCCCAGAACTGGCAAAAAAAAAAAAAAGATGGGGGAAGAGCTAAAACCACGTGAGCAACACAGGGCAGGAGCAATCTTTGCATGAGGCCACTGAACCCTCTCGATGCTCCATCATACAGACCAGAAAAAAAACTAAGACTTGGATTTGCTTAAGGGCCTAGCGAAGGGCCATGGGTTTATAGGCGGCAGACCCAGCATCTTTTCTGCTTAAGTGTGGATCTCAGTCCCCAATAAGCCCCAGAGAAAATTTCTAGGCTCTGGAGAAACCTCTGGAATGAGGAAAAATTAAACAGCACATAAATATGGAGTCTCTTGGCAGAAGTGTGGTGAGGAGGGGAGGGGAAGACAATGAAGGAAATGACATTCAGAGAATCAGAGCTGGAAGGGAAATTCTCCAGTTAGGAAGGGGGTGTGTGAGTCACCCCAGGTCCCAGCTGGGTCTCCTCCAGGCCGCAGGGCATGCTTCAAGGGAAGGAAGGAAGGAAGGTGGAGCAGGTGAGTCAATGGCACAGGCTGTACTGGGGCTGTGAACTCATTGGGTGCTTGTCACCCCTCAACACTGTGGTGACTGAGGGCGGGCGCAGGAACAACTGGGGCTGCAGGGCTCTGGGCAGGAGAGCTTCACTCTCTGGGGAGAGACAACAGTGCAGCTCCCGTGGGACAGAATGACACAAGCTTCTGCCACATCTTCTGACAGGCCAGGCGTCTTCATGCAGAAGCGGGTCAGGGGTCCCCGGCAGGAAGCAGCCCAGCCCTCCCACGTACTCACTCGGACTTGACAGAAGGTTGGCATCATCCTCAGTGGAGCTCAGGAGCCGCATCAGCTTTGAGGGCTGTGTGTCTTCCAGGGGGAAGAGGCTGATGTAATCCTGGGGGGGCAGGAAGGTCGCCATCATGCCCGACTCCCCACATTTCCAGCTATGGGGGGGAAATCAACTCCCCACAGCTCACGGATGGGCACCACCAGTGAGCAGATTCCTCTCTCTTCTCCCCACCCCAAACCCCAGTTAGAAGACAGGACCTTGGCAGGCAGTGTGGGGTCCCATAGCAACCACTTCTCCAAACCTGGGCTAGCCAGGCCCCACACAGCGGAGGGCAGAGCCTCATGGCCCACTGCTCAGAAAACACGTGCCGATGCCGGGCGCCGGTGGCCCACGCCTGTCACCCTAGCTACTCAGGAGGCTGAGATCTGAGGACTGTGGTTCAAAGCCAGCCCGGGCAGGAAAGACCGAGACTCTTATCTCCAATGAACCACCAGAAAACAAGAAGTGGCACTGTGGTACAAGTCATTATGTCGAAAATGAACTTTACAACTTTCGGGGGGGAGGAGGGAGGGCGACGGGGGGGGGGGGGGGGGGGGACAGGGAGGATTGGGTGGGGGGGCGGGGGGAGGATGGGAAGGGATGGGAAGGGGAAACAAAGGAGGAGGCTACAATGCTTGATAAGAAATGTACTCATTATCTCGCTCATGTAATTGTAACTCCTCTGTAGAGTATTTTCACAATAAAAAAGAAGTGGCGCTGTGGCTCAAGTGGTAGAGTGCTTGCCTTGAGCTGAAGAGCGGAGGGACAGCACTCAGGCCCAGTAGTTCAAGCCCCACGACCGACAAGAAAAAAAAGAAAAAAAGAAAAGAAAACACCCAGCTGCGCGCTGGTTCACACCTGTAATCCTAGCTACTCAGGAGGCTGAGATTTGAGGATCACAGTTCAAAGCCAGCCTGGGCAGGAAAGTCCGTGAGACTCTTTTTTTTTTTGGGTCCGGTCGTGAAGCCTGAACTCTGGGCCTGGGTCCCTCAGCTCTTCAGCTCAAGGCTAGCGCTCTACCACTTGAGCCACAGCGCCACTTCCGGCTTATGTGGTGCTGAGGAATCGAACCCAGGGTCTCAGGCATGCAAGGCAAGCGCTCTACCACTGAGCCACCTTCCCAGCCCCCTCCGTGAGACTCTTATCTCCAATAAACCACTAGAAAACCAGAAGTGGCACCGTGGCTCAAGCGGTAGAGTGTTTGCCTTGAGCTGAAGAGCGCAGGGACAGTGCCCAAGCCCAGAGTTCAAGCCCCATGACCAACCAAAAGAAAAAAGAAAAAGAAAACACCTGCTGAACACACACAGGAACAAGTAATCAGCAGGCCTACCTCGATGTCTTCCCGGTGTCTCTTCTTTTGGCGGGAGGACGCCTGTCCTTTGTGGGAAGAGTAAGAACTCAGGGCACACCACACAGCTAGTCTGGCAAAGGATTCCAGGAAGAGGGTACCATTAGACCCCACCTCCCACCCCCCAAGAAGGCCTCCATGTCCATACTTAGGAATGACTATCTATGGCTTTGAACAGCCTAGTTTCCTGTGGCGGTTCCACGCCAGGGTGCCTGACTGGGTGGCAAGGAGCTGGGGTCCAGGGCTGGAAGCTAGGCAGACTCTGGGAAGAATCCTACTTAGCCAGCGCAGTGCCGGGAGGGTCCATGAGGTTCTGCCACTTGGCGGAGTCTGTGAGCAGGCCGGGCAGGATGTGTCCCAGCAGGACCAGCGTCACTTGCTGCATATCCAGACAGAAGATGGAGTAGAGCAGCTCCACTGCCCGCAGCGTGTGTTCTTTGCGCGTCTCCTTCAACAGCTCCTGCGGGACAGGTGAGCAGGTGGCTGAGGTGCTGAGGGCCCTAATCTGGGGGCTCTGACACCCCGACCATTCCTGTTGGCTCTCTGGGCAGGTGTGTCTGGGCCCAGGTCCTGTTGTATCCCTCACTCCACTTCCCAGCCTCGAGATCAGGCGAGATCACTGCCGCTCTATCCCCGGAGACCACCCAGCTCCCAAACAGCCTCGGAGAAGCCAGGCTAGGTGCCAGGCTCAGTGTATGTAGCAGCCCCCAAGTACCTTAATCAGATTGTTGCAGAACCAGTAGACACCCCCCATGTGCAGCAGCGTGTCAAGGATGTGGATGGAGCGGCTGTCCACCCAGCCCTTCTCCAGCACCTTGGCAAAGATGTCCATCAGCACCTCCTTGATGGGGCGCTTGGGGGGCAGCAGGTTCCAGTAGGGCATGGTGTCCACCCCAGCAGAAGGGAACTTGATCTGGGTGGCTGTCTGCTGGAGCACGTCCGCACACATGTGCTCCAGAATCGAGCTCATGATCACCACTCTGGGGGCAAGGGGGTGGGGGGGACAGGAAAGCCACATTCTTCCCTGGACTTGGGTTACAGAAGCACTCCTGGAGAATTCACCCCTATTCTCATCTGAGGAGGAGACAGCCCTAAGCTCTGCTCCTCACCAGGCTGGCTCTCACCACTGTGCACGACACCTATGAAAGGCACAGGACAGAAGCCATCTTCCCCTCGGTGGCTCCTACAATGTGCTCCCATGTTCCCTCCCATCCCCCAGGCCCAGGCCCTGCCAACTGTCATAAATAAACATAATCACTTCCCCTGTACTGAGTGCTGGGGGGGGGGGGTCCCCGCCCAGCCTTGGCCTCCTCCCAAAATAAATTGTGACTTCCAGGAGAGGCCCGAGGGCTGCCCCACAGAACTCTTCCCGGCTCTGGGTAGCTGGACAAATAAAGAGGTATGTCCAGGAATCTTCTCAGGAGTGTCCTGGGCTGAAGGCAGGCCGGGTGTGAGAACTAGCTGCCTGGAATGCTGACAGATGGGGGATGGTGCTGAGATTCGGAGCCACCTTGTGACTGCCCAACAGCCACGGATTCCCTACTATTTCTGACCCAACAGGCCTTAGGTGGCTTAGGATGGTCGGTGACAGAACAAATGGTCTATGACTTGTGGAGGGAGAATGGAGGAGGAAAGGGAGCAAGGGGAAAGCACATGTGATTGTACCCGTAGCCACACACTTCACAACAGCCAAGGGGAGGAAGCAAGCCAAGTGGCCACTAAAAGCTGAATAGATAACCGCGATGCGGCACAGATGGACCATGGGAATATTACTCAGTCTTAAAAAGAAAGGAAATCCAGTCACATGCTACAACATGAATGAACTTTGAGGAAATTATGTGGAATGAAGTAAGTCAATTACACTAAGACAAATATTGCCTAACTTTGCTTATAGGAGGCATTTAAAGTAGCCGGGCTCATAAGAATAGAAAGTAGCATAGAGGTTGCCAGGGACTGGAAGGGGGGGAAAGAGGGGAAGTTACTTCGTGAGTGTAATTTCGGATTTGCAAGATGAAAAATTCTGGAGCTTTGTTTCCCAATACTGTGAATATACGCCATACTACTGAACTGTTACATGCATAGTTGGTGAAGATGCTATACATTTTCTGTCATGTGTTTCTTGTCACATTTTAAAAAAAGGTCCTGCAAGCCCCTGAAGAGCCAGCGCACGAAATGCTTCTGAAGACAGCTGGGCAATGAAGGCCCCACAACCTACAGATGGTTCACAGTTCCCCCGCAGCAACAGCAAGATAAGCCTCTACTGCTCTGCTCAGCTAGCGCTCCAAAACAGGAGCTCTTTAAGGACAAAAGTCAGAGCTGTTTGGGGTCGGCACTCCAGGCACACAGAAGATGCTGGATTAAGACACTCAGGACAACCAGGTGCCGGTAGCTCATGCCTATAATCCTAGCTACTCAGGAGGCTGACATCTGAGGATCACAGTTCAAAGTCAGCCTGAGCAGAAAAGTCCATGAGACTCCTATCTCCACTTGAGCAACAGAAAAGCTGAAAGTGGAGCTGTGGCTCTAGTGGTAGAGCATTAGCCTTGAGCATAAAAGCTCAGGGGCAGTGCCCAGGCCCTGAGTTCAAGCCCCAGGACCAGGACCAAAAAACAAAGAAAAATCCCCACTCCTGATACAGAGACACACTAAATGCTCACTGAGCCCAGCCCACGAATGTGTGGCTAAGAATGGGGGGAGGGGAACACGAGGGTCTTGGCACTCTCAACATGCCAGATCTCCAGAGCCACGCCAGCATGGCTGGTCAGTACTTGGAATGAAGGGTCTGAGTGAGGAGGAAGCGAATGAATGAGCAGTGTCAGGAAGGTAACAAGAGCCGGCTGTTGGTTTCCACAAGTGCTGACTCCTCCCGCCACGCCTGCAGGGTTTGCGGAGGGTGGGCTGGGTCACTGACCTCTCCTTGTAGAACTGCAGGGTGTTCTCACTGTACAGTGGCCCTGCCAGCTGGCGGATCATCTGAAGTGACTTCTCACGCTCATCCAGCCCCAGCATCCGGACGTGGGCCACAAGCCAAGCCACGGCACACACAGCCAGACTGCATACCTTTCCCTTGATATTATCGGTGATTTTCTGTGGAGGGGAACAGGGTAGCTGGAGTTACTCTCCCCCCTCCTTGGCCATTGCTTTCTTGGCCTCTGGGAGCAGCAGAGGAGGAGGTAGGAGTCCTGGGTCACACCCCACACCTCTCTGCACCACAAGTTTGATGTTCCCAGAGCTACCTGGGTGGGAAGGAGTGGCTAAAGCTATGATTCCAGAGAACATTCATTTCAAGGCATGAGATCTGAATTAAGGGCCTTCTTGTTCTTATTAAATATGTATATTTATTAAATATAACAAGCTATTGGTGACTGGCTTTGTGTCTTAGCAAGAGGGGGTAGAAAGGAGGACTACCTGGATAGACTCAAAGGCCAGAACACCATTCTCCCAGGCATTGAGGATTTCCAAGATGGCTGCTGAAATGCTGAGACAGGCTTCATGCCACTTCATTTGCCTACAAAAGTGGGGTGTGGGCAGGAGAAAAATCACCAAAGCGGAGCACAGAGTAGGCTTGTGGAAGTGAGAGGGTCTTGGCCCTACCCCTACCACTACCCTTGAGCAGGTACCCAAGTCACTAACACCAGCTTCATCTCGGAGGAGTTGTTGAGCAGGGCGACCAAGGACTCTACTTTAGTGGAGTCAGGCCGGAAACAAGGGTGGTCAGGGTTCAGGATCTTGCCTTCCTCAGGCATGCAGGTCTGCATCCAGGTCTCAAAGAAAGGCACCTCGGCTCCGGTGCTTGACTCAGACAAAATCACCTGGGTGAGAGGGAAAGGAAAAGCTAAGTGGGAAAGGTGTGATACCTGCCAGAGCTTGGACCTGTGGCTGTGCCTCAGTTTCCTGTCCCATTACTATTCCCTTCCCAGCTTGAAAAACTGGGGACAAATTAGTCTAAGGACAGCAGACTGGGGGCTATGCTGCCACCTAGTGGTCATTGTGAATGTGACATTGAAGGATGGGTTCCTGGTTTCAGAGACCAGCAGAGCCCACTAGTGTTGGACAAGGGAGCGGACAATGGGGACAAGGAGTGATATGGACGAGTTACTGGTTATTTTCTAACTCTTTTTCCCATCACTTGGCACCCTGTAATCCTACCTGCTCTCTTCTCACTCACCTCTGAGCCATAGGTCTGGGCCACGTGGCACAGCATGAGGAAGGAGATGTCAAAGAGTAAGGCACGAACTGAGGCTGTTTTGGCTGTGGGAAGAGTAAGAAGGCCAACCCTTCAGCCCAGGGCAAGGGTTCAGAGGCCCTGTCTGGGTCAAGAAGGAGGTCAGGATTTTGTTTTGTCTTTATAGTGCTGAGGACTGAACCCAAAGCCTTCTGCCTAGGCAAGTACTCTGAGGCAAGTACTCTTCCACTGAGCTACAACCCAGTCTAGAATTTGTTGTAAGGAAGGTCAGGGATCAACTGGATCCTTCAAAGCTCTGAGGCTCAGAATCCTTTTCTTGAGTCTTAATTAGAACATCATCCCTTCCTTAGAGTCCAAGCTTTCTAGAACCTTCCTCCAATATACAAACGAATATTAAATTAGGATGAAGGTAGAAGGAAGACCAAGATAGCTTCAGAAGAACCCCTTTCCCAGCATTAACTTCCCTCAAGGCTCCCCAAAAACTTCAATTAGTCATGACTCAGAGGGAGAAATCAGACTCCCAGAATGAGCCAAAGCAGCCCCTCCCCCCACCGTTCTCAGTGCCAGCGGGGCCTGGCGGAGCTCAGAAGGACTTACTGCTCTCTCCACTGCCATGGGTAGTGAACTCATTCAGACTATGGAAGAAATGGAGACAGGAAGTATCAACCAGGGCAAGCACACAGGGGTATTCACAGCCTGAATTACAGGTTACTTTTAAACACTATCAATACAGGAGAAATAAAAAAGAATGAGTTCCACTATTAAAAGATTTCTGCTAGAAAACTAGATCCTGAGGGCTCACACCTGCACTCTCAGGAGGCTGAGACTTAAGAGGACTGCAGTTCAAAAAGGTAAGTCAGGCAGAAAAGTCTGTGGGACATCGTTTCCAAGCATGGCTCAGGTGGTAGAGGGCTAGCTATGTGCAAGTTAGAGTGAGGTCCCAGGTTACAAGCTCCAGTGCACAGAAAAAAAAAGAAAGAAAGAAAACCCTTTCTCTTGGGCATGGTAGTTTACACCTACAATCCCATCACTCACAAGGCTGAGGTAGGAGGATCTCAAGTTTGAAGCCAACTTGAATTACAGAACCAGATTCTTTCTCAAAATAAAATTATTATTGTTTTATTTTTTACTTTTGATGTTACTGAGATTTGAAATCAACACCCTTACTCTACCACCACTTGATCCACACTTCCAGCCCTATTTTCATCGGTTATTTTTGGAACATTTCTGCCTGGGCTGGCCTTGAACAGTGATTCTTCCACTCTTAGCCTCCTGAGTAGTAAGGATTATAGGACTAAGCCTATAATCAAAAGAGATTTGGGAGACCTATAGAATGGCTCACTGAATGGAACAATGTTCTTTGTTTTGTTTTGTTTTTTTGCCAGTCCTGGGGCTTGAACTCAGGGCCTAGGCTCTTTGTTCCTGAGCCTCTCTGTGCTCAAGGCTAGCCACAGCGCCCCTTTGGCCTTTTCTGTTTATGTGGTACTAAGGAATCAAACCCAGGGCTTCATGCATGCTAGGGAAGCACTCCACTACTAAGCTACGTTCCCAGCCCTCCCTCAGCTTTTTTTTTTTTTTGGTTGGTCGTGGGGAATGAACTCTGGGTCTGGGCGCTGTCCCTCAGCTCTTCAGCTCAAGACTAGCATTCTATCACTTGAGCCACAGCACCCCTTCCAGCTTTTTCTGTTTATGTGGTACTAAGGAATCGAACCCAGGGCCTCATGCATGCTAGGCACTAAGCCACTAAGCCATATTTCCAGCCCCTGGAACAATGTTCCATAGTGCCAAATAACCAAGCAACCCAAAAGGTAACAGAATTTGAGAGCTCACTTTTTTTGGAGGGGAAAAATTTTGGACAGGATCTCACTATATAGTCCAGGCTAGCCTTGAACTCAAAATCCTCCTGCTTCTGCTCATGAGTGCTGGGATTATAGGCATGTACCACCAAGTCCAACACAGAGCCCCTTGTTAATAGGGCAAACAGAATTTCTCTATGCTGACTGCTCAATGCCTCTCACCTGATCAGCCTTCACTGAAGAGGGAAGAGGAAAGGGAACCAGCCCTTCGGCCAAGGTGTCTAATTACAATGCTCAGTAAGCCTTGGCCTATGAAACTCCAGGGAAAGCCAGACCCAGATGCCTCACTCCCACTCTGCTGTCTCCTCCCTTCAGACATGACCTCCATTCTGAGACAGGGGCTCAGCTTTTCTCACTTGATGAATTTCCGGGCAAAGGATTTAAGCTTTCCAGTGGCGGCGGCGGCAGCCAGCAGTAAGTCCAGGCTCTTCCCCGACAGCATGTGTCCCAGGACCCCCAGCAGTCCCTCCGGGGACTTGGAGTGATCTGCATCCATCGTCTGGAGACAGGATAGAAAATCAAGGCTTGAAGAACACTGAAGACTCCGGAGACATGGCCTGGCCACACTTTCTCTCCGCACAGCTGCACCAACTGCAATTTGCACACCCTGCAATTTGTCTCCAATCTGAAAAAATGTTCCTAAAATCTGTCCTTGCTCTGTGGCCCATCCCACTCAACTACGCTGGTGCAATGGTGGTAGGGATGGGAGAGAACCCAGCTGGGAGCTTCGCCACCAGGTCCTCACGCGCTGGTCTCTGTGACGGCATCTACCACAGTGCCTGGGACACAGGTGAAGTCTGGCCAGTGTCAGCCTTCAGTGCTAGCTGTCTTTGCCTTCCCGCTTTCTCTATTCCCAAAGCAGCTATATACAAAAGCTAAACAAAAGAGGTCTGTGGTCCTGTCTGTCTATTCTGAAGTAAAGGAGAGCTAGCAGAAAGAAAAGGAAGTCCCCGATGGCTCACCTTGAGGATGTTTGTGACGGTGGGCTCTGCCCGGAGGATCAGCCCAGGATTGGGCTGGATGTTGGCATTTTCTGATGATTTCAGTTCTGGATCCCGGTCTGCTGCACTATGGCCATGACCAGTTGGTCAAGAGAAGGAAATAGGAACAAAAACATCTTTTATACACTGTAGTACAACTGTGGAAAAAAGAAAACAGCACAGAGGAGAGTGGAAAGCACATAGGAGCTGGATGCCAAAGCCCACACCTGTAATTCTAGCTACTTAGGAGGCTGAGATCTGAGGATCATGGTTGGAAGCCAACCCAGGCAGAGAAGTCCCCATGAGCCTCTTATCTCCAATAAACTATTAAAAGCCAGAAGTGGGGCTATGGCACAAATGGTAGAGCACTAGCCTTGAGCACAAAGAGGCTCAGGGACAGCACCCAGCCCTGAGTTCAAGCTCCAGAACCAGCCAAAAAAAAAAAAAAAAGAGAGAGATAGCTTGTAGGAACCTTTGGGGGATTGGGGTATAGCTCAGTGGTATAGCACTTGCCTGGTATGCATGAGGCCCTAGGTTTGAACCTCAGCACTTAATACAACAATGACAAAATCCAAAACTTTAAGGCTGGGGTGAAGTTTACAAAGGAAAAGGATATTCAATATTGTAATCATTTCAATCTATCCTTAATCATTGCATCTATTTAAAAAAGTTTATCTCAGCTAGGTGCCAGTGACTCACACCTATAAACCTAGCTAGCTATTCAGAAGGCTGAGATCTGAGAATCAAGGTTCAAAGTCAGCCCAAAGAGAAAAATCCAAGAGACTCTTGTCTCCACTTAACCTGCCAGACTGAAGGCATCGTTCAAAAAAACCAAGTGAGAGTACAAATCCCAGAGTTTAAGATCTAATAATCTGGGGCGGGGAGGAATTGGTGGGGGTGGGAGGGCGGGAAGGGGGGAGGGAATGGGAAGGGGAAAGAAAGGAGGAGGCTACAATGCTTGATAAGAAATGTACTCATTATCTTGGCCATGTAATTGTAACCCCTCTGTACAGTATTTTCACAATAAAAAAAAAAAAGATCTAATAATCTTCTCCCCCCCCCCCACACACGATTAAAGGAAGATCTAAGACATTATGCTTTGATCACAAAGAAGAGTGAGTTAGCCACTGATGACGTTGATGTCAACTGTGCTTTAGCAGTTGGCATGAGATCGGGAAGCAAGAGGCCCCTGAGGCAGCCCAAGTGGCCTCACACTTACCGCTTGGCTACAAGGTTGGCAAAATTGGCTTCAGACAAAAGCCCCTGCTTGTTACACTCTTGGAGGAGGAAGTTTGTGCAGTCACAGCTGTGAAGAAAACAAGGACTGAGGGTGTGAGGAATAGGAGCAATGGGGTCCTGTCCACTCTCCTCCCTCCTCTGGGATTAAGACAACTGGAGGACCCATAGGAAGTCTGGGAGACTGAGCAATGACAACTATGAGCCTGTGCCTCCAACCCATGCCAAGGGCAGCCACAAGTAGGCAGTCTCCTGCAACTCAGCTGGAGTGGGGAGCACAGGAAGGGCTCAGAACACCTTCCAGAAGAGTACTGGGGAGCAGAAGAGTTCATACTTGCAGCGCTGGTCAGCCTTGTCCAACAGAGGGGTGAGCTTCAGCAGGAACTCAAAAGCACAGTTGACATCCTCAGTGAAGTCCTGAAAGAGTCAGAAGCCTCCACCTGGGTTTAGGTCCCTGGGCCTCGTGCAGCCTGTGGTGCAGGTGCACAAGGACACACTTCTGGGTTGAGAACCTGACATCGGTTGTGCTCACCAGTAGCCCAGGTACTAGGGGTCTCCCTGTCCCCCCATATGGTTATCCTGCCTGATCATCATAGGTAGCCTTGTCTGCTGGAGGGATCAGCTTAGAGCATGGGCAGATAGACAGGGATGCACAGGTGTTTAGCCATATGCACATTTCCGCTTTCTCCAGAGTACAGGAATATACTAGCGCCCAGAAATATCCCTATGTATTCCCCAAACCCCTCATTCTCATTTCTCTAACTCACCTTGTCTCCGTGAGAGTATTTCTTTAACTTCACCAAAACCTGTGGAATCTACAGGATGGTAGGAGGAAAAAATAGGAAAATCAATGTCTTTCCTTTTATACTCACTATTAAAGGGCCCAGGTTCCTAGCTCAGGGCACAGAGACAGAATACTTTGGTCCTGGCAGTGAAGGTACTTTTATAGCCCAATCAGAAATCCCACAGCCACCCAACCGCCCATGCCTCTTGGCCTACAGGACACAAGGACCTCTCACTTCTACTGATTCAACAAGGGAAAGCCATAAGCAAAGCAGAAGCCCAGTTCAAGGGGACGGGGGCCATTTTCCCCAGCTCCCAAGCTGTCCTGTATCAATATGGCTAACAATGAGCTGAGCAGCACCTTGTAAGAAGAAGAACAGGGTGAGCCCCACAAAATGGCTACACACAGATTCAGAGAAAATGCCTGGAACTTGTGCCAGAGATTCAACAGGCAGGGCCTAAGGCCAGCAGGGGAACATACAAGGGAAACATCCAACAGTTTACCAATTTCCTGAGAACTGTCCCTACACCAGCTCTCTGTTGCCCCAATGTCCACAAGTACCTTGAGGTAGGTGAAAGCCGTCCACTTCAACTCCTGTGTCCCCTCAGGAGACTCAATGAGCCCCACGAAGCAAGCTTTCCAGATCTCCAGCACGAATAGTGGGGTAGGGATATGCTATGGGAAGTGTGGAGGTGAGGTATGAGAGGGTGATCCTGAGGCTCCTGGGACCAAACAAAGGCACTGCACAGCCCAACCATGTCCCAGATCCAGGATTGAGAATCAAAAGAACTGTGCACAACTGGCATCTACAGTCTGGGGATAAAGAGAAAACCATGCCGGGCTCTGGTGGCTCACGCCTACAATCCTAGCTTCTCAGAAGGCTGAGATCTGATGATCGAGGTTCAAAGCCAGCCTGGGCAGGAGACTCTTACATCCAATTAACCACCAGAAAACCAGAAGTGGCACTGTGGCTCAAGTGGTAGAGTGCTAGCCTTGAGCTGAAGAGCTGAGGGAGAGCGCCCAGGCCCAGAGTTCAAGCCCCATGACTGACAAGAAAAAAAAAAAAGAAAGAAAATCTACTCTTCCCAAGAAATACAGAAATGACCCTCTCGTGGGCCCTCAAACGATTGGCCCATCTTGGGAAAGGGGAGCCCTCGGCTCCTCCCACCTGCATGCGTTTCACCATCATCAGCTGCTCCACCAGGGGCTGGGTCTCGCCAGTCAGGTTCATGGTGCCCTCGAGCAAGATCAGCGCATGGACAGTAGGGAAGCCGGTCTTGTGCAGCTTCTCTGAATGAACAGACAGCATGGTGGGGATGCTGAGGGGACAGATATATGAGACAGTGTTGAAGAGTGATGGTGAGAGTGGAAAGGAGGACCAGATCTTCCCACAATGCCCAGGGGTACTTTCTATCTCTCCCTTTATCACCTCCCCCTGGAAGGCTGGTACCTCCTAATGAGCGTGCCACATTTCTCAGCCTGGCTTCGGAGCTGGGGGTTGTTCAGACTGGTCAAGATCTCCCCAAGCTTCAAAAGAGAATGCTCTATGGCAGTCCAGGAGGCTGGCAGAGAAAAGGAAAGGCAGAGATAAGATGGGAAACAGTGGAGAGGTAAAGTCTGGCCCCAGACTCACTGGCTGTGGTACCACTTGGGCTCATGAAACCGCACAGAGGTTTCCCCTGATGATGTGGAAGCCAGAGCCCTGAGGGCAACATGCACTGTTTCTAGAAGAGGTGCAAGCACCAAGGACCAAACTCTGTAAAATCGTTCTCAACAGCCTGACTTCCAGGAATCACATGAACTCACTTTAGCAGCCAATGGAGAAGCTAGAGGGAGAGAGGAGGCTGGAGCCTCCTCCAGTGGCCAGATCAGGGACATTGGTCATAAGTCAGAATCGGGTCAATCCAAAAAGCCAGACTTGCAGCAACCACTTCTACACTAGGCAAGCTGGGGTCCTTAACACCACTCACTCCCTGTTCAGGGTTGGCCCTCACTGCGCTCTTCTGGAACACACCTTCAAGTCTCAGCTCCTCTAACCACTTGTCCAACTGGTCCCTGTCCTAAATACCCACACACATGGTCTATATTACATATTTGAAATTTAATTAGAAGTCACTTATCCTAGTTACAATTCCAGTGGGCCAAATGATGAATAATGGCATCAACTAGCCCATTAATCTCCATGTGGCATGGTGGGAAAGAAAGACAAGACCTAAGATCCATTAAAATTAAGTATTCATCCACTTTTCAGCCAATAAACATTTATCAAGCGCTCAAGGTAGGGAAAAAACTGTCAACACAGCCCATTTTGACACAGTAGATCTCTTTCTGGACTTCTCCCAGACAGTAAGACATATATGGAGAAATAACCGAGTAATTTTCTAACAAGGTCTCCAACTGGGCCCTGAAGATAAAGACTTGGATGTTATCTACTCTATCGTTCTTGTCAATGAAAGACTGGTGGTCTGGAGCTGCCCAAAAAAGACCCCCACTGCTGAAAGATTTCCCTCCCATAGATTTGTCTGTTGTCAGGGTCTGGAAGGTTCCAATAGTTAGCATCTAAACTTCCCCCTCCCCGCTCCCTTCCAGGTTGTGGAGCTCTGGGCCTGGGCCCTGTCCCTCAGCTCTTCAGATCAAGGCTAGCACTCTACCACTTGAGCCACAGCGTCACTTCTAGCTTTTTCTGCTTATGTGGTGCTGAGGAATCGAACCCAGGGCCTCATGCATGCAAGGTAAGCGCTCTACCACTGAGCTACCTTCCCAGCCCCTTAACATGTAAACTTGAGTGGAGGTGGCTAGCTCATAGGCCTGATAGTAGACTTGAATTTAAGAGTCATCTGGAAGATGAGTAATGCTGAGGCAAACAAGAGTAGACGGTGAACTTGTTTTGTCTTCTAATTTTTTGTTTGTTTTAGTACTGGGGATTGAACTCAGGGCCCCATGCTTGCTAAGCAAGCACTCTACCACTGAGCCATACCCCTAGTCCTTGTCATCTAATCTGCTCTACGTAAATGGCATATACTATTCTTGCTATCCACTAGTGTGTATGCTTGTTGAGGGCAGGGACCCTGCCACATGCTTCTCTGGTAGTCCCCCTTTTCCCCCCACCCCCAGCACCTAGCATAGGGCTGGGAATAGGACAGTGCTCAGTAAATACCTTTTGGTTGATTGGCTCGGGCGCCACCCTGCCCAAGTCCCTGGGATGTATGCACTGCTTATGGGAGAGAGAAAAGGAAGTGGGATGGTTTCAGATCCTCCTGGAAAGAAGTGGGATGGCATCCTGCCTCTCCCCTCTCAATCAAAGGATCGGCTACAGAAGCAGCAGCAGGCGGGGCACACAGGGAGAGGGGGGTGGGACATACAGGCCTCCTCTAGCTTGGCAATGTGCAGCAGGGCCCGGTTCTTGGTGCTGCTGAGGGTCTTCTCCAGGCACTGCAGGCACATGGCAAGCTGCTTCTCCCCAGAGGCTGGAGTGCCGGCCTCCAATCCTTCCTGGATCCGTTCTGCGGAGGCTGCTGTGCAACGCAGAAGCCAGTGGAGGGCGCTGAGAAGGGCTCGGCACAGCCCAATGCACTCTTCGGCTTTGCCATGACAGCTAAGGGAAAGGATACAAAATCTGTCTCTGCTCCAATGGCTGAAATCTGACCCACACCCATGTTCCTCAGTCTCTGGCACTCCCCTACTAGGGAACAGATTTGGAAACCTAGCAAAGTCTGGGGGAAGACACTTAGCCCAGCCAACTTCTACCGGACAGGATTTCAAATGAGCTATTTCAAGTAGAGAAGAGGCATTTTGTCCTAAGGGAATAAATAGAAAAGATAGGAATAGGCAGGTGGGGAGAGGAAATGGAGGAACCCAGAACTAGTCTCAGCTAGGTGCTAGGAGCTTCTTTGTACTGGGAGAATACTTGAATGTTCTTAACCCCCTCTCCCAGCCCTTACCTCAGTCGGTCACAAAACATGTTCATGATATCCAGCAAAGCCTGGACACACAGGTCCCGGGAAAAGTCATCAAACTGCAAAGAAGAGTAGAGAGGCTCCAGAATGCCCAGTAACCGCCAGGATTCATGCATGGCAGCAATGGTGCATGCTTTCTTTCCTCCAACCTCAGGTTTCAGACTCTGCATCCTTTCCATATGGAAACTGACTCCTAATTCCAGTCCCTACTTCCCAGATCTCCCAAGGAACAGTAGCAACACCAGAGGCATCATAGACTGTCTGTCCATGATGATATTAGTAAAGAAAGTGGACCTGCCCCTGACCCCTCCCTGTGAGTGGTTGTGGTCATACCTTACTGATAGCTGTGAGGACAGAGGAATAGGACACCATCTAGAGGGAAGGAAGAAAGATGGCATTCAGACAAGCAGTCTACTTGAATACTGATGCTTCAAGTTGCTGTAGCTCTGAAACCTCAGCCCCTTCAAAAAGCTTTGTGAATTCATTAAAAGACAGGTGATAGCTAGGTGCCCATGGCTCACACCTATAATCCTAGCTATTCATGAGGCTGAGATCTGAGCGTTGTGGTTCAAAACCACAGGCAGGAAAGTCTATGAGACTCTAATCTCCAATAAAAAGCTGGAAGTATAGCTGTGGCTCTAGTGGTGAAATGCAAACCTTGAGCAAAAAAAAAAAAAAAAAGCTCAAGGATAGGGGCTGGGAAGGTAGCTCAGTGGTGGAGTGCTTGCCTTGCATGCATGAGGACCTGGGTTCGATTCTTCAGTACCACATAAGCAGAGAAAGCCAGAAGTGGCGTTGTGGTTCATGTGGTAGAGTGCTAGCTTTGAGCTAAAGGACAGGGCCCCTGGGCTGTCCAAAAAAAAAGCCCAAGGAGCACCTAGGCCATGATTTTAAGGCCCAGCATACACACACACACACACACACACACACACACACACACACACACACACACACACACACACACACAAAATAGAAGCCTAGCTCCTCAGGAAGCTGAGATCTGAGGATGGAGGTTCAAAGCCAGCCTAGGAAGACAAATCCATGATATTCCTATCTCCAATTAACCAGCAAAAAGTTGGAATTGGGAGCTGTGGCTCAAGTGGAAGAATATCAGTCTGGAGCTAGGCTAACAGATGTGACCACCAGTGCCCAGCTAAGTTGTTTTTGTTGTTGTTGGTCATGGGGCTTGAACTCTGGACATGGGTGCTGTCCCTCAGCTCTTCAGCACAAGGCTAGTGCTGCTCTACCACTTGAGCCACGGCGCCACTTCCAGTTTTCTGAGTGGTTTATTGGAGATCAGAGTCTCATGGGCTTTCCTGCCGGGGCTGGCTTTGAACCACAATCCTCACATCTCAGCCTCCTGAGTAGCTAGGATTAAAGGTGTGAGCCACCAGTGCCCATATTTTTAAGAAACAATTACAGAGGGGGCAGAGGTATACATCAGTGGTAAAGCATTTATCTAGCACTCATAGGGCTCTGGATTCTATTTTCAACACTGCAAACAACTATAACAGTAACAACAGTGTCAATAAGATACAAGCCATATTATAGAAAATAGTTACAATGGTATTCTCAAAATCAATAGCAAAGCACACCAAAATAAAAATTCAGAATACAATGACAGAATAATCATCTGCTTCTTGAGATGTCTCTGCTTAAGTAGTAGAACCCTCCAAAGATTTAAGAAGAAAACTTGACTCAGCCCCAATGACCAACCTATGATGAATTGTCCTTCCATGTATAATTTCCCTATCACTTGAACGGGCAGCTCCCATTCAGAAACCTTTACCTAGAACTCTTGCATGGACAGAAGCAAACCAGAGAGAGCTTACATACAATTAGTATTCAGAACCACCATGAGCAGTACATACTGTGAAGCCAAGGCTAGTGTCTGACAGTGATCAAAAAATTGGGAGCTTGCCTGGGCAGAATGACCATAACGTTCCAGGCTAGTGTTTGTTTATTTATAGCCAATGTCCCCATAGCAAGAGCTTGGCAGGGAACTAAAACTTGTTGGATACCAACCTCTAGGGGGAGCTGAATGTTCCTATTAAAAACAGACCCCACACTGAGGAGAGACTCCCCCAGGTCTGTATGTTCTGAGGAATGCTGTTAGTTTAAATGAATTTATGGGTCCTCAGATTCTGATTTTTTGTTTTGTTTTGTTTTGTCAGTCATAGGGCCTGAGCTCTGGGCCTGGGTGCTGTCCCTGAGCTCTTCGGCTCAAGGCTAGCACTCTACCACTTGAGCCACAGTGCCACTTCCAGCTTTTTCTGCTTATGGGGTGCTGAGGAATCAAACCCAGGGCCTCATGCATGCAAGGCAAGCATTCTACCACTGAGCCACCTTCCTAGCCCGATTTTTTTTTTTTTATATAAATTCAGAATATATTTCTTAAGTGTACCAATATATCCTTTCTCGCAGCAGGATTTAACCTCTTCCACTCTTAATAACTCTACCCAGTAGTCGCCAAGGCTGGCAGCCTGCAGCATGGTAAGCTACACAAGTGGCCAGCCTGGGCCTGACCCTCCATCTGCTAATTCTCTCTGCTGTTCTTCAGATCCAACACCCCAAGCACTCCTAAGTGCCCTCTCCAGACACAATACTGGTCAAAGAGCCTCTTGACTCAGGGAAGAAGAAATTACTAATTTTGCACAGCACTTGATAGGTCACAGAGGTCTTTCATGTCTATTTATTTCTCCCTCATTCTCTTCAGCTCTTTCTCCTTCTTGCCTTTCTCATCACTGTTTATACAGCTCAAGATTCTTCTGTTTTAAAGAGAGTTTCCTGCAGACCTCACATTTCCATTAACCACCCTGGCTCTTCCACTCTTCCCAGAGTTTTGTTTTTTGTGGGTTTTGAGGGTGTTTTGTTTGTTTTGTCAATCATGAGGCTTGAACTCAGGGCCTGAGCACTGTCCCTGAGCTCTTTCACTCAAGGGAAGCCTTTGCCACTTTGAGCCACAATGCCACTTTCAGTATCTCTGGTGGTTAATTGGAGATAAAAGAATCTTTCCTACCTGGCTGAAATCCTCACATCTCAGCCTCTGGAGTAGCTAAGTATACAGGTGTGAACCACCAGCACCCAGCTAACATTTCCATACATTTACTGGCTCTATCTTCACACATTCCCTTTACTCTTCAACCACTTCAATCACCTCTGTGCTTGCCACCCTATGAATCTTCTCATGGGGTCATCAACGAACTCTTCATGTTAAACCCACTGGAACTCAACTGATCTAACTTGGCTTCTTGGCATCTTCTGATACCATGAAATGTATCTGCAATTTCAACCCTCTCTTCCTTTCACTTTCTTCCATATTATACTCTTACTTTTGTCCTGTCCTAACTGGTCTCTATCAGGAATTCTTTTCATGTGCATTTTCATTTTTTGTTTTTTTGTTGTTGTTGTTGTTGGGGGGGGTTTTTTGGGTCCAGGCGTGGGGCCTGAACTCTGGGCCTGGGCGCTGTCCCTCAGCTCTTTAGCTCAAGGCTAGCACTCTACCACTTGAGCCACAGTGCCACTTCCGGCTTTTTTTTTTCTGCTTATGTGGTGCTGAGGAATTGAACCCAGGGCCTCATGCATGCAAGGCAAGCACTGTACCACTGAGCCACCTTCCCAGTCCCTTCCTGTTCATTTTCATCAGATGTGAGTGTTTCTCCAGGAATTGGCTTAGACCACTTCTCTTGCCCACACTCTCTATTATTGGAGCCTGATGACTTCTGTTATGGTTTCCATGTGTTGAAACTGGCAGATCCAATCACTGAGAGGTGATTGGACTTCTGCCTTCATCAATGGATTATGATGAACTCAAAATTGGATGGTAGTATTGGAGAATATTCTTGGGGGTTATAACTTGTCCCAGGCCTTATTCTGCTTCCTGTCCACCACAAGGAGAGAAACTTCCCTCCTCTGTAACCTTCTACAATGATGTTCTGAATTATCTGCCCAGAAACAATACAGCTGGCCAACAATGGACTAAAATCTCTGAAACCTAAGTCAATATCAATCTTTTTCCTCTAAGTTGTTTATCTCAGAGATTGTGTCATAGCAACAAAAACCCAATACGGTTTTTTTTGTTGTTGTTGTTTTTTGGGTCCGGTCGTGGGGCCTGAATTCTGGGCCTGGGCGCTGTCCCTCAGCTCTTCAGCTCAAGGCTAGCGCTCTACCACTTGAGCCACAGTGCCACTTCCGGCTTTTTTCTTTTTGCTTATGTGGTGCTGAGGAATTGAACAGGGCCTCAGGCATGCAAGGCAAGCACTCTACCACTGAGCCACCTTCCCAGCCCCACCCAATACGTTTTTACATACAGCTACCAACCAATAGCTCCTACCTAGACCTTTCTCTGTCACATACATAAATCCCATGTACCTACTGACTGTCCTCTCAAGACAGCTCTCCAAGGCACCTTGAATGTAACCATGCCAGAATCAATCAAATATGCCATCCTCACTCTCATTCTAACTCTAACAAGTCTTATTCTGCTTCTGTTGTCTCCTCATGAACTCACAAGCCAGTTATCACCCTTAACTTCTTGACCCCTCCCTTCACTTTCCTCATCCAGTTAATCAGCAAATCCTCTCTCACCATATCACTCCCTAAATTGTCTTCGAATCTTCTTTTGCCAATCTTGGGGCTAGAACTCAGGGCCTGGGCACTGCCTCTGAGCTTCTTTGGTCAAGGCTAGCACTCTACCACTTGAGCCACAGCACCACTTGCAGCTTTTTCTATTTATGTGGTACTGAGGAATCGAACCCAGGGCTTCACGCATGTTAGGCAAGCACTCTACCACTGAAGTCACATTCCCAGCCCTGAATCTATCATTTTGTCTGCTGTTACTTTCTAATTTATGCTAATATCACTTCTTATCTGAATCACTATAATAGCGTCAATCAGGAATTTTATTGATATAGATTTGCCCATTTATTTACACACTATCAATATTTGTTTCCAAAATGTATGGAATGAATAGTGGCATCAGAGACATTATAGACTACAAAATTCAAAATATTTACTATTTGATCCTTTACAAAATATAAAAAAAAAAAAGTCAGCCAAAATGGTCTCCTGCCTTATGTTCTAAGTCCCTTAAACTGAAACTACTACTAGAGTAGTTCTAAAATTAATTCATGTTTCCAAAATTAATCTACAAAGTCTAGAAAATCCCTATTAAAATCCTAAGGCTTTTAAAGGCACTTAACAAGTTTGACTCCAAAATTTGTCTGGAAAGTGACAAACAGCCTGAAAACAGCCAAGAAATTTTTGAAAAATAAAACAACCAAAGGAAGACTTGCCTAATCAGATGTCAAAGCAGAGTATGTAATCAAAATAATAGAGCTAGTGATATAGCTCGGTTCTAGAACATCTGCCTAGCGTGTACAAGGACCTGGGCTGGATCCCCAGTGCGACCAACAAAACAACTGGTAAAGTACTGGCATAAAATAAGAGAAAGATAAGCTGAGGGACAGTAGCACCCAGGCCCAGAGTTCAAGCCCCACAAACAACCAAAAAAACCCCAAACAAACATAGCACTGAAATATAACTAAAGTACTAAGAAACAGGTGCTATCCATAAGAGAATGTAAGATATGACAAAGAACGGGCTTGTCAATAAAGACAGTTGAGTCCACTATCTATTTGGAAAATTAAATGAGCAAACGACTCCCTCTCTCCCATAATAAACTCTAAATGGTTTAAACAGAAATACAAAAAATAAAACTTAGAACAGATGTGGTTGTAAATACCTGTAATTCCAGCACACCAGAGGTAGTTAGCAATACACTGTCTCAATAAAACTAAAAAGAAAACTAATCTCTCTTTCCTTTCTTGTTTTTTTTTTTTTTGGTCAGTCGTGGGGCTTGAACTCGGCTTGGGCACTGTCCCTGTGCTCTTCAGCTCAAGGCAAGCGCTCTACCTCTTGAGCCACAGTACCACTTCTGGTTTTCTAGTGATTTATTGGAGATAAGAGTCTCACGGACTCTTCTGCCAGGGCTGTCTTTGAACCGCGATCCTCAGATCTCAGCCTCCTGAGTAGCTAGGATTACAGACGTGAGCCACTGGCACCTGGCTTCTCTCTCTTTCCTTTCTTTAGTAAAGTACGGGGATTTGAATTCAGGGCTTCACATTCCTAGACCTCCAGCTCTTTTATTTGCTGGTTATAGGTGAGATAAGTTCTCACTTCTCACTTGGGCATAGGCATGGACCACAATCCACCTATTTTAGGCTTCCCCTCCTACCTAGGATGACAGGCTAGTGCCACCATGCCTAGCTATCCATTGAGAAGGGCTCTTCAAAACTCTTCTGCCTGGGTCAGATGCTGATGGCTCACACTGTAATCCTAGCTACTCAAGAAGCTGAGATCTAAGAATCGAGGTTCAAAGCCAGCCTGGACAGGAAAGTCCATGATACTCTTATCTCTAATAAACCACTAAAGAACCAGAAGTGGCACTGTGGCTCAAGTGGTAGAGCACTCACCTTGAGCTGAAGAACTGAGGGTCAGACAGTGCCCGGCCCAGAGTTCAAGCCCCATGATGGGGGGGCGGGAGGGAGGGGGGAATTCTGCCTGGCCTGGCCTTCAACTTCAAACTTCCCAATCTCATCCTCAGGGTAGTTAGGATTCTAGGCATGAGCTACCAGCATCCAGCAAAAAGTCTAATTTCTGTTGGCAGAAAGTAGAGAATATATTTAGATCCTTGGAGCAGGGAATTCTTTAAGCAAGACTAAAGCCATTTAGGGAAAACAAAAAGTGCAAGACTGACAATGAAAGTAGTAAGAATTTCTGTGCTAAGAGTACAACTGGATAGCAGTGCTTGATTAACAAATGTGGGACTCCAAGTGTCATTCCCAGCCCACACCTGCCAACAACAACAATAACAACAACACAAAAATGTCCACATAGTAGAGAACAAAATTATTGTTAAAAAGGTGACAAGAGGCTAGGAATGCGTCTTAGTGGTAGAGTGTTTGCTTAGCATGCATGAAGCCCTGAGTTCAATTCCTCAGTACCACATACACAGAAAAAGCCAGAAGTGGTGCTATGGCTCAAGTGGTAGAGTTCTAGCCTTGAGCAAAAGAAGCTAGGGATAGTGCCTATGCCCTGAGTTCAAGCCCCAGGACTGGCAAAAAAAAAAAGGGGGGGGGGCTGGTACTGGTGGCTCATACCTGTAATCCTAGCTACTAAGGAGGCTGAGATCTGAGGATCACAGTTCAAAGCCAGCCAGGCAGGAAAGTCCATGAGATTCCAATTAGCCACCAAAAGACGACAAGTGGAACTATGGCTCCAACTGGTAGAGCACTAGCCTTGAGCAAAAACCAGCTCAGAAGTCTGGCACCAGTTGCTCATGCCTGTAATCCTAACTACTCAGGAGGCTGAGATCTAAGGAATGTGGTTCAAAGCCAGCCTGGGCAGGAAAGTCCATGAGACTCTTTTCTCCAATTAACCACCAGAAAAGCAGAAGTGGTGCTGTGGCTCAAGTGGTAGAGCACTCACCTTGAGCTGAAGAGCTCAGGGACAGGGCCCAGACCTGAGTTCAAGCCCCATGACCAACAAAAAAGAAAAAGAAAAGGTCTAAGCTGGACACTGGTGGCTCATGCTTATAATCCTAGCTACTCAGGAGGCTGAAATCTGAGGATCATCGACAGGAAAATCCATGACTCTTATCTCCAATAAACAACTCAGAAAAGGCTGGAAGTGGTGCAGTGGCTCAAGTGCCAAAGAAGCTCAGGGACAGTGCCCTGAGTTTAAGCCCTGGACTGACAGGCACACATACATGCGCGCACAAACATGTGTGCTCGCACACACACACACACACACACACACACACACACAAACACAGGTTTTACGCTTTTACTAGGACCACCCTTGGATTGTGATCCTCCTATGTTTATTTCCCAAGAAGCAGAGATTCTAAGCATGCACTGCCATGCCTGGCCAAAACTATTCTTAAAATACTACTAAGATATTATTTACCTTTCATTCTCATTTTCTCACAGTTGTGCAGTGGATTCAATAATTAAGAGTAAGCCCACTTCATTCCCAAATTCACAAACTTCATTGGGTTTTAACCAAGCATGATCAAAAAAATAAATAGCCAATGCCAGTTGCTCACACCTGTAATCCTAGCTACTCAGGAGGCTGAAATCTGAGGACCGCAGTTCAAAGCCAGCCTAGGTAGGAAAGTCTATAGACTCTTATCTCCAATAAACCACAAGAAAACTGGAAGTAGCACTGTGTCGCAAGTGGCAGACCACTAGCCTTGAGCTGAAGAGCTGAGAGACAATGCCCAGGCCCAGGGTTCAAAAAAAAAAAACCCAGGCTGGTGACAGAGTTCACTTATTATAGCCTAGCCAAGCAAGTAAGCCAAGTAAGGGAAAAGTCCTGAGTTCAAACTTCAGTACCAGCAAAAAAAATAATATAGTAGTAGTAGTAGTAGTAGTAGCAGCAGCAGCAGTAATAAATTTATTAAAATTGTAAGAAATTTCAAAAACAAAAATTTTAGTTGGGGGCTGGGATGCAGCTCTGTGGCAAAGCGCTTGCCTAGCAAGTGCAACGTCCTGGGTTCGATCCCCAGTACCAAAAAAGAAAAGACAAAAAAAATACAATTAAAAAATAAAAAAAAAAAAATTTTAACCAGGCACCCGTGGCTCATGCCTGTAATCCTAGCTACTCAGGAGGCTGAGATCTGATGATTGGGGTTCAAAGCCACCCTGGGCAGGAAAGTCTGTGAGACTCTTATCTCCAATAAACCACTCAGAAAACCCAAAGTGGCACTGTGGCTCAAGTGGTAGAGTGCTCACCTTAAGCTGAAGAGCTGAGGAACAGCGCCCAAGCCCAGAGTTCAAGTCCTATGACCGACCAAAAAAAAAAAAATTTTATATATATATATATATATATATATATATATATATATATATGATGAAAGTGGAGCTGTGTATGAAGTGCTAGAGTATCAGCCTTGAGTGAAAAAGCTCCAGGGACAATGCCCCAGCCTTGGGTTCAAGCTCTAGTACTGTCACAAAAAAAAAAAAAAAAAAAGGTGCCCAAAAGGTAAGACAAAAGCTATGGTAATCCTCCTAAGCCAAAAAGGGCACAGAAGTTCTTAATTTAGTAATAAAAGGAAATTTTAAGATTTGTTGAAAAACAGCATATGTTTAACAAAAGTTGGACAGTAATATGGGAAAAATGAGTCTACCATCTGCACAATTTGAAATAACTTGAAATAACATCTATTAATACTGCAGTGATGTGTGTGACAATACATTTTGTCACAGCAGTGTAGCCTACTCCATGTAGTTCCAAGTTATGAATCTCAGACCTGTTGTACATATAGTTGTAAATTTGAGTTCACTTTTTTGTCAGTTGTGCGGCTTGAACCCTGGCCTTCTGTCCCTCAGCTCTTTAGCTCAAAGCGAGCACTCTACCACTTGAATCACACCACCACTTCCGGTTTTCTGAGTGGTTTATTGGAGCTAAGAGTTTCACAGACTTTCCTACCTGGGCTGGCTTTGAACTGCAATCCTCAGATCTCAGCCTCCTGAGTAGCTAGGATCACAGGTGTGAGCCACCAGTGCCAGGCTAAATTCACTTTTTGTGTGTGTGCTAGTACTGGGGATTGACCTCAGGCTCTCAAGCTCTGGTTCAGCATTTTAGTTCATAGTACTCTACTGCTTGTTTTTTGCCGGTTATTTGGAGATAACAATCTTGTGGATCTGTCTGACAAGACTACATATTAACTGAGAGTCTCAGATCTCAGCTTCCTGAATAGCTAGGGTGATAAGCATAAGCCACCAGCACCAGTAAATTTGAGTAACTTTAAAAGCACTGAATTCTGCATTCTGAGCATTCGTGGATTTTCCTCAATGGTGATCTTCTTGGAACCATATGCCCACAGATACCATGGATTTACTATAGCTATATGTCAGGGATGGATAGTTTCCAAATGACCATCTTATGATGTTTCAAAATCCTGCATGGGTAAAAGATCCATTCAAAGTGCCAGAGAGTGCTATGGGTATATGTATATCTTAGTGGTAGGGTGATCACCTGGCATGTGCAAGGCCTGGGGCTTAATCCCCTGCACCATGAAAAACTACATGAGGTAGACCAAGGGTTTCTTTTTGGTGTCCATACTGAGGCTTAATCTCAAGGCCTGGTGCTCTTGCTTAGAGGCTCTTACTTAGCTTTTCTGCTCAAGGGTGGCACCCTACCACTTGAGCTACACCTCCACCTTCAGCTTTCCGCTAGTTGGAGATAAAAGAGTCTCTTGTATTTGTCTATCCAGACTTTATTTGTTTAATTGTTGCCATTCCTGGGGCTTAAACTCGGGGCGTGGGCACTGTCTTGGTGTTTCTTCAAGGTTAGCACTCCACCACTTGAGCCACAGCACCACTTCCAGCTTTTTCTGCTTATGTAGTACTGAGGAATCAAACTGAGGGCTTCATGTATGCAAGGCAAGCACTCTACCACTAAGCCACATTCCCAGCCCATCCAGACTTTAAACCTCCATCCTCAGATCTCAGCCTCCTGAATAGATAGGATTCCAGGTGTGAGTCACCAGCATCCAACTAGTTACCAAAGTCTTCATTATTCACCACATTCTTTGAGTAATGAAATAAGCTGTGGTTCGCAGCTCTGTCTCCAGGGCTTAGCACTGCCTGACACATACAAACATTTGTAAATACTTATCAATAGAGCAAGTCAAGTGAATAACCTATTCATCACAACAAATGAAGTAGTATATTTTACAACAACAAAAAAAAAAACAACCCTAAAGTTCAGAGAAGTGATCTGAAGAAGGTATAAACTGACAATTGCATGTCAAATGCAAATTGTAAACTGTCTAGTGCAAAATTGTTTTTCCTTTTCCTTTTTCTTTTTGCTGTTAAAGGGGTTTGAGCTCAAGGCCTCATACTTTTGCTTGGCATTTTCACTCAAAGCAAGTGCTCTACCACTTTCAACCTTTTGCTGGTTGCTTGGAAATACGAATCTGTTCAAGCTAGTTTTGAAATGTCATTCTCAGATTTTGAGTGGCTAGGATTACAGATGTGAGCCACTGGCACCCAGCTCAAAATCCTCACTTTTTTTTTGGGGGGGGGCATGAGGGGGGGAGAGGTTGATGTTGCACAGTTTACCTGGGAACTAATGGCATACTTCAGGTAAGAAAGGATAAGAGGATTGGGAGAAGGTCCAATCATAGCCTGCTCCAGTAGTGCTTCTGCAAAGGCAAATAACAAAGTAAGGCTGAGTGGTTACAACTTTTCTGCATTTATCGTCCCATACCTTCCTTCCCATTTCACTGGAGACCTGCCAGGTTGAGAATGTCCCAGGTGGCTCCTTTGGGAAAGAATTTCTTCATGTTGATTGCCCACTGGTAGTCGCTCCATCGCTCCTTCCAAGCTTGCAAAATGGCCTGTTTCAAGTTCACCACCTTCATGATTTCACTCTGAGGAGGCCAGGCTGGTGGCTGCCAGCTTTGAGATGGGAGAAATGGAGTTAGAGAAGAGATGAGGCTGGGGGGTGGGGAGGGGAACAAGATTGGAGATTCGGGAAGATATAAGCAAAAGCAGAGAAACTGGATGGGAAAAAACGGGGGGGGGAGGGGGGAGGCAACATCGAGATGCTCTCAGGACCTCTCCTCCAGCGCCATTCTTCCTTCAAGTCCGGCACTGAACAAGAGGCGTCCAACCCGCTAATACAAACACTGAAGGGGGCAGAAAGGAGTTAAGCCAGTTCCCAGTTCCGCTGCCTAATTGCGCCCTTAATTCTAGCTGCGTTCCTCATCCACTGCCGCCCCAGTCCAGATTTACACCCCTAAACACACACACACTTCCAACCTGAAACTCTCAATTCTTCCCCTTTCATTCACCACCTCCTTAAATTTGAGCCTACCGGACAACCAAGTTCTAGATCTTCGGCAGCGCCATCTTGGCACCTATCAAGGAACTCGCTTTCTATTGGCTGGAGCTAAAACACATCTACCAATTAAAAAATGCAGAAAAAAAGACAGGTTCCGCCATAGTGTCTTCTGGGAAATGTAGTTCCTAAGGCTGGAACCGCATTTGAGCTGGAGAGCTTTTGAGACAGGGATTGATCTAGCAAGGAACCAAAGCTCAGTCAGGGTCTAGGGAAAAAAATTAGGTGTCACTCAACAACGTCACTGTCTACTAGCTCTTGAATATCTTTCCCTTATCCTCTAGTTAAAAGGCACAGCAAAGGGTGTGGTATTCTTTTCAGGCCTTTTTTTTTTTTGTATCCAAAACCTCTGGTGCCACCCTGCTTCCCATTTCCACACTTGCATTCCAAAAGTGACATTAAGGAACGGTTGGATGCAACATATCATCACTTCATTCTTCATTTGACTATTTTCACAGAATATACTGACTCTGCATATTGATTACATGCAGGGGGAAGAAACTGAGGTTAAAGTTATCAAAGCAAGGTTTTAACTCTAAGAAACTCTCCACGATTCCCTAGAGTAACATGATGACTGAATTTAATGCAGTATTGTAGTTGAGTTCCTGGATCAGAAATAGAATATTTGATTTTAAAAAATAACAGCAACAACAACGAAGAAGCTGGGATCTACTGGCTCACTTCTGGAATCCTTGCTACTCAAAAGGCTGAGATCTGAAGATCTTGGTTTGAAGCCAATCCAGACAGGAAAGCCTCTGAAACTCTTATCTCCTGTGGAGATAAGTGGAGCTGTGGCTCAAATAGTAGCACAAAAGCTCAGAGACAGCGCCCAAGCCCTGAGTTCTAGCCCCAGGACTAGCGTATGTGCGCGCACACGCACGCTCACGTGAACACACACACACACACACACACACACACACACACGCCTATGACCATGCCAGGTCATAGGCCACCTTCTGAATGAAAATCAGGATGAGGGGCTGGGAAGGTGGCTCAGTGGTAGAGTGCTTGCCTTGCATGCCTAAGGCCCTGGGTTCGATTCCCCAGCACCACATAAGCAAAAAGAAAAAAGCCAGAAGTGGTGCTATGGCTCAAGTGGTAGAGTGCTAGCCTTGAGCTGAAAAGCTGAGGGACAGCGCGAAGGCCCAGATGTCAGGCCCTACGACTGGACCCCCCAAAAAAAGAAAATCAGGATGAATCTGAGAGAGCTCTACTTTGGGCTCTGGAAGTAGCCTTGTAGCTGTTACAGAAAAGAATAACAGGTTCCTGGGTATTTTGAACAAAGTTTAAACAGGGAGACAAGGACTACCATCTGAAGCTAAGAATGTGGCTGGAAGAAATCCAAAGTGCATCCTCCTAAGATGCTCCTAAGATGCTCTTTCTGCCTCTTTAGACTTTCATCCCCCACCCCCCATTCTGCTCCCTTGTGCCTGTCCAAGTGACACCATGGGGGAACAATTTATACATAATAGCTGACAAATGTGTGACACCAAAGCACCCAAGCAAAAGGAAGGAGAACTCAGAGTTCTCGTGCTTAACCGCCAAGCTACCTCAACCACACAGGCTTATACTTGACATTGCCACTAACCCTGCTCCTCTGCAGTCTTTCACCTAGCTTGCTTTGCCCTTCATTCCACCTGTGCTTGCTCCTCACCTCCTCCTATTCATTTTCTATGACAGCAGCCTAAGCCCTCCTCCCACACATACCTTAGGCCATTTCTGGATCCTGCAGCTCCTTTCCTATCCTTCATAGCCCAACCTAGACTTCTTGGAGTGAAGCTGTCAACTTTGTGACTGCTTCTTACAGGGTGAGTGTCGGTTGGTGCAGCCCACATGGGAACGGAAAATATCTAGGCTCTGAGGATGGTAATAATCTGAGCTCAAACCAGCTTCTCTGACAGAAAGCCTAGCAGATTTCTAGGGAGATGCCTCCCTCCACTTTATAGTGGCAGAGAGGCAGCTCCTGGAATCAAGCCATCTGTCTTCTCTATTCCCCAGCACACACACACACACACACGCACACACACACACACACACACACACACACACACACACACACACACACACACACCTTAGCAGCAGCCCTTTCTCTTGACTTGTCAGAATTTTCCCAGAGACTGAACTCCTGTACAAAAGGACTCCTTTAGACCTTTAGCTCTGGGCAAGGACCGTTGCCAATTTCTCTACTTGGACCTTGTTGCTTCTCTAGTTTGTAAGTATCAGCTTTTCCTTACATTATGTCTTACCTCTCCTCTCCCCAGGGACCCCTCTTGAGCTCTCTGGCTTGCCCACTGAATGAACAGTACTCCAGGATCATCTCCCAGAAGATGAGAGAAAAGATGCTGAGGTCTCATTCAGGTGTACAAGAAAATGTCTCCCCGCCTTCTCAAAGCCTCCTGTCTTTAGCTGTTTCTCAGAGGCTGGAATCCTATTTCTCTTCTCCTAGCCCTGAGCCCCAACATCATCACCTTTTGTTTTGTTTTGTTTTGTTTGAGACAGGCTAACCTTGATCCTCCTGCATCAGCTTCCAAAGTGCTGGGATTATAGGCACTAACTACCAGGCCCAGCAATATCTTATTAGTTGATCTGGCTGGAGAATGAGATCTGGCTAGAGGTGAGGGGTAGGTAAAAACCAATCAGGCAGAGTGACAAGGCAGTACCTAGAGGAGTAGCAGGCCAGCCTGACTGGGACAAGAGACTGCAAGAAACAGGTTTTAGGGAAGAAGTCATTCCTTATTCAGACTAGTAAAAAGTATTTAAGCCGGTGCCAGTGGCTCAAGCCTGTAATCCTAGCTACTCAGAAGGCTGAGATCTGAGGATCATGGTTCAAAGCCATCCCAGGCAGGAAACTCTGTGAGACTCTTATCTCCTATAAACCACCAGAAAACTGAAAGTGGTACTGTGGCTCAAGTGGTAAAGTGCTAGCCTTGAACTGAAGAGCTGAGGGACAGTGCCCAGGCCAGAGTTCAAGCCCCATGACAAAAAAAAATGTTTAAAAGCTGGGCACTGAGGGCTCACAACTGTAATAATATCTACTCAGGAGACTGAGATCTGAGGATCCTGGTTTGAAGCCAGCTTGGGCAGACAAATCTGAGAGTCTTATCTCCAATTAACCAGCAAAAAGCCAGAAGTGGAGGTGTGGTTTAAGTGGTAGAGCACCATCTTTGAGAGAAATAGCTAAATGAGAGCACCAAAACCCTGAGTTCTAGCCCCAATACCAGTACACAAACACATGCGCGAGCACACCACACACACACACACACACACACACACACACACACACTCAGAGTTTAAGAAAAAGTAATGAGGGGCTGGGAATGTGGCTTAGTGGTAGAGTGCTTGCCTAGCATGCATGAAGCCTGGGTTTGATTCCTCAGTACCACAAAAAACAAAAAAAATCCAGAAGTGCTGCTGTGGCTCAAGTGGTAGAGTACTAGCCTTGAACACAGAGAGACACAGGGACAGAGCCCAGGCCCTGAGTTCAAGCCCCAGGACTAGCAAAAAAAAAAAAAAAAAAAGTAATGAGTCCAAAACCTAGAAACCCTGAAATCACTGATAAGCCTATAAGGCCCATGGCATTTCAGCTTTTCTTCTCTCCAGAGAGAAATTGAGTCTCCTAAGTGAGATATTTCCCTCTGGAACTTTATCTGGGCAGCCCCACCGTGCAGCAGATGCATGGGGAAAAAAATGCACTCACATTCTCACACATACTGAGTTTCAAACCAGTCCCATCTTCCTACCAGTTCAAAAATCAAAATTTTGCTTTCTGCTTTACCTGGAGGAGAGGATGGTTAGGAAGAGAACTATAGGGTGACTACACCCTAGGTCCCAGTACTCTGCCTCTGTCTTCAGCTGAGTGAAAGGAGAGTGAAAGGCCAAGTTTGTTTTTATTTTTGCTTAGGCTTTTGATACAGGGTATGCTATATACCCCAGACTAGCCTCAAACTAATGATCCTCCTGACTGCATGTTCCACAGGCTAGGATTACAAGTATGAGCCACCATACCCAGGTGGAAAGGGCAGAATATGAACCAAACCTCAGAATAGTTTCTTTTCTAATACCCTGGAGATGGTATCCCTCTGCACATCCTCAACGGATGTAGCATCTCTACTTTAAGGCCAAGAAAACTCAAGAAAGCCATTCTACTTTATACTCTTTTTTATTTTTTTGGTCAGTCGCGGGACTTGAACTCTAGGCCTGGATGCTGTCTCTCAGCTCTTCAGCTTAAGGCAAGTGCTCTACCACTTGAGCCACAGTGCCACTTCCAGTTTTCTGGTGGTATATTGGAGATAAGAGTATCACGGAATTTCCTGCCTAGGCTGGCTTTGAACCATGATCTTCAGATTTCAACCTCATTAGTAGCTAGGATTACAGTCATGAGCCACCGGTGCCCAGCTACTTTATACTTTTGACTTCAACACCAACTGCCCCATCCACTCCTCTAAGGGGAGGGATGCAAGGATATAAGTCCCAAACTCTGATGGTTAAGAAGACCTCCCTCAGCGGGGAATGTGGCTTAGTGATAGAGTGCTTGCCTAGCATGCATGAAGCCATGAATTCAATTCCTCAGTACCACATACACAGAAAAAGCCAGAAGTAGTGCTGTGGCTCAAGTGTAGAGTGCTAGCCTTGAGCAACAAAAGCTCAGGGACAGTGCCTAAGCCCTGAGTTCAAACCCCAAGACTGGCAAAAAAGAAGGAGAAAGAGAAGACCACCTTCCTCTTCTTTTCTGTCTCCTGCCGGCAAAGGCAGTATGAGCTGGATGGGAAAATTAAACCAGAAGGTAGGGACATTTGGTGCATCCAATACCTGGCACATATTAAATACTCAAAAAAAAAAATCAAATCAATAAAAAAAAGAGAGGAGAAATGCTAAAAGACAGCCTGGAGAAAGGATCAGTTCATTTTTTTGTTCCCATTTTTTGTCTTCACTATTAAAACAAGGTTCAGCCAGGCCTTTTTCCCTTGACCCTTCTTTTTTTTTTTTTTAATAAAAGTTTATTGTTATTGTTAAGGTGGAGTATGGAGCAGTTACTATTTCATAAGTCAGATAATGACTATGTGTCTTTTTTGGGACAATGTCATCCCTTCCTTCACTTCCCCTCAGTTTACCTCTCCTATCCCTGCCCACAAGTTCCCCTGGCTCCTCCTTGATGATTCTTACCCAAGGTGACTGGTGGGACAATAGTAACTGAAAGGGGAGAATTAAGTGATCACATTGCTTTTTTTTTTTCTAGTACTGACTGGGATTTGAACTTAGGCCCTTAAATTTGCTTAGTTTGCTGGCTCAGCTGATGCTGTACCACTTGAACTATGCCTCCAGCCAGTCTTTGGCCATTTTATTCTTATCAGGGTAATTATTTGGTAGTTTCCAGATTCTCATCTCTGCTACACACTTGATTGCCTACTTCTTTTTTTTTTTTTTTTTGGGTCCGGTTGTGGGGCCTGAACTCTGGGCCTGGGCCTGTCCCTCAGCTCTTCAGCTCAAGGCTAGCGCTTTACCACTTGAGCCACAGCACCACTTCCGGCTTTTTTCATTTTGCTTATGTGATGCTGAGGAATCGAACCCAGGGCCTCAGGCGTGCAAGGAAAGCGCTCTACCACTGAGCCATCTTCCCAGCCCCCGATTGCCTACTTCTATATATTTTTCCCCAACTTATTTTCTTCCACTCGATTGGCAAATCACTAAAGAGGAAAAACATCCAGTCTTTAGGTTCTCCTTGCTGGTACTGCCTTGGTTTCATCTGACACTAAGATCCCACATAATACTCTCTACCTCTCCTAGAGAGCCTTGTACATCCCTTATACATCTCTAGCCATTTGGGGAAATAGGAGACAGGCTTTTTTGCCAACCAGTCCCTCAGAGCACTCCCAATGATTGAGGCTGTATTTTCAAAGCCAATGAGTGTTTGTTGGATATTTCATCACTTGATGACATCACCCCAAGCCCAAGAGGTCAAGACAAGATGGTAGGAGGCAGGGAGCTGGAAATGTAGCTCAGTATAGAGCACATGCTAAGCTATAAGCCCTGAGTTTGACCCCTAGGACTAACTAAAGAAATAAATAAAAGACAGGGAGGGAGGTTACTAAGGCCCAGCCATATAGGAGAGCTGGCAGGGGCTCATCTTGTTTCCTCAAACCCCTAAGATATCTAAGGCTTCTTAGAAGAAACAGAGAGTGCTGTATGGGTCTTCGCTGCTAAGCTTTGGGGAAACCTCTTTAGAAACAGATAAATTCCTTGGTTTCTAGGGGTGGGAACCTCAAGAAATCTTGGGGGCGCCTCCTAGCAACAGCCTGGGAGGAAGGCAAGGAAAAGAGGGAAGGAGGGGCCTGGGTACCGATTGCTCCAATGGAAGCCCAGAGAGCAGACTATAACTGCTGCCTCCTTGGTTACCAAAATTCAAGATGGAGGGGAGTCTTCTAAAAGGTCTAACCATCTCATTCTTGCTCCACCTTCAGGCTCTGCATAGATGCAGAAGTAGGGGGAGGTAAGAGAGGACAGCCTGGGTATGGAGTTTCATGGCAAGGAGGGAACAGGAGCTGGGATGAACTGAATCTCAAAAGAGCTAGAAGCAAGCCAGGTGCCGGTGGATCACGCCTGTAATCCTAGCTACTCAAGAGGCTGAGATCTGAGGAACACAGTTCAAAGCCAGCCCGGGCACGAAAGTCCGTGAGATTCTTATCTCCAATAAACCACCAGAAAACCAGAAGTGGTGCTGTGGCTCAAGTGGCAGAGCACTTGCCTTGAGCTGAAGAGCGCAGGGACAAGGCCCAGGCCCAGAGTTCAAGTCCCATGACTGACGAAAAGAGCTAGGAACAGGTGGGCAGGGTGAGACGGTGGGAAGAGTAAAGTTGCAACCAGAGATTTAGGCTTATAAGCCGAGAACTGGGCTGCAGCCTGGCATTTGGTGATTGCCATCTCTGATGGCAACATGCTATTCACTTTGCCCTTGCCTAGGTAGTCAACAGCCTGTTTTGGGAGCCCAGGAAAGAGGAAGAAGTAAGGAGATGGGAATGGTGAACCCTTATCTTTGAAGTCAAAGTGCCCCATTCTGCTTCTAATAGGGTAGGAGAAGTTAAATCAGGAAGCATTTCATATTCTGGCTCTGGGGTTTGGGATTTCACTTATGGAGAGTGTCTGGGATTTCAGAAAGTCTCTACCTAGTATCAAAAGCACTGGCCTTGCATCAAAGAGACCTTTGTGAAGAAAGACAGAATGGCTGGATATGGTGGCAACCTCTTTAATACCAGCACTCAGGAGTTTGGGACAGGAGAATCATGAATTTGAGGCAGCATAGGCTATATAACAAGATCTTATCTTTTTTTTTCTTTCTTTTAAGCATAGAGGAGGAGAGACAAAAGGAACTCACACCTATAATCCTAGCTACTCAGGAGGCTGAGATCTGAGGCTCATGGTTCAAAGCCAGCCCAGGCCAGAAGGGCTGTGAAACTCTTTCTTTTTTTTTTCTTTTCTGTCCCTTGTGGGGCCTGAACTCTGGCCCTGAGCTCTTCAGCTCAAACCTAGTGCTCTACCACTTGAGCCATGGCGCCACTTCCAGCTTTTTCTGCTTATGTGGTGCTAAGGAATAGAATCTAGGACCTCGTGCATGCAAGGCAAGCACTCTACCACTGAGTCACCTCCCCAGCCCCTGTGAAAGAAACTCTTATCTCCAATGAACCACCAGAAAACTGGAAGTGGCACTGTGGCTCAAGTGGTAGAGCACTAGCCTTGAGCTAAAGAGCTCAGGGACAACTCTCAGGCCCAGAGTTCCAGCCACAAAACTGACAAAAAAGAAAGTTAGTTAATTAATTTTTAAAAATGTTAAAAGGATGTCACCTTCATCTTCTAGTTCTGTCTCTGACTGTACATCTCATGCATTGGGCTTGTTTCCCAACTCCTCAGGTACAAGGAACTATTCCCATAGAGTAGAGCACATGCTCTGAGCATGGCATGCTGTGGTCTTGCTCCCCAGGATTTCTCAGCCAAACCTGATCACTGATGAAGTGGCCTCAACTGGCAGACAGCCACACTCAGTGCACCTCCCACTACACACAGCACTGACTGTACGCTGTAGCCACTCGCCCTCCACGGCAGCTGTTGCATGTCCACTGTGAGCCTAGCCTGAACACAGGTTGATTCACTAACTGCATGCTGACTCTGCACACTGCAGCCTCAATTTCCCACTGCAGCTGCCAGGGCACACTGCAGACTTTCACCCATTACATATCCACCATCATTTCCTATTGCATTCTGTGCCCGGAGGACTTCGTTCCAGCTGCCCTCTCAGTCTCCCTGTGCTCCAAGAAGAGGCTAGGCTCATATCCTCCATGCATGCATTGCAAACCTTTAACATGCCCTGCAAGAGAAGTGGCTCCATGAGAGCTGAGGATGCAGTTGGGCTGATGAAGGGCAGCCCAACTTACATAGGCTGTTTTGGTCAGCATCCTGCTCAGCACATGATTCTGTCCAGTATAAACCGGGCAATTAGCAGAGCCAGCTCCCCCTGACACAAGCATACACACTCCTCCCCAAGAGCTGGCTGCAGAGGCAGGGCCCCACCCTAGGAGCTCGTGGGAAGGCGATGGCCCCCGCTGGTAAAACTGGGCTAATGACAGCGGGGAAACCGGCGGGGCCAGAGGGGGGTGCTAGGGTAATTAGACCTCTGCCTGGCGCTAGGAGATCCTGAGATGAAAGGGGCTCTGGCGTCACTGGCATGGTTTTATGTCAATGAATGCAGGTGTGTGTTGAGTATGTGTATGTATGTGTGTCCACACGTGTGTGTATGTGCAGGGGTTTGGAGCCAGCGTGAAGACCTCTCTTTTGGGGAAACGGGGTTCATTTGTATGCAGCTGCCCTCCTCCTTTGGTTGCTCTGGTGCCATTTGGATTTTGATGGGACAAACATGAGAGGAAATGCCACTTCTATGAAGCTGGGAGATGAGGGGCTATGTATGGCTAGTCTTGCCTTGTCCCCAAGCTCAGCTGGGGGTGGGGGTGGGGGACGCTCAGCTGGGGGAGGGGACAGCTTGTTGGAGAGTAGCTGTAATCGATGAAAGGAAAAGAGTCTCCATGGAGAAAGGGGGACGTCGGAGAGAGGAGGCAGTGGACCCAGTATTGTGAGGAGTAAGGGGGCGAGGGTAACATGGAGGATTAAAAACACAGGACTGACGTTCAGAGGACTTCCGAAGTCACCTGCCCACCCCACCCCTCGCAGCTTAAGCTGGAGGAAGCTTTACCCCTGGCAGCGGTAGTGATTTGCTCAAGGTCACACGGGTTTACGGGGAGCGAAGGGACCCGAACACGGCGGGAGGGGGGCGGGAGATACACACAAAACCCGCTGCACCTCCAAGCGGTTGGGTATTTGGGGCCATCTGGCCATTCTTGGTGGAGACGGGCTCCCCCATACTTCCTTCCCACCCCGGGGCGCAAGCCCGAAAACCCTCCAATTCTTCCAAAGCTTTTGCTTTTTAAAAAAAAAAAAAAAAATGATATCCTTTTCAAAACGTGTCACCAAGTGCACCACTCCGGCCTGGAGTGGGGAGGGCGAGTCCGACCGGAGCCAGGAGCCGGCGCGATCGAGGGGCGGCCGGGGCTGCTGGCCGGGGTCCCGGGGAGCGGCGGGGGGCGGGGGCCGGGAGGGGCGGGGGGCGGAGGCCGGCGGCGGCGGCGGCGGCGGCGGCGGCGCGGCGGCCTGCAGGGAGCAGCCGCGAGCCGGGCCGGGCGCGCCGAGCCCGAGCCCCAGCCGGAGCGGAGCGGAGCGGGGCGGGGGAGGGAGGAGCCAGAGCGGCCGCCGCCTCTGCCGGAGGAGCCGCGGGGCCGCCACACTCGCCCCCCGCCCCCCCCGCGCTCACTCGCACTCACACCCGGGCGCTGGAGGCGGGCGGCCCGGGCCCCACCGGCCCCCCATGGACGCCCCCGGCTCGGGGCGCTAGGACCCCCGCAGTCGTTCACCCAGCCCCGGTCCAGCGCACCACGCCGAGGTAAGGAGGAGGGAGCGAGGGGGCATTAATATGCAAATACCTCGCGATTGATTATGCAAAGCCGCGGGTCTCCACCGCCAGCTTGGCCGGCGAAGCTGGGGGTACCCCGGGGGTTCCCGCTGCCAACCGTCGCCTTTCCCGGCGCCCGGGTGACCCTGTCATAGCCCGGGAGCTTGCAACTTAACGCCCATGGGGAAGGGAGGTGGTGCTAGGCGGTCGGGGGGCCCCCCGGGTTCGCAAGCGGAGATGGCGTCCGGGCCTCCCCCTCGAGGGCCCGCCCGGCGTCTGTCCGGCCGGTCTGCTGCGCATTCCCCGGCCCGGGGCCCCCGGGGCCCCCGGGGCCGAGGCTCCCCCGCCCGCCGCGCCGCGGTTTGTTTACGGTGCGCTGGAGGCCTGCCCCCCCCCCCTACACACACACCCGGCCCCCACCCCTAGCCTCGAAGACCGGGTGGCCTTTGCAAACCTGCCTCTCCAGCTGCGGAGGGCAGTGTAAGTGCGGTGGTGGAAGGGGGCTTGCTTGGTTGGACGGGGGGGGGGGGGGGGGGGGGAGAGAAGGCCCCCTCCCCTCACCCCACCCCAGGGAGCATGGCTCTCCGGTTGCAACACTCCTAATTGCAAAAACGCGGCGGATGGGGTGGGGGGGAAAGTGTGTGTGTGTGTGTGTGTGTGTGTGTGTGTGTGTGTGTGTGTGTGTAATGGTGGGGGGGTGTGCTTGCTTGATGGTCCCAAGATGATTAGGGGAGTTAACTGGCTGGCATGGTTGGAGAAGAGAGGAGGGAACGGACCTGTGTTGTGCATGCCCCCTCCCTTCCTTTTTTCCCCTCCCTTTGCAACGTGTCTCTGGTGCCCCTTCTCTGTCTAGGGCCCTCCCTTGTCCAGTGTGAAAGGAAGGCCTGGGAAGATGTCAGAAGCAATGGAGACAGCCACCCATTCCAGGGGCTGGTGGGGGTGGGGGGTGCTGCATACAGAAGGAAAGCCAGTGCCATTGGAGCCTGCCCCTCAATGCTGGCTCTGGCCCCAGGAGGGGGAGGGGATGAAGGGGGCCATTGTCCAAGATGAAGGGGGAAGCAAAGGTGACATGCAGACACAGATATGCCCACACAGCCACATGCATACCCAGGGACACCCAGGCAGACTCAAGGACAGGAGCTGTTGGACACACCCACATGGGGACAAGGGAAAAAGGCAGGCTGCCGCTGCATGGTGGAGCTCAAAGGAGTGGGACACACCCACGAGAGACCAAGAGCAGGGAGACCAACCCATGCACATACCCACGCACAGGGTCACACGGAGATGCTGTCACCCACAGGAGCAAGGAGGAGTCACTGTCACCCACACAGAGAAAGTCACTATCTCATGCATGCATGCATGCATGCGTGCACACAGAGCAATTGCACATAGCCTCACAATTACAAAAGACCCTGTCACTGGCAGGCACACACGTGCTCACATATGCCCAGTCACTCAGTTACCATCGCCTGCCATGACCGTCAGTCAAACACAAGCGCAGTGAACACATCAATACATGTGTATACAACCTAGCAACAAGTATTTTCCTGGACTCTTACCATGGAGTTCTGAGGTCCTGTAGACAATAAAACCTCTACTCTCGAGAAAAATCAAATTCATCTGTATGAAAACACTTCTGCATAATAGTGCAAAGCGAATGTTCTCAGGAACACATTCTCAATCACTGTCGCTTGTCATACCGCCCGATTACTCGATGGCAAGCTCTTTGAAGCCCAGGAGAATGACTAGAAGACCTCTGGATTCCACCCAGAGCCTAGAACAGGGTGTGCTCTGTAAACACCTGTTAGTTGATTGACTGCAGGAACTCAGGTGCACTCCTTTGTGCACAGTCCCACAGACTTGTGTGCAGAACACATGCACAAGACATGAGTCCACACAGTCAAAAGTCCACTCTTGTCGTGTCCAGACAACCCTAGGTACACACATTGCAATCAGAACAATTAGCCACAAACCTAGATACACACACACACACACACACACACACACACACACACACACACACACACAATCACCGACTTTTCCTTCCAGCTTCTCTCTGTCTTCTAAGCTCAGCCAGTGCATAGCAATAGATGAGGGGTTTTTTTGGGGGGGAGGGGAGAAGACAGAGGACCAAGAGCAAAATGGGTGCAAGGGGGGGCTCCAGAGGGGCCAGCCATGGGCCTGAAGCAGCGTCCAGTGACTTCCAGCAGCTGGGATTGTCGTGGCTGCTGGGGGAGGGGTGTCGGGAAAGGCTGGCTCCTAGGGAGCAGCTGGGTTTTCTCCTTCCTACCCTAAAAGCCAAAGTGGGGACCTGGCTTGAGCCTTTCCTGGGTCCCCTTAATTGCCCCCAGCTGAAGGTCTGCCTCCCACCCTGAGCTCAACCCCTTTTCCCACCTTTCCCCTCCTGTCCAAACTTGGAAACTTTCCTTCAGAGGCTGTATGCCGGCCAGTGTCTGTGTGAGTGATGTGTATTTTTGACTTGGAATTTCTAACTCTTGTCTCTCTCTGTTGCTTTGTCTTGGGGTGTCTGATTCTCCCTCCCTCCCTCATTTCTCTGCCAGTCTGTAACTCTCTTTCTCTCACCCTGCCCCTTGTCTCTGTTTCTGCCACAGCCGCTTGTCTCACAGAGATGGGAACTGGCAGCAATGTTCTTCATACTTTTCCAGTTGTTAATGCTCAAACTCTGGCCTTCTGTCCCGCCCGCCCGCCCGCCCCGCCTCTGGGGTCAGCCGGAGGTTGGGGTGGGGGGTGGGGGGGGGTTTCAGTTGGCTGCTCAGGACATCCTGCGCTTCCTTAGTGCTGTAGCTGAGGCTGGCCAACAAGTTTTGGGGGCTGGGATGGGGGAGACCAGGGGTGTCAGCTACTCCCCATGCTGATCCCTCAGGCTGGCACACCCAGCCAGGGGACACCAGTTCTGTGGGAGCCATGGGTGTAAAGGCTGCAGCTCCTCCCCCGACACTGACCTAAGTGGGAAAAGCATGACCCCATTGGGCAGTGGCGGGAATTGGCTGGGTCCACAGCAGGACTTACAATGGCCTTTCTCCACACCCCTGGCAGCTGAGACCCACCTCAAAGATGCCCAACAGCTGTGTCCTCCTTGCCCAGCTTTTAGGCCTGGCTCTGAGGGTACAACTGCTCAGACTGTTTATGAGGTTAAAGGAGAATCCGTCACATACAAGTAAGGGTGGAAAGGGCAACTCTTTCACAGAGGGAATTTAAGCAGAGGCCACTGGGACAGGAGACCCAAAGCCCAGTGGCTGGGTATGGAGCATTTCTAGCCAGGCTCCCTCTGGCTTTGGCCTACTTGGATGATGAGACACTGGTAAGGATTCTACTGTAGAGCATCCATGGGCTGCTACAGAAGGGAAAACTGAGGCTTGCCATACATAGTCGGATATCTCTCTCTCTCTCACTCTCTCTATCTCTATCTCTCTATCTATCTCTCTATCTATCTATCTATGTGCTGTCATGGTAAAGAGCAGGCATGGTTTTGGAGCTAGACTTTCTGAGTTGGAGTTCCAGCTCTTCCTCCTGTTGGCTGGGTGACCTTGAAAAGACAATTTCCCTCTTGCCTTATGTATAAACTAGGGATATTAATTAATATCTACCTCATTTATCCGTCCATGTTGAGAGGGATTTCAGATATATAAGATGCTCTGAAAAGTACCTAGTTTGTACCAAGCTATGTGTATGAAGCTGCTATGGTGACTGTAGAAGCCTGGAGGTTGTGGGTTGCCTGGATTTCTTGGAGAAGCTAGGTAGAGATATGGCAGCAATGGTCATTAAGACTTGGTAGGGGACAGGGAGTCTCCATTCTCCAGCCTCCTCACCACTCAGGTCATCTCTCCCTCTCCTACTTATTGTTACAAGCTAGAATCAGTTCTCTAACCCTCACTTTTTAGCCTAAAAGGAGCCCTTGGCATCTTATCCTAGGACACACCTCCCCAGATAAGGGTACATGTCCTGGCACCACTGCATCTCTTTTGGGACAAGTCTGAGTGCTGGCAGCAAGAGAGATAACAAAAAAAAAAATCCCCTCTCCCCAGCTCTCTCCCTTACACAATGAGAGACTCAGGAAAGAGGCAGTGGCCTTACTCTTTCCTGGGGGGGGGGTGCACGGGGTGAGAGCTAGCATGTCACCCATGTACTACCATCAACTGGGACCTTGGCCTGCCTCACAGATGCCAGATTCCCCTCCTCTGCTCAGATCGGGGTATTAGTGTGAAGGGTATGGCAGAGTAACTGAGACACTGAGTGTAGTAGGCATGGCACCTGGAGAACCTGGGTCTTCCCTAGGTTACCCCAAACCTCTTTGTTCAGTGCCTGCCCTTCAAGGTGATGCAAGGACTATGGGCGATGCCCCTTGGTGGGATGACTGCAATCTCTGGAGTGGAACCCAATCTCAATTCCAGTTCTCATAGCTACAGAGGTGTGCTTGGGCAACGTTGGTACCTCTTTGGTGGGGGAGGCAGAGGTGACACAGGCTGGGAGTTGAGGGGCTGAGTTTTTGCCATTCACCACTGGTGGAACTGGGCCCAAGTTTGTGTTATCTGCTCCATGGAGGGTGAGGATAAGAATGTAAGATGGTTGAGGCGGGGAGGGGGGGCACCGCAGGGAGTAACTCAGTGGTAGAATGCTTGCCCAGCATCTGTGAGGCACTGAGTTTGACCCCTAACTCTGCTATAAGAGAGAAGGAGATGGTGTGGGGGGGGGGACTCACCTGAGGTAGTTCATTCCATGTTGTTGCCTGGCGTGGTAAACAGTACCTGTGGGACCTCCCCTCCCAGGGCTGGCACACACACCTCAGGCTGCAAGCCCACACACATCTTAGGCTAGTGTGCAGTGGGGCACATGTGGCTTCACCTTAGTGCCACTTGGCAGGCCAAAACTGGGCTACTAACACCCCTTGGTTTAGAGGGAAGAGTTGGAAGTTCTGAAGCAGACAAGAGGAGCAAAATGGGTGTTACTGTGCCCAGGAATGCTTTCCTTGTTTCTTTGCTTTGGGGATGGGCACTGAGCTTGAGGAGTAGGAGCTGGAGATGGAGGTTACAAGTTAGTGCCAAAGGCACAGCCACACTTCACCAGAAGTGGCAAAGAGCAGTTGTGATTGGACCAGGCACCCAGCCCACCTTCTCCTTCAGCTCTTCCTCCTCCTCTTTTCTCTGTCTTCTAAGGGAGATGGGCTCTTGGCTCCCAGACCCCTTGGCTGCCTGTTTCATTTTCTCTTTTACCAGACATGGGAAGGGGGAGGGGACAGCTTTGGTGGCTATCAGCATTTTTGTACACATCAGTGAGTGGGTGTGTTTTGCACGCTTCCATGTATCCATGTGAGAGTGTTTTTAATGCATGTGTGGGCTGGGGAGGGCTCTGAATATCTCCTTGAACAGTACCAGAGCTCTGCGCATGCGGGTGTGTGTGTGTGTGTGTGTGTGTGTGTGTGCGTGCTCACGCGCGTGCGTCTGCACGTGTCCATGGTGTGTGCCGGAGACTCAGCTGCATTTGCTTGCACATTCTCCCTCTCCCTCTCTCCCTCTTTCCCTCTTTTCACACATGCACACCAACACACCCTTCTCAATCTTCCTCCTCCTTCCCCTCCCTTTGTCCCTCCTTTCCTAGTCCCTCCCTCCCTCTCTTTCCCCTCTGTCTCTCTCTCTCTTCTTCTCTCTCCCTCCCTCTGCCTCTGCCAGTTCTGCCTGGGTGGGGGCTAGCTTTTGCCTCCCTAGGGTGCCTGGGAGAACATCCCTGCCTGCTTTCTTTTCCCCTCCACCATTCCTTTCCTTCCTAGGCAATGTGCCCCCGGGGTGCAGGACTTTTCCTGCCTTAGATGGGGAGGGTGCAGAGGGAGTCCCCCAAGCCTTGTACCCATGATGCCATCTGCAGCAAGCGCCTTGGCCCCGTGACTTTCAAGCCTCCAGCATTCAGCTGCCCCAGCTCCCAGCTCCCAGCTCCAATTACCCACTGGCTGCTGGGGGGAGGGGGGGGAGAATGTGCCTTGCCCAGCTTAGGGGTGCTGCTAATGCTGCCCTATGGGCTCCTTGTAACTCCCATCTCCATTCCTGAAGGGAATTGGGGCAGAAGAGCTGAGCTCTGGAGCATAGGTATAGGCATAGCTATCCATCAGTGGGTGTAGAGTCTGGACATGACCAGGGGAAGGGATCCCCCCCCCCCAGACCTAAATCCTAAGTGCCCACCTGATGGAGCTGGCCTAGACTAGAGAGGCCTAGACTAGAAGCAGGTGAGTGAGGTTATAGGGGAGTGGGGTGGGAAGCTAGTCTTTGATCTTAGTACTGGGCATCTGGCCCAAGCCAGGGCTGCTGTTTATGTCTTTCTGTCTCTGACCTGCAGGGGAGAGTTTCCTGTTAGATTCTTTGGGAGGGGGTGCAAGGAGGAGCCTTTGTTTAAGTAACCAGTCTCCCCCTTAGGCCCATCCTCCACCCCCATCTCTCATTCCCTAGCCTCTAGTTAACTAGAGGATCTGACTTCTGGACTCCTGAATCCCACCTTCTGGGACCCCAGCAAGAGCCTTACCAAGGGATACTGCCTCCCTCCCCACTCCACCCCCATGCCTGCCAAGCTGTGCCCAAGTCTCTGCCACATCACACCTGCCAAGTAGTGCCTTGCCTTCCCGCCTTCACTCTCTCTTTCCTGGCACAGGGTAGCAGAGAGTTGGGTGGGGCAGCCCTGCCCAATCCATACCTGAGAATAGAACTGGGAGCTGGGGAGGGGCGTTCTGGGCAAAGGAAGAGTCGGTCCCAGCCCTGAGGAGGCATCCACCCCTCGGCATGGGGCATGTGTTACTGTGGCAGATCCTCTTCTGGCCGCAGGCTTGCAAGGGGGACTGGTGGGTTGGTGGCTGCTCACGGGCTCATGTTGGCACTGGGCACGTCTACACACAGATGCCTGTTTGCCTGTGCATGCCCATGTGTGTTTGGGCTCTAGCGGCTGCCTGGTCTCCTTTAACATTTTGCTCTTCTTGGTACTGTGGTAGGGAGTCAGGATATCGATGCTGTGTGATTGGGAGTAGGTTGTTGGTGGGGAAGGGATCGCCCCCCACCCTAGCAGCAGGCAGAGGGGAAGGGGAGAGAGAGGTGTGAACCTACCCACAGCACTATTAATAGCCCACATGCCAGGCCACCAAGAACCAGCTGTCACCGTGGTAACCATTCCTACTTCTTCCCCTCCCCCAGCCTCCAAAGGGTGGGACTTAGGCAGGGCAGAAGCACCCCACCACACACATGCACACACACACAGGCACACGCACACATGCACACACACACTCTCTCTCTCTCTCATCTTTCTTTGTTACCTTCCTCTCTTTGTCTCCCCTCCTTCATCTGTCTCTCCTCCCCTTTTTCAGTCTTCCTTCCACATCCCCCGTTCTTCTTCTCCCATCCCCCTTCCCATTCTCTCCTTTCTTCCTTTCCTCCTACTTCCTTGACATCCCCAGCTCTACCCTCATCCCTGCCCTGCCTTTGTTCTTTCTCATCCTATCTCTCACACACATACTGCTTTCCCTCTGCCACCCCTTTGCCTTTCTCTTCCTCATCTTCCTCCCCTTTGCGCAGCCCTCCTCCCCTTGGTATAGAGGTACACTATACCTCTTTCTATGGTTGACAAGGAGGGCTGAGTTTTCTTCAACGCACTAGGGACAAAGTTCAGAGGCCCCAGAAAGGTGGGGCCAAAGCCAAGCACAGATACTAAGGAGAGCTCTGTGTGTGTGTGTGTGTGTGTGTGTGTGTGTGTGTGTGTGTGTGTGTGTGTGTGTGTGTGTGTGTGTGTGTGTCTGTGTGTCTGTGTGTCTGTGTATCTGTGTGTATGTGTGTCTGTGTGTCTGTATGTGTCTGTGTGTAGTGTTTGAAGCCAGATTTTTTTTTTGTGGGGGGGAGGGGACAGAGAGTCCCTAGTGGCAGCCCCAGGAGTCCTTGGGGAGTGTCCCTTGGATCCACAGGACTGCAGTGTGGGGCAGACGGCAGTGGGAACTTGGCCTAGTGCCTGTGGATGCCGCATTGGCTTCTCATCCCGGTACCCCTCATTGCAGAAGCACTTAAGCTTAATGAAATGCTTCCCCCTCGGCGGGCACCTTGCCCACACTGCCACCCGGCAGTTCTTATCTGACAAACAGGGAGTGGGTGGCCAGGCCAGCCGACAGGTGGGTCTTGCTGCCCTGCTGTCTGGAAGAGTTTCAGAGCCCCAGAACTCTACCCTCTTCTGCCTCTTTGGGGCTGAACCTCTGCCACTACAAGGCACGTGCCAGGGAGCTTAAGAATATTAAGCTGGACTCCTGGAGGAAGGGAGACAGGCTGCCCTGCGGGGTGGGTATCCCTACCTCTATCCCCTTGGCTGATGACCTTTCTCTGCACACAGCTAACACAGCTCACATGGTTTGTGCCTCTCTGCATGCTGGGACCTCTGCCTGGACAGTGTTGCTTCAGAGGCCTAGGTACATCTCTGGAGAGGCTTCAAGAAGTCTCCAGAGGTTCTAGTCCCTTGCTAGATGCCAGACAAGAGTGCCCTAGGTAGCAAGGGCAGCACGTTGGTCCTCTGCCCATTGCCAGGGACTAACTGTAGTCTGGGTTACACCGACAGGCACCAGGACACATTGAGCTCAGTGGAGAGATGGGGCAGAAAAGACCCTGCCCCTCCCCCAGTGGGCACGTGCAAGCCCCTGGCAGTGCCCAGACACATTTGGAGTTAAGGCCGGGCTGGGAAGGGGAAATAAACAGGGTGGCTTAGGTTGGCATTGCCCCAGGTCTGCCCTGTAGCAAGTGGTGGCAGTAGTGGGGGGGGAGTTCCCCCAGAGCTATGGCCTGGGGCAGGAGCTGCCCATGCCAGGGACTGCCACTGGGGTTCCCTGCCAGGCCTGGCCTACAGCTGCGAATACCCATTCCTCCACACCCTGGGCCTTTTTGCCTGCCCCCAGGGCCTGTTCCCTAGGACTGCCCCCTCTCGTTCACTATGCCCACTCCTGGGTCTGCCTCCTCCCCTCCCCGGGGGCACTTGGGCCTCCGGCTGGCGAGTGGATTTTTCCAGCTTCTGTAAACAAGTGGTGGCAGTGTGCCAGGCGGGCAGGAGACAGGCGGGGGCAGCACCGCAGCCAGGGTGTGCCAAGCACCGAGGCACAGACTAGGGGGAGACAGGGAGACACCCAGACCCAGAGGCGGGGGGAGACATTCAGACACACACAGACAGACCAAATGGAAGTCTTGCTGGGTACAGATAGAAGGGGGAACAGAATCGCTTCTATTGTCCATCCCAACCCCCTAAGTGCCCCTGACCCCTGTCCCTCTGTCCCTCTGTCCTGGCTGAGAGCAGAGGGCCTCAGTGCCCAGCCCTGGGCATCCCCACCCACTCCTTCTCTTTCCCCACCTCCACCCCTTAGGGCTGGCTACGCCATTATAAATTTATAACAGGAATTTCTCCACAAGCCAAGAAAAACTTGACCTACTTTCTCGAAGGCTCCCTGGACTAAGGCGCCCCACACTCGTTGTTCCCCCCCACCAGTTTCCCATCCAGCCCCCACCCCCACCCCAGTGCCCAGCTGAGGCCTGAGGGGTGCCACAGGCAGTATGGGCTGGTTTTTCTATGCTCCTCCCATATTCCCCACCCCAGGGGCTTGCCTGGGTGCAGAGGCCCTGTCCTGCTGCCTGGCCCTGCCCAATGCCCTGCCTTATCTCAGCCCCCTCCCCTTACCCAAGCTCCTTATCAGTTCCTGGAGGTGGGGCCAGGGGGCCCAGGGTGAGATCTCTGGTACAGCAATCATGTGATCAAGGTTGTGTGTTTGGAACTGCACCCTTTGTCCCCCTCCCATCTGCCTGCACCTGCCTGCGTGCCTGCAGACAGTACCCCATGGGTCTGCAGCCTTGGGCTGGAGATGGAATGTAGAGGGATGGTGGGCCCAAGCTGGCATTATTTGGCTCCAGGTAACAACGCAACGCTGGCCCAAGAACCAGGCTATGAGGTTGTAATCCCTGAACCATTCTGGCTTTGTGAACTTTGAGTGTGAACTTCGAGCTTTCTGAGACTCAGTTTCTGCACCTGCAAAGTCCTGCTGCCCGCTGTGGAAGGCACGTTTTAGCTATTTGGTCACCTTGTTAGTTTCCTTTCCTGTTCTCTTGCTATTCTGGTAGTTTAGCCTAGCCAACTAAATCTCATCCTCAAACTGGACAATGGGATTTGTATAGGAAACACAGGACTCTCAGAGACAGAAGTTGTGGGACCGATCCTGGGCTGGCCACACGGGAGGCCAATCCTCATTGTTTTCAGTGTGTCTCTAATGTGGGCATTCACAATCGTTGCATGCAATTTCCCACCCTGCCTTTGTGGGTACCCCATGCCTGTACTGGGAACTGCTTGTCTATTAACCCCATATTACTGAGCAATCTAAGGAAAACTTGGTTAGAGCGTGGTAACAATAGCTAATGTTTAATAGACAACTCATTAAGAGCTAGGCATTTGTTTGAATGCTAGTATTGAGACTTGTTACCTGCCATATGGATGACCTCATTCTTTCCCTCCATCCTTCCCCTGTCTGGGGCATGGGATGTGGCATTCCAGTCTTAACCTGCAACATAAAGTTATTATGGTCCTCTCCTGTGCCTGTCCCCCATGCCATCTTGTTATGGGCCCTGGAAACCCCAAATGTTGCTACCAAAGGAATTGGACCCACCCTTCTTAACTTTTTTCTTTTTGGCCAGTCCTGAGGCTTGAACTCAGGGCCTGGGCACTGTCCCTGAGCTTCTTTTGCTCAAAGCTAGCACTCTACCACTAGAGCCATAACGCCACTTCTGGTTTTTTCTGTTTATATGGTACTGAGGAATCAAACCCAGGGCTTCATGCATGCTAGGCAAGCACTCTATCACTAAGCCACATTTCCCAGCCCCTTTAATAGCCCTAGCCTACACCTACCCTTCTTACCCCACCTCTCTCTTGTCTCTACAGGGATCTCTCAACAGGACAAGACTTCGAAGTTACTTCCCAACCACCTAACCCAGGACCTCCCAAGCAGATCCAGCCTGCCCCCCAGCTCTCCTACCTGCCACTCCCTGGCCCCTCCCACCACCTGCCCGCCCCCCCCTTGGGGAGCAGGGCATGGTGTGAAAGGCCAAGTGCTGAGGGGGGTACCATGGGTGCTGTGCCCTAGGACCTGGGTAGTGGGGGGGGTGGCCTGTGGGTGTGCCGGGGGGGCCAGTGTGCCCACCCCAGTCTCTTGGCGTGCTGGAGGGCATCCTGGATGGAATTGAAGTGAATGGAACAGAAGCCAAGCAAGGTGGAGTGTGGGTCAGACCCAGAGGAGAACAGGTAATCAATCTGGCAAGCTGGTAATGTCAACTCCTAACAGCAAGGGTGCCTGCTTGGGCTAAAGAACTGAATTCCCTTTTAAGTACTGCCTTTTAAACTCCTCTGGAGATGGATGGGAGGCCAGCAGGCCTGCTGCCTACCTTGATCCAGAAGATGACATGTTCAGATGTCACAGAGAATTAGGCACTTGGATTGAAAGATGCCCATTTTGAAGGAAGAAGTGATACGGAACAGAGTAATTACAGGCAGCAGGCGTGTAGCCACTTCCTTGACGGTGCTGGACAATTCCGAGGGCCCTGATTGTCCCCCTTTGTCATTGCCATCCTCTCCTCAGCATGTGTGATCCAAGGGACCTTACCATTTTTTTCCTCTCCCTACCAGCCCTTTTACCCTCTGACCACAAACAAGTGCATTGACCACAAGCCTTGGTGCATGTAACATGACATTTCAGTACACTGGCACCAATAACTATTTGTCATAACCCATACTTATATTTGGAATCGACTGGAAGTCCTATAAGCTCTTCCTTGTTCTTGGTCAAGGGCGGGCACTGTCCTGGGGCTCCTCCCAGGAAGTGGAAGTGCATACCAGCCATGAAGGTTTTGCTTACACGTGGGTGAGGCGTCAGTCCTGCACACACAAGTCGGGATGTTACCTATGCTCTGCTCTGCCCTGCCCTCGAGCAGTCCAGAGGGTCTTTGCCTCTCCCATCAGCTCCAAGTGGCACAGAGCTCTGTCCCAGTTGGCATAGTATCCCGGGAGCTGGGTACAGCCTGTGCCTATGGCCAGAGAAGGAGTGGGGGTGGGGGTACTCTGGGGAGCAGTGTGGCTGGCTGTTGCCTAGGAGATCAGATCCTGAGCCAGGAGGCCAGAGGCTTGGCCAGGCAAAACCCTGGGGCCCAAGACTGGTTCCCTGGGGTGTTTTGAGGGAAGCATAGAGAAAGTAGATGGGGCTCCTAATTGTATAGGTAAGGGCACTGGATAAGCCCCTTCCCCCAAAGCTTTAGACCTCAGGAGACTATGAGAAGGACAATCCAGCCTGCCACCCTGGTATAGCTGTCACTTGTATCTTTTTTGTACTTCCCTGCTGAGACTTCTGTGGCTCTGAGAAAGACTACCCTTAAGGCTTCAATAATGGGCGGGAATGCAGGTTCCCGGTCCCCTAGGACTGTTGCCCCCTCCCCCAACGCTTCCCCTCCCCCTATCCATGTGCCACCTTGTGGTTGTCTGTGGGACTGCACCCAGAGGATTCAAATTTGGTCATCGCTAAGATGCCAGCTTCACTGGAGCCTAGATAGCCCAAGTTCTCCCCAACTCACCCCTCTAGAAGGCAAGCAGGAGGTCTGACCCTCCAGCCTGGTACGAACCAGACGGGCAAATTCCCAGGGGGAGTGGAGCACAGGGCCTTCTGTGACTGTGACCCTGGCCAAGGTCACTGTGTCAGTATGTTGGGAGCTGCATCTGGCTCCAGGAGGAGGGGCCCTGCAACATGCCACGCGCAAAATGGGTGTGGTGTGGAAGGTTATACAATCCCTGCATGTGTGAAGAGGGCTTATGTAACCTGCGTGTGCTGATGTTATGTAACATGTATGTGGAGAACCTGGTAACATACATGTGCAGTGTCTGAGGGTGGCTAAGAATACGTTGCATAGAGGGGTTCAGGATTCTTGTTCTGGCTCCAATGCTAGAGCATGGTGTCACCAGGCTGGAGTGGCGGTTGCATTTGCTGCTTTGCTAAATGGAGGATGATGCTAGTGTTGTCTGTTACTGTGGGTTATTTAGCTTGTCCTAGAAATCAAGTAACATGCTCACACTAGTAGGAGGAGGGGGTGTCATTAGGTGCCTGTCCAGAGTATTATAGAATGCACAGGGAATATCCTAGAGGTCATAAATCATATTTGAGAATGCCCTGAAAGTTGCATACATATGCAAATTTAAGGCTTATTACCATACTTGGGTTGAAACGGAAGGCTGCATAGTTATTCTTATGCGTGGGTGTCATGTTGAGCGTGTGTTGTGTGTGTGTGTGTGTGTATGTGTGGTGTTTTAAAGGTTACATAGCTTTTAAGAATATTCTGAGGATTCTTCCAGCCTATTTGTCGTCTGTTGAAGGCTTAAATATATGGATGTGCCATGGATTATGGGTGCTTAAGGTCTGCGGTGTTATATGCTCATGTGTATGTGTAGGTATATCTGTATATGTAGAAGGATATGTATGTATTTATATGTTAGAGGTGTTGGAGCTTAGAACAATGTATGTGTATGCGTTGAGGCCCTAGAACATGCGGTTGCCCCTAGTCAAGCCCCTTATCTCTTCCCTGCAGCTACCAGATAGCCAGACTCTTCTAAGCTTTCTTAGTTGGAGGGTGGCAGGTGGAATAAGGACATAAAGATGGAGGGAGATGAACCTAGGGGGATGTAGATGCCCCTTAGGTGAGAAGGGATTCTCCAAAGACTTGCTGTGTGATCCTACCCACTTTGCCCCTATCCAGTGCCAGGTCACCAGATGGAAAGCGAAAAAGAAAGAACGGCCAATGTTCCCTGAAAACCAGCATGTCAGGTGAGTCTAGCTATGTGTGTGTTCCTTCTCCCTACGTCTAAGCCCACAGACCATCCTGGGTCTCCTCTGGGTTCTGATTGGTACCTCTTGTGCTCCCAGGGAGAGCCTGGGGATGAGAGTAGTCTTTGTGGAGGGATTAGATCAGGAAATGCCTCTTTTGTTCTCTCATGAATTACCTCCTCACCTAAGGCCCCACCAGAATCAGGGCCTGTGCTGAGGAACTAAGGGTATGGATGCTCCCCAGATGGACTGCTTGTTCTTCTCTTTGCCATCCTCTGCCCTTTAGACAAAGCAAGAAACAATAAATAAGTAAAAACACTAAGTAGTCCCAGCTACCCAGGAAGAGGCTGTTCAGAAAGATCATTTTAATACAAGAGTTTAATTAAGGCTAGCCTGAGCAACATAGTAAGAACCCAACTTAGAGAGTGGAAGGAAGAAAAAAGAAAAAGAAAAAAAAAATTCTGGGTAGGTAGTCAAAAGTACAGATTTACTGAGTATGGTGGTACATGCCTGTAATCCCAGCATTTAGGAGGCTAAGGCAGGAGGATTTTGGGAGTTCAAGGCCAGTGTAGGCTACATAGAGAGACTCTTGCCTCAGAAAAACCAGTGGTGGGGGGACCAAAACCCCACTGAGATTTGTTATATTAGATGGACAAGATTACCACCAATGTGTCTCTAAGATCCTAACTTTCTACCTGGAACAAAGTCCCCTTCAGCAAGACTGGGCTAGGAAATGGGCCAGAAAGGAAAAATTGGGGTTGGGGAAAGTATAGGAGCCTCTCTGCTGGGCTCCTCGCCATACCCACCATCTCCACCCTTTCCTCCCTCCCTCTCAGGGTATATCCCTAGTTACCTGGACAAAGACGAGCAGTGTGTCGTGTGTGGAGACAAGGCAACCGGTTATCACTACCGCTGTATCACTTGTGAGGGCTGCAAGGTATGGACCAGCCCTCCCCTCCCCTCCTCCACCTCCGGTCCCCTTCTCATTCCCTTTGAGTCCCTTGGCATCTGGCATGACAGACAAACTATAAATATATAACCTAATCCAGGAGCTAGTAGCTCATTCCTGTCATCCTAGCTACTCAGAAGGCTAAGATCTGAGGATCAAGGTTCAAAGCCAGCCCAAGCACAAAAAGTCTATGAGACACTTATCTTCAATTAACCACCAAAAAAGCCAAAAGTAGAACTGTGGCTCCAGTGGTAGAGCACTCAGCCAGGCTTCAGTGAAAAAAGGAAAGAGGGAACACCCAGGCCCTGAGAGCTCTCCTACTGATACATTAAAAAAACAAAAAACAAACAAACAAAAAAACCATGGGCTGGGAAGGTTACTCAGTGGTAGAGTGCTTGCCTCTTATGCATGAGGCCCTGGGTTCCATTCCTCAGCACCACATAAGCAGAAAAAGCCAGAAGTGGTGCTGTGGTTCAAGTGGTAGAGTGCTAACCTTGAGCCGAAGAGCTGAGGGACAGTGCCCAGGCCCTGAGTTCAGGCCCTGCAACCGACAAAAACAAAAACACCAACATACAACATGAAACCAAAAGCCCACCTGTTCTATCATTTTTCTTCTCTTCTGCATTCATTCACCCATTCCTCATCTCTGTTCTGCCACTTGTCAGAAAATTGCCTAGCCTCTCTGAGCCTCTGTTTCTTTCTCTATAAACTGGGGATAATTATAGTACCTGTTTCCTAAGGATTGTTCAGAGAAGTAAATGAGATAATTAACACAAACTGCTTAAAACAATGCAAGGCACACAAGCACTTGATAAATATGGTGCTGTGCTGGCTCAGAAGAAGGTAACCAGTTTTCCCTGGATAGAGAGGACAAGGACTTGGAGAGGCTTAATTCAGTTTTGTTTTCAGTTTCAGTCTACAAAGTTTTTCTGGTCTCACTGTCTCCTGAAAATATAAACTTCAAGAAACAGGCTCACACCTGTAATCCTAGCTACTCAGGAGGCTGAAAATCTTGGCTCCAAACCTAGATAGTTTGAATTAGTAGGGCTGGAATGGGCCCAGGAGTCTGTATCTTGGGTAGGTGTGCTAGGTGATTTTAATACACCCCAAAAATCTGAGAGCACAGGCCCTGGTGTCTTACTTGAGGACTACCTCTGGCTCTGATGCCCATTTAGTCAGCTGACTGGGGGAAAATTGTATTAAGTTCTCCAAACTTCCATTTCCTAGTCTGCAAAATAGACACAGTAACAGTTTCTACCTCCTGGGATTGTCATTAGTGTTAAATATAATGATGCATGAGAGAAAGAGTGCCAAGCACAGTAGTATGCATTCAACAAATGTTTGCTCTTCATGATGCTGCCATCTTGATTCTTGACATTTTTCCTTTAAAGCAAAGATCAGGTGCCAGTGGCTCACGCCTGAAATCCTAGCTATTCAGGAGGCTGAGATCTGAGGATCATGGTTCAAAGCCAGCCTGGGCAGGAAAGTCCATGAGACTTATCTCCAATTAACCACCAGAAAACTGAAAGTGGTGCTGTAGCTCAAGTGGTAGAGCACTTGCCTTGAGCTGAAGAGCTCAGGGACAGTGCCCAGGCCCAGAGTTCAAAACCCACGACTGATAAAAAGAAAAGAAATGAAATTTTTCATTGCAAGCTACTAGAGTTCATAGCCAATGCTTTTCTTGACTTTTGATCCTCCTAATTCATGAATTCCACCTACATGGGCAATAGACAGCATACATAATCAGTCTCAGGACTGAGATTTGAGAACTGTGGAACAAAGTCAGCCTAGGCAGACAAATCTTAGAGACTCTTATCTCCAATAAACAAACAAACAAACAAAAAGCTGGGAGTAGAGGCCTGGCTCAACTGGCACAAAGCCATCATTGAGCAAAAAAGCCAAGAGAGAGCATGAGTCCCTGAGTGAAAGCCCTGGATTTGAGATCAGTGCTGATTTTCAAGTCATTTAGAATGATGGAAAATAAGATAATTAGATTTCCAAAGCCTTCATTCCTTGAAGCACCTCATACTACCCCCAGGCCCAATGCTCCCCATTATAATCACAGTTCTTTCTTTTCTTTCTTCCTCTTTTTTTTTTGGACTGGTCCTCAAGCTTGAACTCAGGGCCCTGAGCCTCTTTGTGCTCAAGGCTAGTACTCCACCACTTGAGCCACAGTGCCATGACTGGATGTTTCTGAGTTGTTTATTAGAGACTCATGGATTTTCTTCCCTGGGCTGGCTTTGAACCTTAGTCTCAGATGTCAGCGTCCTTATAGCTAGGATTACAGGCATGAGCCACTGATGGCCAACCACCCTTCTTTTTCTTTTTTTTTCTTTTTTGGTCGGTTGTGGGGCTTGAACTCTGGGCTTGGGCGCTGTCCCTGCGCTCTTCAGCTCAAGGCGAGCACTCTACCACTTGAGCCACAGCGCCACTTCCGGTTTTCTAGTGGTTTATTGGAGATAAGAGTCTCACAGACTTTCCTGCCTGGGCTGGCTTTGAACCATGATCCTCAGATCTCAGCCTCCTGAATAGCTAGGATTACAGGCGTGAGCCACCAGCACCCAGCCCAGCCACCATTCTTATTTCTTCTACTTCAGCAACCTGGGGGCTGAGGGCATGTGTTTCTCAGATCCTTTGGCCTAGCCTAGGGATCATTTGGCAGCAGGCTCAGGAGGGTGCCAGGTGTCCTTGCTGACCTCACCTCCCTCCCACCCTTCCCCCGTGAACTGTGTGGTTGATTCAGGAGGGAGAAATCACAGTTAGAACCTGCTTCATCTCCCCTCCAACCCCAGGGCTTCTTTCGCCGCACAATCCAGAAGAACCTCCATCCCACCTATTCCTGCAAATATGACAGCTGCTGTGTCATTGACAAGATCACTCGCAATCAGTGCCAGCTGTGCCGCTTCAAAAAGTGCATCGCCGTGGGCATGGCCATGGACTGTAAGGGACAATGGTGGGGTTAGAACCAGGCTGGGGCAGGGGCGGGGGGGTGCGCAGAGGTCAGGGATGACAGCTTTCTTCCAGGGTATCCTCGAGGCAGAGAAACAGTCAGTTCAGGTCAGGCTAATGGTGAAACCTTTGGGCATCTTAGTCCCAGATACCCTCATCTCAAGGGAAACAGGATTTCTCTGGCCCTTGCACAGGGTCTCAGTGCTGGGAATGTCTGAGGGCCTTAGAGATGGAGTTGAGTGAAAAACTCTTAAGTATTCAACCCGGCCTGATTCATATGATTCTGACTCCCAGGAAAGGTACCCCACTTCTGGGTAAAGGAAATGTCTGTCTTTCATTGGTTTTGGATTGGGTGGCAACCATTGTTACTGTACTATATTAGACCAGAATATACTAGTCCTGGGCTGGGAATGTGGCTTAGTGGTAGAGTGCTTGCCTAGCATGCATGAAGCCCTTTGTTTCAATTCCTCACTACCACATAAACAGAAAAAGCTGGAAAGGGCGCTGTGGCTCAAGTGGTAGAGTGCTAGCCTTGAACAAAAGAAGCTTAAGGCCCAGGCCCTGAGTTCAAGCCCCAGGATTGGCAAAAAGAACGAGGGGGGGAGGGAGGGAGAGGAAAGAAGGAAGGAAGGAAGGAAGGAGATAGAAAAGAAAGAGAGAGAAAGAAAGAAAGAAAGAAAGAAAGGATACTAGTCCTCTGAATTGGAGTTGAATGTGGTCCCAGTGATTAGATATGGTTCAAGTTATGACACTCAACTGTTAGTTGACTTGGGAAGTTGCTTCATCTCTTTGGCTCTGTGTCCCCAATCTGTGTACTAGGCTGCACAGACAGAAACTACTCTTAGTAGTAGTTTCTGACAGGACTGTGGAGAGGAGAGGGAGGGTACCAAGCCAAGACTCCCATATCTCTCTACCAACAGTGGTTTTAGATGACTCCAAGCGAGTGGCCAAGCGCAAACTGATTGAGCAGAACCGGGAGCGGAGGCGGAAAGAGGAGATGATCCGGTCATTGCAGCAGCGACCAGAGCCCACTCCTGAGGAGTGGGATCTGATCCATGTTGCCACAGAGGCCCATCGCAGCACCAATGCCCAGGGCAGCCATTGGAAGCAGAGGCGGAAATTTCTGGTAAGGAAACAAGGGCTGACGGAAGCTTGCCTTCTGTAGGAAGCTTCCTTGGTTTAATCCAACCCAGAACCTATACTCCCCACACCTTGGCAGTACAGATTTTGTACACCTGTGTATGTCATTGCTGTCTGGATTCTACCTCTTTCAGCCAAGAGGATCCTCTATAAGTACAGGGCCTTGCCTTCCTCATCAGACTGTGAGGATCCCTCCTTCTTTTCTTGCCCATAGTGACAAGGAGGGGACCATGAGGACACAGTCATGTAACAGTATTTTTTGGCTGCCTGCTGGGTCTCAGGCATTGTATCAGGACTGGTAAACTGACTGCCAAGTGGATGATCCTTTTGGGGAGAGATGGACAACTGTGGCTCTTGGTTCTTTCTTTATTTTATTTTTTTGTCGACCATGGGTCTTTTTTTGTTTTGTTTTGTCAGTTGTGGGTCTTGAATTCTGGGCCTGGGCGCTGTCTCTAAGCTCTTCAGCTCAAGGTGAGCACTCTACCACCTGAGCCACAGTGCCACTTCCGGTTTTCTGGTGGTTAATTGGAGATAAGAGTCTCACAGACTTTCCTGCCTGGGCTGGCTTTGAACCATGATCCTCAGATCTCAGCCTCCTGAATAGCTAGGATTTCAGGTGTGAGCCACTGGCACCTGGATAAAAATGTTCATTTCTATATATTAAGATTGATCTTTGCTTTAAAGGAAAAATGTCAAGAATCAAGATGGCAGCATCATGAAGAGCAAACATTTGTTGAATGCATACTACTGTGCTTGGCATTCTCTTGGTTCTTTATTTTTGTGCCTGTACTAGGGCTTAAACTCAGGACCTTGAACTCTGGGTTGGCTTTTTTTTGTCAGTCGTGGGCTTGAACTCAGGGCCTGGGTGCTATCCCTGAGGTGCTTTTTTTTTTTTTGTCAGTCGTGGGGCTTTATCTCTGGGCTTGGGCCATGTCCCTGCGCTCCTCAGTTCAAGGCAAGCGCTCTACGGCTAGAGCCACAGCACCACTTCTGGTTTTCTAGTGGTTTATTGGAGATAAGAGTCTCACGGACTTTCCTGCCTGGGCTGGCTTTGAACCGTGATCCTCAGATCTCAGCCTCCTGAGTAGCTAGGATTACAAGCGTGAGACACGGCGCCCAGCATCCCTGAGCTTTTGTGTTCAAGGCTAGCATTCTACCAATTGAGCCATAGCTCTACTTCCATTTTTTTATTTTTGTTTTTGTTCGTTTGTTTTTTGGTGATTAATTGGAGATGAGTTTTACATACTTTCCTTCCTAGGCTGACTTTGAACCTCAATCTCAGATCTCAGCCCCCTGAGTATCTAGGATTATTATTATTGCCTGGGCAATAATACCAGGCAAGAACAAGTCTTGTGACTTTGACCTTATTCCTTAGTTTCATTTGTCCTCAGTTTCCTGGACTGTCAAATGGTGACAATTTTACCTTCTTTATAGAATTCAGGAAGGGGTTAAAATGGGATAAAATCTATAGAACATACAGCCTAATACTTGGCTACATGTTTTCAGTCATATAACTATTATTCTACTACAGCTACTACTATTCTTACCATTATTATTAGCAGACTTAGGGCATTTGCTCTGGTCTATCTCTGCCCCAAGGTTGAAGGAAAAACCTCAGGGCTGAGACACAGCTGTCCTGCCCCGTTCTGTCCAACCTTTCTTCCCCAAGCTGCCTTGGAGCTCCCCCTGGTGGGCAGGGAGCCTCAGTGAGAGGTTGCAAGGGGTCTGCGCCCCAGCTGACCCCCATCTCTCCCTCTAGCCTGATGACATTGGCCAGTCACCCATTGTCTCCATGCCGGACGGAGACAAGGTAGACCTAGAAGCCTTCAGCGAGTTTACCAAGATCATCACCCCGGCTATCACCCGAGTGGTGGACTTTGCCAAAAAACTGCCCATGTTCTCCGAGGTGAGTGGCTGATGGGAAGAAAGACATGACAGCATGTGGGAGGGAATCTGGAGGGCAATTCCCCAGGTTACCCAGTCTTAAGGTTCTCCCCTTACGTTCTCTGAGTGATTTCTGTAGATCAACATACCCAATACACACTCATAGGTGAACACACATACACATTTACATAGTAGGGATGCCTAATATATGAGCCAGCTGGCTTCATGAGCCCACCTTCCCAGCCCTTCTCCCCTCAAGTCTACACACTCATCTCACCTCCAAGCAACCTGAATATTTTCCTCATTTTGCACAATACAGTACAGTATGAGACAGCTTGTCTTATTAGCTCTGAAGCCTTGACCAAGTTCCCTAAAATCCTCCTGTACCTCAATTATCTTTTATTTATTTATTTATTTTTGCCAGTCCTGGGGTTTGAACTCAGGGCCTGGGCTCTGTCCCTGAGCCTCCCTGTGCTCAAGGCTAGAGTTCTACCACCTGAGCCGCAGCGCTACTTCTAGTTTTTTCTGTCTATGTGGCACTGAGGAATCAAATCCAGGGCTTCATGCATGCTAGGCAAGCACTCTGCCACTAAGTCACATCCCCAGCCTATGCCTCGATTATCTTGTGTGCATTGGGTTGGCTATAGCACAGTGGGATCTCCTCCTTAGGCCTAAGTGTGAAAGCCCAGGCATGGTCCAGCATAAGGTAACTGTAGAGGAGACTGTGTACTAGGAGAAGGGATGCTGAGTGGTCTTGTGGCCCTGCCGCCCTGCAGCTGCCTTGCGAAGACCAGATCATCCTCCTGAAGGGGTGCTGCATGGAGATCATGTCCCTGCGGGCAGCCGTCCGCTATGATCCCGAGAGCGATACCCTGACACTGAGTGGGGAGATGGCCGTCAAGCGGGAGCAGCTCAAGAATGGTGGCCTGGGCGTAGTCTCTGATGCCATCTTTGAACTGGGCAAGTCACTCTCTGCCTTTAACCTGGATGACACGGAAGTGGCTCTGCTGCAGGCTGTGCTGCTAATGTCAACAGGTACCTGCTAGTTCTGGGAGGGCCTAGAAGCCCTCGGGGGCCCGGAGCTTAGCTGGACCCCAGGCTTGTTGTTCTCCCTCTTCCTTTATCCTCTATACTCCCCCAGCTATCTCTGTGTCCTCCGAGCTGTCCAATCCTCTGCTGTCATTCATTCCCCAGCCCAGCCCACCATACCCCCACCTCTGGTCCTCGTGTCCATCACTGACCTCCCAGCCTCTTTCTTTTTGTTTTTTTTGGGGGGGTTAGTGTGTGTGTGTGTGTGTGTGTGTGTGTGTGTGTGTGTGTGTGTGAGATGTTGGTCCTGGTGCTTGAACTCAGGGCCTGGACACAATCCCATAGATTTTCTTCCTTCAAAGCAAGTGTCTGTCCCATTTGAGCCACTTAGCTTTTTCCATTCAAGGCCAGTGCTCTATGACTTGAGCCACAACTCCACTTTTTGTGTGTGTGTGTATATGGTTAACTGGAGATAAGAGTTGCATAAACCTTTCTCTCCAAGCTGGCTTTTTGAACCTTGATCCTCAGATCTCAGGCTCCTAAGTAGCTAGGATTAGAGAGCCACCAGCTCCCGGTCCTTGCTTTGTTCTTTATCCTGCCTCTGACCGTTCTTTCTCTGTCCTTCATCCTGTCACTTACACGCCCCACTTTGTTCCTATCCACTTTCTGTTGTCTTTCCCTTATGTCTCTAAGTCCTATCTTTTGTCCCTCAATCCCCTCTCTACCCCCATTTCTACCCCACCTCTCTGACCACCATCAGCACTTGTTTTTCCCCTAGTCCTCTTGGCTCCACCTTCTGGTTCCTCTGTCCTCTTTATGTGTTACTCCAGTCCCTCTGTTTCTTTAATGCCCCATCTGATCCTCAGCAAGGGGGTCACCCCTATACAGGTCCCTTGGTGTCGTTTTCCTCCCATATTCTCTCCTAGCCTCAGACTACCACCTTGTCCCTTTCTTGTATCCTCCCCTGCATTTTACCCATTGTCTCTCCCAGGCCTCTGCCACTCACTCATCCTGCCTTCCCTCCCTACAGACCGCTCGGGCCTGCTGTGTGTGGACAAGATCGAGAAGAGTCAGGAGGCGTACCTGCTGGCGTTCGAGCACTACGTGAACCACCGCAAACACAACATTCCGCACTTCTGGCCCAAGCTGCTGATGAAGGTGACTGACCTCCGCATGATCGGGGCCTGCCACGCCAGCCGCTTCCTCCACATGAAAGTCGAGTGCCCCACCGAACTCTTCCCCCCACTCTTCCTCGAGGTCTTTGAGGATCAGGAAGTCTAAAGCCTCAGGCGGCCAGAGGGTGTGCGGAGCTGGTGGGGAGGAGTCTGGAGAGAAGGGGTAGAGCTGGGGACTGAGAGAGACCTCCCACCTCTTCTCTCCTTCCTCCCATCCTTGGATAGATGCAGCTCCCACATAACCCCTGCACTGCCCAGATCCCCCTCAGAACCTCCACAGCCCTGAGACAGGGCAAAACAAATGAACTTGCTATGAGGACAGTATGGGAGGCTGGGTCCCGTGTCTTGCAGTTCCCAGAACCCCATCCTCTAAGAAGGTAGGGGAAGGGAGAACAGAGGAACAGGCCATCTTGACTGTAGGGAAAGGAGAAATGAGGGTTGGGGGCAGATGTCCCCACCCAGCCCCCTACACATATACAAGAGAGCCCCCAACCCAGTTCCTTGGCCTAGATTTCCCCTCCAGGCAAAGGGCCTCTATTTCCCCAGATGCCTGGATGGCAAAGGACACCTTGGCTTGGCTCCTCCCCTGGAGGCTAAAAACAATAAGTCATCCTAACTGCACTTTGGAAACCAAGCAAGGGGAGAAGATAAAATGAAGAAAAACTAGACAGAGGATAAGGAAAAAAAAAAAAGAAAAAGAAAAAAAATAGAGAGAGAGCAATAGAGAGAGAGAGAGACATGATATTAAGTTATTAGCTGAGGCTGGCCCGAGGGGAAGGACCCCACTTCCCACCCCCATGCACTTTGAGAGCTGCCCTTTCTCCCCCCAGATCAGAGTTTAAAAAAAAATGCCCCCCCAGCAGACCCCCCAAGGGTAGGGCTGCCGATCAGAGCTGTGAGTTGACACAACAGGGTCCTGGCACCCCCTTGCCTTGCCCCCCGCCCTTGTGCCCCTTTGGCACCCCTAACCCTAGAACTTCCTCTGTCCTTTGCCACTCGTGCCCGCTGAGTTCCATCTACCTCTCACGCTGGATGCCAGCTGGCCCCTCACCAGCCTGCCCTGCTGCCCACACAGCTCCCCTTTCAAGTGCCCAGCCCCAGGGGCCTTCCTGGTCCCCCTCCTCTTGCACCTTGGCACCCACACAGGAAAAACTGTGGCCCACGCTCCTTCCCTCCTCGTATCCTGCAGTATTAGCTACAATCCAGATGCTGCTGTGGTGGGGGAGGGAGTTGTGTGTGAGCATCTCCCAGAGCCTCTACTCCTGTAGAACTGTTCCCCTGTTTCCTGTCTGTCTTCTCAGCTCCCTCTGACTTCTGCCCTCCTTGTTCTCTACCCCCACTCAATGCATCCAACCTAGACTCAGGTGGATGGGTACAGAATGGGGATGTTTCCATGAGTGGCACTTAGTTGAAGCTCCAGAGGAGGAGGCAGCTAGTGCTCCTCCTGTTTTCTTTGAAGCTCTTCAGGCTGGCTGCCCTTTTGCCCCTGGGACTCCTTTCCCTTCTCTCTAATTCAGGGACTTTGGCTTGAGCCACCTCCCGCCCTCTGGGAAGGAGTGCTCTGTTGGTCTGTACTTTGGGGGAACTACCATCCTCCTCCTCGTCCTCTTCCTCCCCATGTTGGCTACAGCCTACTTCTCAGGGGAGAGAAGGAGAGGGATTCAGCCCTTCCATGGGTGAGAGGGAGGGAAGGAGGAGGGACAGAACAGACCAGAGGGCCCTGGGCTCAGGGCTGCATGTCGGCAGGGATGGATGGGTGGACATTGATGCCCCCCCGGAAGCCATGGGGAATGGGGCAGGGGGTGAGCGAGGGGTGCCAGGGCTTCCTGCGCTTTGCACTATTGGGGCAAAAATGTCTTAAGCAGTGGGGAAGCCTGCCACCCCACTCTGACCCTCAGCCTGCCACAGCCCCCTACACACACACACACAACACACACACACACACACACACACACACCACAGAGGCAATGCTGTGCTGCCACTCAGGGCAGTGTCCCCTCACTGTTCAGGTGTTCCCACTGGGTAGAGGGCCTGAAGGAGCATCCACTGTCACCTGTGCATATGCCTGCCCTGTGCCTCTGGGGGTCCTGGGCCTTCTGCACTATCTACTATTTTTGTCTCTATCCTTCCTTTGCTCCTTCTCTTCCCTCCTGCCATCTCTCTCTGTCTCTCTTTCTCTCTCTCTCCTGGGATACTGGTTCCTGTATTCCTCCAGTCCCATGGGTAAATCCTGTCACACCTTCCTTCTATGCCTGGGAGCCCAGTGGAGTTCCTGACCTGCCTGCTGTCTCTCCCCTTCCCACAGACCCAGTTCTGCCCATCCAGCCCCATTCTTAGCCATATACTTGGTCTCTTCTCTTACAAGCACTTGGAATCCCCCTTCCCTCCCCAGTCATATGAGCTGTGATCCCCCTCCCTTTTGGCTTCTCCCCGTCCTTTTGGTGACATGGTGTGTGTGTGTGTGTGTGTGTGTGTGTGTGTGTGTGTGTGTGTGTGTGTGTGTGTGTGTGTGTGTGTGTGTGTGTGTGTGTATGTGCGCGCACGCGCACATGTTTCTCTGTGTGAATGTTTGAGTGAGTACATGTGGTAGGGGAGGAGCCAGGGAGACTCAGGAGTGCCACGTACCTGCTCTAGAGGCAGCTGTCCCAGTCCCTGCTGTGGAAGTGAGGGACAGGGCCCTCTCCTGGGGGCCATTGGTGCTAATGGGGGGACGGCCTTGGTGTGGGTGCTTAGCATGCCTCCCCCAGTGTTGGCCCGGGGCACTAGGGCAGGCAGGGTGAGGCAGCAGGTGCAGTATTGGTGGGAGGATGGGTTGCTGGGAATAGGTTGAGGGAGCCAGGCCAGGACAAGGGGGTGCCAGAGCCATGACCACTACCCTACCCCCACCCGCCTCACCTCTCCATCTCAGTATTTCCCCTCCCATCACTTATAACACACATACCTCATCCAGCCTCCTCCCTGCTCAGACTTGGGGAGGGTGGGGGAGGAGGAGCCCCTGCCCCTTCCTGGGGGGGGTGGGTCTGCAGGGCTGGGAGAGGGCAGGGCGCGTGACACAGACACCGTCCATAAGGGGGACAGTACTTGCTGCCCTGGGAACTCCTGGGTGGGGGAGGGAGACACTGCCCAGAGGCGCTACTGAATGTATGAGAAGCTGGTGCTGGGGTGGGGGGAGGGAGGGTTGTGGCCAGAAACAGGGAAGGAGGTAGGTCCCTTCCCCAGGGAGGGGTGGGACCGGTAGGGGTGACTTGCAGGGGCTCCTACTCCTGCCCCACGTTGACAATCAGTATGTCTGTTATGTGCGATTTTTCACCCCGTTGTGTTTTGGGTCAGGATTTTAAAGAAAGATATTTTTATGGTAATTGTTGCTCGTCTATTTTACTATATATTTATGTAATAAATATATGATGAAAATAACCCCCTTGGGCACTCCCCCCTTAGACTTGTGTGCTGTTTCCCTATATTCCTCCCATCTGTTGGCAGAGTACCCTCCCCACAAGCTGACCAGATGGAGAGATGCCCCCCTCCCAGCCTTGGCAACAGTCCCCTCCACCCCCACCCTCCAAACGAGCACACACCACAGAAGCCAGCTTAGCTGTAAACTATTGGATTTGAGACAGGAACAGAACAAGTGGGGGAGGGGGAAGGGGGCAGAGGCAGGAGGGAAAGTGAGAGTGGTTTAAATAGGGGAGGATGGGAAAAGCACAGTGATGGGGAGGGAGGGGAAGCAGGCTATTTACAAGAAGGCTCAGGGGGCCAGAGGCTCATCTTGGAATATTTTATAACAATATAAATAAGATTCTGGTTTGCTTTTCCTTTTCGTCTCGTAAAGGAGAGAGAAGTGCAGAGTTCGATTCTGTACAAGGGGGCAGCGGCAGAAGGCCGGCCGGGCGGGTCACTGGGCGTCCACCCGGAAGGACAGCAGCTTCTCGGAATGCATGTTGTTCAGGGTCCGCAGGTCCGGCAGCTTGAGCAGCAGCTTGGTGAAGCGGGAAGTCTCCGAGGGCCGGTTCTTCAGCACCAGAGCCCGAAGAGCCCGCAGCAGCGTCTCCTGGAGCTGCTCCACCGAAGCGGAATTCTCCATGCCCGAGCGGTCTGTGGGGAGGAAGACGACAGCAGTGAGGCAGGCTCCTTGAGCTCCTCTGACGAGGACCCGGAGGTGTGCAAGGACGTGGCAGGCAAGGCAGCCTCTCCCTGAAGCCCCTCGGAGGGCCCACGGGGAAGGAGAAGGAGGGTGCTACTCCTTCTCCCAGGCCTCTGCCCCAATGCTGGGAGCCAGGGCCACAGGCTGGCCACCTCCCATCCCCCCAAGACCATGCTCCTCCCCTCAACAGGCCACATGTGACCAGGCTCCCTTGCTATTTGCTCTGTAGTTCCCGCTGCCTGGGATGCCCTCCCTCCCTTCCCCCCCCCCCCCCCAATTCTAAGCCTGGCAACATCTTACTTGTCCCTTTGAGGCCCCACTCAAGTGTCACCTCCTTCCCCCAGCTCCCCCAGGCAGAAATAGTTTTGTCTGTGCTTCCTTGGTTCATGCTTCTAATGTGACACTTATCTCACTGTTTTATTATTAGTCAGGCATGAGTCTGTTTTCCCAAGCTAGACTGTGTCTGAATCATGTCTGTATCCCCAGTGCCTGGTGCAGGGCCTGGCATAGAGTAGGTACTCCATAAAAGGTATGTTGAATCCAACCGCGTCTGCCTCCTCCCGGGTCAGGCGAGAGCTTGAACCTACCTGCAGATACGAGCACCACCGCCGTGAAGAGGCCTAGCTCCTCCTCGGTCAGCGCCAGGGAGTTGAGCTTCTCGCTGAAGTCAAACATGGCATTGAGCAGGTCTCCCATGCCCATGGCGCCCAGCTCCTGCAGGCTGTAGGTGGTGCGGCTCAGGAACATCACTGTCTGGTCCTTCACGTTGAACAACGATGCAAAGCGCACCATTAGCACCTGAATCGGGGCGATAGTCAGACTGGGTGAGGTGGGAAGAGCACTTTGCCAAATTACGCCTCAAGGTTGGTTGCCAAAGGATTCAAGGGCACTGCTGTTGATTTCTCAGTAGGGAAGTTGTTTCTGAGTGGGTAGTGTGGGGGAGGGTGGGAATCTGGAGTGGATTCTTCCCCAAAGTTTACTTGTTCACATCTGGAAGGAAAATGGCAATGCGCCATAATATTATTTTCATGTAATGGGTAGTGATTAGATGCCAACTAAGATGACAGAGTCTTAGCCACCCGGAGGTGGGAATGGGAGGGGTTCTGGCCCCCTCCCTCAGATACTGGAGTTTCGTAAGCCCAAAGAACCCCCTGCCCACCCCGGATACCATGCGCTTCTTCTCAAGGGCAAAAGCAGGGAATGAAAAAGGGTCACTCACCTCAAAAGTGCCAGCCTTAAGCAAGGTGACCTGGTCATGCTGAGAAAGGTCACGGAAGCCAGGGATGTGCTTTGCAAATTCTACCACCTCCCGCACAGCAGGTGTGAAGCTCATAGAAAAGTCCTCCCAGATTTCCTGCACAGTCCGGCCGCTGCGTCCGTGGGGATACATATTCATGGGACAAGCCTGGGGAAGGAAGGGACACGGAGAGGGAAGAATCAGCCAGATTGGCTTGAATGGGCTGCCCTGCAAGACAGGGTTCCAGGTTTTTCCCTGGGCTAGACTTTGTGGCCTTTGGGGGAAGGTCCTTTCATGTAAAACAGCAATCGGGTGCTGGATGGCAATCAGGGATTCCCAGGCAGAGCCTAGACTGCAGGTCAGGAAATCCTCTCTTAGAAGGTACCTTCAGCCTCCAGGGAATACCCAACTGCCTTCGCCTAAGTCCCTCTATGACCCCTGCCCTCCACAGCTGCTCTGTGCCCTCACCAGCAGAACGTTCTTGGAGTTGCTTTGTCTTGGACCATTGGCAGGTGCCTCGCCTTCTGGAGCCGAGTACATGTGTGTGGGGCATAGCCGGTGCCCATTGCTGTTGGGCTGGTGGCAGCTATGGTGGGTAGGGCCAGGGGGCCAGGCAGGAGGGTAGGAGGAGGGGCCCTGGTGTAGACCGTTCAAAGCCTCATTATGACGCTGGGCAGCCAAGGTGTTATTGTCATTGGGAGCAGGAGGGCAGCCAGGACTCTCCCAGCGGTGTGGGGTGGTGGCTGCAGGGCTTCCAGATGTATGGTTGGCATTGAAGTTGCTAGGTGAAGTGCCCAGTTTGTCATGGGCATAAGTGAAGATCTCTCGATGGGCCCTGGCCACCTGGGATATCACATCCTCCATGGTGGGCTCAGGGCTGGGGGATCTGGGTGGTGTGAGCTGCTGTGGGAACTGAGAAAAGCCCACCAAGGGTGAGGGGGCTGGAGCAGGAGGTGGTGAGGGGCCCATAGGGCCTGAGGTGGGGTGCTGGGTCGACGAGGTCTCCAAGGGGCACTGGCTGCTCAGCTGGTTGTTGGCCAGGTTCATGGCACTCTGCATCTCAGCGAGCATCCGCTGCTTCTCTCGTTTGGGGATACGCCCAAAACGTACAGCTGTAACAGGATAAGAGAGCTGGGTCAGGAAGTTCTCACACACAGATGCATCTCTTCCTCCTAAAAGAGCAAGACCCTGAAGGTCTGGGGTTCCACGTGAAAACGAAAGCCAGCAAGGACACTCCTTCAAGGGTATTTTCCCAGTAGGTATTCTGGTAGGTGGTGACCAGAGGAACCAATGGGAAAGGAATATGTGTTTACTCAAGAAGATAACACTAGCTTCCTCTATGCAAATGAGATTCTTGGTGTAAAGTGTCTTAGAAGAATTTGTGTGTGTGTGTGTGTGTGTGTGTGTGTGTGTGTGTGTTGGTACTAGGGCTTGAACTAGGCCTGGGCACTGTCCCTTAGCTTTTTCAGTCGAGTTGGCACTCTACCACTTGAGCCACAGCTTCACTTCCGGCTTTTTGCTGGTTAATTTCATTGGAGATAAGCGTCTCTCAGACTTTCCTGCCCAGACTGGCTTGGACTGGTGATTGGGTGATCCTCTGATTTAGTTTAGTTTCCTGAGTAGCTAGGTTTACAGGTTTGAGCTACTGTTTCCCACTCCCCAAGTTTGGAACTACTTTTTGTTGGTGGTGGTGGTCATGGGGCTTGAACTCGGCCTGGGCACTATCCCTCAGCTCTTCAGCTCAAGGCAAGCTTTCTACCACTTGAGCCACAGTGCCACTTCCAGTTTTCTGGTAGTTAATTGGAGATAAGAGTGTCATGGGCTTTACTGCCCAGGATGGCTTTGAACAGCAATTCTCAGATCTCAGCCTCCTGAGTAGCTAGGATTACAGGCATGAGCCACTGGCGCCTGGCTTGAAACTACTTTTTTAAAGGGAAGAATTAAGTGAGAAACTTTGGGTGGAAGGAAGGGGGAGGATGTGGAGCTGCTGCCTCACCATCTCGAGACATGCCCACGGAGAGACACTTCTTGAAGCGACATTGCTGGCAGCGGTTGCGGTTGATGCGGACAATGGAACAGTTCTCATTTTTCAGACATCTTTTATACTGGATGTTCTGCTGGATGCTCCTACGGAAAAAGCCCTGCAGGGCCGGGGCAACTAGTAAGCATTTTCATGTAGGCTGGGTCTGGGTATAACTAGGGGTGTAACTAGGGGAAGAGGTTCCCTTTCCCCTGCCCTCACCCTCAAGCCCACCTCACCTTGCAGCCCTCACAGGCATGCACACCATAGTGGAAGCCAGAAGCCACGTCCCCACACACTTTGCACAGTAGCACCATGCCATTCAACTCTGTGGAAAGATATAAGCAGCGGATAAGCAGCGGCCCGAATGGTCTGAGGCTTTCTTGGCTGAAGATTCTAGAAAGAAAAGCTCATGTCTAGGGGCACTCAGGTACCAGCCTGGATTGGACAAGCTAGTAGAACCCAAGGAGAAGACTGAGACTAGACAGGTCCTAAGAATAACTTACATGAAAACCAACTCCCCACTGAGCCCCCTGGCCTGCTTCCCTTCCCCCAGTCAGGTGGACGTTCACTCACTGGTGATATTGCTGGTGCTCTTGCTCGGGGACACTCGGCTGCTGTCCTCCATGGCCACTTGTAGATTCCCTGGGGGACTCCCATTATAGAAGGAAGAGGAGGAAGAGGAGGAGGAGGAAGATGAAGAAGGGGAGCCATCATCACTGAGACTGGGTGGAATGCTCCCAAAGGAGCGAGCTGGGTCCTGGGTGAGGGAGCCAGTGGGTGATGGTGGGAAGTAGGCAGGGCAACCTTGCGTTAGGGACTGGAAGCTGCCATTGGAGTTGTCACTGTAGAGGGACTCTGGGCTGGTGCGGCTCGGGGAAGAGCCACTGGAGCCAATGTAGGTGATGACGCCACCTGGCAGGAAAACACAAAAGAAGTAGGATCAGCTGACATGTCAGTCCCAGGACACCACCTTGCTTATCCCTATAACACTGTTCCTCTTCAAGTTAACTCTTTGGAATCTCTAACCTTACAGCTAATAAGCAACTCACCAATGCATACTAGATATGACATAATCTCGTCACAAGAAACTCCCCAAGACATGCTAGACATAGTATAGCCAACTGACACCCATAACCCCTTCTTTGTACCCACAATTTCAACTCCATTTTGTGTGTGAGGCATGATCCCCCTGGGCATCTCACACATGTGACTCCCCCTGCTGCAGACACTTTCCTAGGATATATCCACTACAACTAGTTGCAGGTGGCAGAAATGAGGATTAGATGAGCAGCTAATTCATTTGTACTCTCTCGAAAACAAAAGGCTAGCTGCCAATGTTAATACTACAAAACCATGGATTTGTGAGGGGTAGCTAGCTAATATCCAAGAGAACAGAGATCTTACAAAAGTAAGACAGTCACACATTTTCACCAAACTGGGGACCATTTGTAAAAGGTAGTACAGGAAAGAAACTGGCCCAGCCTGGCTCCTCTGGCCTGCAAAACATGAGTCACTGTACTATCTCTGAATCCAGGAAAGACTTCACAGGTATGAGTTGAAGGAGGTGGGAGAGAAGTACAAATTGTCCAGCCTAGTGCTCTGGAATTCCCCCTTCCAGATATAAATTTGATGATAACTTTAGTTCTCTGATCACTTAGGGACTTTGGCCCTTTGATTACATTGTTAACCAGGTGGCTCAGTTCCCATGGTATTTGTAGGAGAAAAGGGTGACCTACTGGCCACACCTCTTGCCAAGAACCTAGCTTGGTGTGTCATGGGTGGGGGTAGGAGAAGGGAGGATCCCAGGACACGTGTGAGCTGACACATGCCATGCCACCATGTTTACGGAGGCACATGTCTTGCTCACCCACTGACACACACTAAACTGGGCAGGGCAGTCTTAAAATAGCTCAAGGTTGGTCAGGGTGAACCCAGCTCCCTATAAAATAGTTTCACAACACATGCACTCCTACAGTTTCAGGACTGAAGTGGAGGATGGGATATTTATTTGGTGGTAAATGAACTTGACCTAGTTTACCCATCTCCAAAAGGGGAGTGAGACCATCACCCAAAGACACTTCTGACTTTCAAAGCCAGGGGCTCACTCAAGACAGCCTAGTTACTTCCAAATCTATTACTACCAAATTTGCTTTCTGACCCAGAGGAAACCAATTCCCCTTTTTCTGGGCTTGTTTTCCTTTCTGTGAGAGAGAAAGAGAGAGATGAAAAGCAGTATTTCAGCTATGATTTTGTAATACAGCTGTTTGGGAGAGGTAGGAGTGGAAGAGAGCTGCTGGGGGAATTTGATGGAGCTGGGTCTAAACACAGTCCAGCCAAGTACAAATGGAATAAAAGAGAAAACAGTGATTGGGTGTGAGGTCCCTTTTGGGAGCATAAACGAGGCCAGGGGAGGTCAGAGGTGGCCTCACCTTACTCTGCCTCAATGTTGGTGGGGAAAGGGGACGGGCAGGCAGACAGGAAAAGGAGGCAGGCAGGCGGCGGGGGCGGTGAGTCAGCCCAGCTTCACCCAGATCTTGGCAGGGCGGGGCGGGGAGCCCGGGCCTCAGCCGGCCTCACGTCCCTGCTCCACGTGTGCCCCTCGCACGTGGCTCCCCAACGAGGAACCCCGGAACTCAAGGACCCGCCCACTCCGAGCATTCCCGCAGCAGCCCCGCCCCTGCCCCGCCTCTCCCTGATGTCCTAGGTCCTGGGGCAGGGACCAGAACGCCAGCTGAGGCCGGGACAACCTAAGGGAGGAGAAAAGGGAACACGCGTTGCCGGGGTAACCAAGGGGCGGAGCTCATTATGTAACGGGGCCGGGAGGCAACAGCCAATGGGGTGGCGGCCACGGCTTCGGCTGAATGAAAACAAATGCAGCACGTGGGCCCGGTTCTCAGGCCATGTGAGCCTTACCCAAGCTAGGTTCCCTGCCTGGGGCCAAGCACCACGGTTCGGGACTCCTTGAGTGCGGGTCCCCTCTGTCACTGTGGATTTCCCTTGTGAGATCCGACCCATTCCCTCAGCCCTTCCTGCCCCCATTGCTTCTCAGATTTTCTGGTGACTGCCGGAAGTAGAGAAAGGGGAAACGAGGGAAGAGATCCTCCTTCTGAGATCCGGCATACCCCCAGCTTCAGGAGATGGTCAGATAGGGACATTTCAGGGCACTGGTTCAAAACCCTCTGTCTCCCTCACCGCTAGTACCGCGCTCTATTTCCTCCAGCCCGGAATTCGAGTCCTTCAGGCTCAAAGGAGCGAGCTTTAGGGCGCTTCAGGGAGCCCAATCCCTAGCAGGGGCAAACCTTCTCTGGAAATTCTACCCTATGGCCGGCCACTTGGCTCGCTCGCAAACCCTGGGGCAGAGGGAATCCCCCGTCCCTTGCGAAGTTCCTCTCATTATAAGCCACGGAAGTAGGGGAGACGGTGACAGAACAAGGAGGATGATCATTAAAAGAGTCTAGTACCTGTGTTGTTGTTGGAGTCCAGGGTCGTCATGTCTTCACCGGCTGAGAGTGCTCATTCAAACTGGACCTGGACACAAACGGGAGGTTGCGACTGTCGCTCTCGCCCCCTGGGCACTGGCTGAGGGCGGCAAGTGGACCCCGCGGCTCACGATCAGGACTCGAGGCACCCCGCAGCCAGGTCTTGGGGTGGCCGGACTGCAGCTCTGCAGAAGGGTAGGACGCCGAGGCAACGGAGATCTGCTTTGCATGGGAAGGGCAGGGAGTGTCGGGGTGGGGGGCGGGGGGGAATCAGCCTGCAGTAGCTCTGGCTAGAAGGTATCAAGGAGGGTCGGGTCTCTGCAGTGCACCGGCTGGTACTGCCTGAAAGCTCCGCAGCACTGCAGGATAGCGAATCTGGAGCTCCCGGTGCAAAAGTCCCAGAGGGAGAGAGTTGCAATCAGGCAGTAAGTAGGTGATGGGAGAAACGGGGCACCCAGGCGCGAAGAGGAGACGTGTGCCCTGCTACGTTCCCTCGGCAGCAATATTTCACTCTGCCTATCTCAGCCGCCTTTTGCCCGAGCCTTTCCCTGGGACAGAGGGCTCTGCGCAGGCGCCAACAGCCCAGGGTTCCCGGGCCGCACGCGGCACTGGAGCAGGTACCATGTGATCCCAGGGAGCGCCTCGTGCCCCAGTGACACACTTTTCCAGCACCCGGCACGTTGAGCCGCCGCGCGCCTGCGCACAGCCAGGACTGTTGGGATTTGTAGTCCACCGGTAAAAGCGGTGCGCTGCATATCTTTTCCCTATTGCCTCGCAGAAGTTCTTGTTGCCAGCTGGGAGGAGCTACTGAAAGTGGAGTTGGGTGGGGTACGCTGGAGAGACTGGGTGGCGTGTTTGGAAAGCCTGTATGGCAAGGGCATGTGAATTCCTGGGGAGGGACTGGCAAGCTTGGCTGCTCCCTGGGAGATCAAAGCTAACAGGCTCTTTCTGCAAACCTTGCAAACGTGAGAGATTCACGTGATTGCAGGACTGACCTCACCCGGAGGTTTTCTAGTGACACGGGGAGAGAGACAAGGAGGGAAGGGAGATTTCCCTGGAGTCAAGAGATCAAGCTGCCTTCTGGTACAGGGACGAGGTCTGAAATGGAAAGGCAATGTGACCCCTTTTTCCCTTCTACTCCTCTTAGGGAGAATATCCCAAGGGAAAGGAGTATCACAAAGGTGTGGGGATGTCCCTAGGGATTCCCTGTTTGCTTGTATGATACCACACCACCCACTCAAGGTGACTTTGGGATGAGTCACTTCCCACTGAGGAATAAAAAGGACAGCAGAGGGGATCCTCTTGGTGAAAGTGCTTTGAAGTCCTAAAGTAATGGGGCAGAGGTGAGGCAGAAGTCTGGGGGCAAGTGGTGCTCCCGCAGGTTCTACAGAAGAAAATATAATGCTCATTTTAATCCTCCCACATCCTCCTGAGTCTTCTTTTTCTTCTTCCTCCTAATCCTTCTCCTCCTCCTCTTTCTTCTCCTCCTCCTCCTCCTTCCCCACCCCCCCCCCCACCTTCTTTGGTGCTGGCACTGGGGCTTGAACTTAGCCTTGTGTTCATGCTTGGCTTTTCACTCAAGGCTGGCACTCTACCACATGAGCCACAGCTCCACATCCAGCCTTTTGCTGGTTAATTGGAGATAAGAACCTTATGGAAGGCTGGGAAGTATGGCTCAGTGATAGAGCGCTTGCCTTGCATGCATGAGGCCCTGGGTTCGATTCCTCAGCACCATATAAGCAAAAAGAAAAGAGCCGGAAGTGGTGCTGTGGCTCAAGTGGTAGAGCGCTAGCCTTGAGCTGAAGAGCTGAGGGACAGCAGCCAGGCCCAGAGTTCAGGCCCCACAACTGGACCAAAAAAAAAAAAAAAAAAGAACCTTATGGACTTTCCTGCCTGCCCTTGATCCTCAGATCTCAGCCTCCTGAATAGCTAGGATTACAGGTGCCTGACTGCCCCCCACCCCACCCACACACACACACACACACACTGCATTCCACTTTAGGAAGGAAGGAGAAAGAGAGAAAGGAAGGAAGGAAGGAAGAGAAAAGGAAGAAAAACTTAGACTGGTTCAAGATCAGACATCCATTGCTTGTATCATCTCTCTGAGGATCACCTTATTCTCAGAGATATGATGGCTAAATAAGCAAGTGGAACATTGAACATGAGCCTAGAAACATCTAGAATCTACCTTAAGGGCAGCAATTGCCCCAGGGGTAAAAAACAGGTCCCTAAGTTTCAAGTAGAGGTCTGGCCTCCTAGAGGTCTTGGGTTGCAGGAGAAGTGGGAGTTTCCTAAAGCATATGAATTTAGGCCAGCTCCAGCTTCTGCCAAGTCCTCCTCCTCACCAGTGCTTCTAGAATGGGTTTCCTCCATGGAGGAACCCCTTCTCCACTTGTTCACAGGCAGCTCCAGGGAAGCCTTGATGAATGGCCAAGAAACATGACAGATACAGAGAAAAGGTTAGGGGTGGGGCACAGTGGCAGGTATCTATAGTTCCATCTACTTGGGAGGCTGAGATAGGAGAATCACTTGAGCCCAGGAGTTTGAGACCAGTCTGGACACCATAATGAAGTACAGATTCAAAAAGGTAAGGAGCTAGACACCGGTGGCTCATGCCTATAATCTTAGCTACTCAGGAGGCTGAGATATGAGGATCACAGTTCAAAGCCAGCTCGAGCAGGAAAGACCGTGAGACTCTTATTTCCAATAAACCACCAGAAAACAGGAAGTGGCACTGTGGCTCAAGTGGTAGAGCACCTGCCTTGAGCTGAATAGCTGAGGGACAGCAAACAGGCCCAGAGTTCAAGCCTCATGACTGATGAGAAAAAAAAGTAAGGAAGGAGCCAAGGAAAAGAGGAGGCCAGTGAAGTTGATTGGGCATCTGGCTTAACCATAGACCCTCTGAGGCTGGGAATAAAATGGGCTTCCTAAAATAGACTAGATTTTAGCTTTGTTTCTCTGTCCCCAATAAAAGTGGGAGGGAGAAGGAAGTGGGCTTTTTTTTTTCCCCTGGCCTGGCCTGGCTTGGCCTGTGGGCCCAGAGCTGGGAAGTTGTGCTAGAGCGTAGGAGGAACTGGGAGTGGTTAGCACAAACAAGGAAAGAGGCTTTTCAGGAAAACTTGGTCCAGAGCACAGTCTCCACCCTTTTTACCTCCACCCACTTTTCTGTGGAAAGAGAGCTAGGAGGTGAGCTGCTCTGTCTTGCTTATTCTCTGTGACCTTCCTGACTCTGTCAGACCAAACCAGTCAGGCTGCTTAAAATCAGGGCCCTGGCATGATTTTTACTACCTACCAGCCTTGGCATTGCCACTGACACAATGTACACTCCTTTTAGTTGCTCTGGGTTCTCCTAAGGCTCCTTGCTACACTTGCTGCTGTGGTGGTCCTGCCCACTCCTGGCTGCTTGCTAGTTGTTTGTTCCTATATGGGATAGGCCAGGGGTCAAGATTTCCTCATTGAATTTGCATCCAGCAAGGAGGAGGGAGCAGAGGCAGCAAGAGCTGAAATCCAGTCGGCCTAACTCTATTCTTGGCAAGAGGCTGTGTTGTTTTGCAGTCTGTGTGGTATAAAGGCAAAAGCTAGAAGACATGAGGCCAAGGAGGGGGGTTTTCTCTTCTCCCTCTCCCTGTTCTGTTCCTTCTCTCCTTAACAAAGAGGTAACTTTTTTGTTTTTTGAGACAGAGGGTCTCCCTAGGTAGGTAGCCCAGGATGGCTTCGAACTAATAATCTGCCCACTTAAACTTCCTGGGTACTAGGATTACACATATGTGTTGCCACACCCAGCTCAAAAAAATTGGGGGCTGGGAATGTTGCTTAGTGGTAGAGTGCTTGCCTAGCATGCATAAAGGCCTGGGTTCAATTCCTCAGTACCATATAAACAGAAAAAGGTGGACATGGCACTGTGGATCAAGTGGTAGAGTGCCAGCCTTGAGCTCAGGGACAGTGCCCATGCTCTGAGTTCAAGCAACAGGACTGGCAAAAAAAAAAAAAAAAAAGACAAGAGTTGTGAAGTTTGGAGGCCTAGCTCAGGTGATAGAACACCACCCGGCGAGTGAAAACATCAGATACCAAGTCCCAACAACAAAAAAGACAAAAGGTATCTGAATTTCAGAGGCTCAGGACTGTAATCCTGGCTACTCAAGAGGCTGAGATTCCAGGATGATATTCAAATCCAGGCAGGCAGGAAAGACCAAAGAGACTTTTATCTCCAATTAACAACAACAAAAAAAAATGTTAGAAGTGGAGCTGTGGCTTGAGTGATAGAGTACTAGAACCTGAGTTCAAGTCCTAGTATTGGCAAAAGGGGGGGGGGGAGGAAGGAAGAAAGAAATGAGAGGAAGGATGGAAGGATGGATAAAGGATACACTTCAACACAACCTCATTCCCCCTCTTGCTAGTCAGATATTACAGTTTACTTCTATACACACACATACACACATATACCACATCATGCCCCCCATAGCCAAGTTTAGCCCAGCTTAGTCCAGACTCAGTAAACAGTGCTCAGCAAGGCACTATAGATTCATATTGTTCATACTTCTAATCAGATTCCTTGAAGCCTGGGATTCTGAGACTGACTTTGTTTTTTAGGGGCTGCATTGGATCTTTGGTTTGTGTTTCCAAATATGTCTTTAATTCTTCTGTACTCTTTGGACTGGGAAAGACGGGACAAAAGGATCAAAGGCTTGGCTATATGTTCCAGTCACTGTGTATGTGTATTTATGTCTGTGTGTATATGATTGTGATTATGAGGCAGCACCTTCGGATGTGTATGAATGCTGTGAGTGTATGTGACTGGGTGCATGTTTGATCCAAGATCCATTCTCCTAGCCAGAAGGTTGTTCTGGGTAACAGGGTGACGCCCTGTGCAAATCCTAGGTGGCCTAAATCTGAGACAGACTGCTTAACTGACTGACTGAGGGTGGGTCCTTCCTGAAAACAGGTCAGGCTTCAGTGGGTGCCTTCCCATCTGCCCATCCCCCTCCTTTCTCACCAAGGTACATGGCCCATGGTAAAAACCTGTCTGTCCAGATGACGCAAACCTGGGACAGAAGCCCCAGGGATGCCCTAGAATTGAATCCGGGAACCAGACCATATACATACCTGGCAGACACTCATCCCTGCCTTCCTGGATCCATTTTCCTGATCTCTAGAAGGCCAGCTAGCATTCTTAGTCTACCTAAAGCCTAGACATCTGGGGAGGGCTTCAAGATTGTAGAGGGGTCAAGATCTGAGCTAACTTGCTCATTTGGGGAGATAGAAAAGGAGAAGGTAAGGTGTTAGCCAGGACTGGGTTCCATGGATGTGTATTGCCTTAGATTCTATCTTTAGCTCGCTGTTGCTCTTTCCAACAGAAGGAAATAATAAATATGTATTAAGTACCAACTGTATGCCAGGCGCTGTGCTAAATACCTTATACACATTTTTCTCACTTGACTTTCACAACAAGGCTAGGTTGTAGGTCACATTCTTATTTTAGAGATGGGAAAACTGAGACCTAAAGGTGTTCATTAATTTATTCAGGGTGCCAGAGTAACCAGGTAATTTGTCTGGGTGGTTTGTCAGAGGGGCTGGGTGTATTTGCACAAAACTTAAGATTGAGAAGATGTCATATTCAAGCCAGTGCTAATGGCTCATGCCTGTAATCCTGGCTATTCAGGAGCTGAGATCTGAGAATCATGGTTCAAAGTCAGCCAGGACAGAAAAGTTTTTTTTTGTTTTTTTTTGTTGGTCGTGGGGCTTGAACTCTGGGCCTTGGTGCTGTCCCTCAGCTCTTCAGCTCAAGGCAAGCGCTCTACCACTTGAGCTACAGCGCCACTTCCGGTTTTCTGGTGGTTTATTGGAGATAGGAATCTCACGGTCTCTCCTGCCCAGGCTGGCTTTGAACCGCGATCCTCAGATCTCAGCCTCCTCAGTAGCTAGGATTACAGGCGTGAGCCACCAGCGCCCGGCAGGACAGAAAAGTTTGTGAGACACTTATCTCCAATTAACCAGGAGAAAATCAGAAGCGGTACTGTGGTCAATGTGCTAGAACACTAGCCTTGAACACAAAGAGCTCAGGGACAGAGCCCAGGTCCTGAGTCCAAGCCCCACAATAGCCCCCCCCCAAAAAAATGTCACATCAAAGAATAACAGCTGCCAGGCACCGGTGGCTCACGCCTATAATCTTAGCTACTCTGGAGGCTGAGATCTGAGGATCACGGTTCAAAGCCAGCCCGGGCAGGAAAGTCCGTGAGACTCTTATCTCCACTAAACCACTAGAAAACCAGAAGTAGCACTGTGGCTCAAGCAGTAGAGCACTTGCCTTGAGCTGAAGAGCACAGGGACAGCACCCAAGCCCAGAGTTCAAGGCCCATGACCGACAAAAAAAAAAAAAAAAAGAAGAAGAAGAAGAAGAACAGCTGATGGAAATTATGGGAAGTGCTAAAGCTCCCCAGAGTGCTTGGCACTGGTGGCTCCCACCTATAATCCTAGCTATTCAGGAGGCTGAGATCTGAGGATCAAGGTTTGAAGCCAGCTGGGGCAAGGCAAGAAAGTCCTTGAAACTCTCATCTTCAATTAACCAGCAAAAAAACAAAAACAACTGTGGTTCAAGTTGTAGAACCCTAGCCATGAGCAAAAGAACTTAGCGACAGCATCCAGGCTGAATTCAAGCTCCAGTACTAGCACCCCCCCAAAAAATATATATATATATATTAATATTATAACCACCACCCTGGATCAATGCTTTTTTTGGCAGATGCTTTGACAGCTCTGGGGAGTCTCCTGCTTAGAGCTCAGGATCCCACCCAGATCACAGGATTCTGGAGTGTACCATGGAATATCCTTGGCAACAAAAGACAAAGCCCTAGGTGACCCTCTTTCTGGCATAGGATTCCTCTTCCTAATTAGGGGGACAGTAGTATCCAGCACATGCAATGCTAAAGTGTTCTGTCTGTTCTTGGATGTATGGCTGCTGCGGTCATCTTCCAGGGCCCTGCACCTGCCCACTGGCTGACCTTGAGCCTGTATGGATTGAGATGCAGAGAAATGTGGAGGTCCCTGTGTGCTTGCTTCCATCTCCACCCCAAGCTGCATCTCAAACCCCTTCTCCAGCATTGTTCATTCCTTGACAGTCCTCCTGAGCAGGATGACCCTCAGAGGAGCTGAGGCCAGTCAGGCATTAAGGGCCATGTGTAGCTTCTAGGAGGCTTACATAAATATTGGCTGGAATGAGGAGGGAAACAGGGGTGCAACTGGGGTTGCCCAGGAAAAAAGAACCCCCGCCTCAGTTCAGCCTGCCTAGAAACAAGAAACAAGGCTCACGTTTCCTAGTTGCCTCCTCCCACCCCTCTATCCTGGTCTGCAGCTGTTAGCTGGGCTAAAAGGACTGCAGTATCTTTGGGGAGGGAGGTAGGGGAAAAAAGAGAGAGAGAGAGAGAGAGGATGCAACTACACAAATTTGGTATCTTTCCCCCTCTTCTAAATTGGGGAGGAAGGGAAAAGAGAGAAGAAGCAATTTGCCAAAGAGATTTTCAATACCGCAGGAAGGAGCTTTGGCTCATTAGAATGCAGTTTGCACCCTGGAAAAAAAAATCTGTGCTGGTTGCAAAAATGCAGACGTGTGTAGAGGCCCAGCAGAGACAAAAAAAAAAAAAAAAAAAAAAGGAAAGAGAGAAAGAAAAAAAGCTAGCTCTGCAATGCAGGATCTGCGAAGTTTTTGGTGTGCAGAGGAAAATATGGGTCGTGCTCATTTCATTTGCTTGTTCCTGCTAACCTACTGTCCGCCTGACTCCAGCAGTCTCACACCCCAGCAAGAGGGACTGCCGCTCAGAAACAGGGTCACAGGAGGGGGTGAGGGGGCACAGAGGACTGGAAGTCAGGGTCTGAGGTCAGAAGGCCAAGTGGGTGGGGGAGGGGACGCTTCAAGGATAGAAGCTGAGCTTGTCTTCTACACCTTTATTTGTCCTCTGGACTGGCAAGAGTTAGTGTGAGCCCTTTGAAGATCACTCAGCTTTGGGTTCTTCCTCACCACACCAACAAGCAGGGAGTCTTTCCCCTTCCTATCCCTTACTCTCTCAGGACCTTTGCTTCCTGTCCATGACCCCTGAATTCACCCATCTCTAATCCTTGAAGGGCAACTAGCTGCATGCTTGCTTGGCATTCTCCTTCCTAAAAAGAGGGGACAGGGAAGCCTGATTTAGGGAGCCCCGGGCTGCAGGATAAATTCTGGGCTCTAGGTTGATGTCAGCACATCAGCTGGGGGGGGGCGGGTAGATTCTATGCCCTCAGACTGGGAAAGGCCCTTTGTTCTTTGGAGAGTAAGGACTCTAGGCTGTGTAATAACCAAGGGGCTTCCTGGGTGGAGACTGTCCCTGGTGGCTCAGCAAAGACAAAAGGGACAGAAGCAGAACAAGGGGCTGGGAGGCGCACGGAGCTAAGTGCCCTTTCACTCCTATCCCCTTCTTGCCTCCTGAAACTCTGCTGCTGGAGGACAGTTTGTGCCGGCTGGAGACTCACGCGGGCTGCCCAGGTCACATGGCCCGGGCATGTGCAGCCTGCTCCATTTCTACCACAACAACTCGCTCATAAACAGCCGGGCTGCTGCGGCGGTGGCGGTGGAGACATGTGCAAGTGAGGGGGTGGGGCACGTGGCCCGGCCCGAGCCAAGAGAAGGCGCTTGATCGCTCAGCACTGCCTCCACCCCTCCCTGCACTGGCGCAGCCTTGCTACAGGAAATTCCTAGTGCTCTGTTGCTTCTGCAAAACATGTTTTGGGGAAGTAGCTTTCTGTAAAGGGATGGAGTCAATGGACTATACCAATTCTCACGTGTCCCCACTAAAAATTGGAAGTAGCCAGGCCCTCACAGTGAACAGAGTTGAGGAACTGGAATTCTCAAACACAATGGTTCTCAGGACCAATGACCCTGTCAGCATCACTTGGGAACCCATAAGAAATACATATTCTCGGGGCTGGGAAGGTGGCTCAGTGGTAGAGCGTTTGCCTTGCATGCCTGCTGCCCTGGGTTCGATTCCTCAGCACCCACATAAGCATAAAGAAAAAAGACAGATGTGGCTCTGTGGCTCAAGTGGTAGAGCGCTAGCCTTGAGCTGAAGAGCTGAGGGACAGCGCCCAGGCCCAGAGTTCAGACCCCACGACCGGACCCAAAAAAAAAATAAAATAAAATACATATTCTTCATCCCGGGTGCTGGGACTATAATCCTAGCTGCTACTTAGGAGGCTGAGATCTGAGGATCGAGGTTCCAAGCCAGCCCAGGCAGGAAAGTCCCTGAGGCTCTTAGCTCCAGTGAACCACCAAAAGCTGGTAGTGACGCTGTGGCTCATGTGGTAGAAGTTAAGGGACAGTGCCCAGGTCCTGAGTTCAAGTGCCAGTTACCCAGCCAGGCTGAATCAGAATCTCTGGAGGCAGAGCCTAGGAATCTGAATTTTAGCATGAGCTCCATTTGATTCTGATACACCATGAAGTCTGGGAACCTCCAGTTTAGATCATAGTTTTCTCTGGGAGAATCAATGTAGTCCAGGATGTAGGAATGTGTCTATGTGTCTCCTTTGTGGGTGTCATCTCCCAAGTGTAACCAAAGACCATGAACCAGATTTAGTTTGACTGAGTATAAAAAAAGCATTTATCGAGTGCCTCCTGTGTGCAAGGAGTTTGAAAATAAGGGCAAATGACACAAAAATTGAATCATGATTTGCTGAGATCTCAAAGGGGAGGAGATGGGAGAAAAATGAGAGATTGAGACAACTCTACCTTTCCAGTCCTACCTACTTTTCTTCCTGCCCTGAGTCTCCTGTTAGAACAACTGATGATTGTTTAAATTGTTTTGAGGTAGAAATTGGTCCCTTGCCTACTTTTGCTGGCCATGGGGACCCTGAGCTATTTATAGTCATTTGCCCTTGTGAGTTGAGTTGTGTAACTTAACTTACCATGTGAAATTAAAAGATAGACGACCATGCACACATACACACAAACACACACTCCTGTTGATGGGGGAGAGGGGAGGGTAAAGAAGGGGGAGCCAAGAAAAGGAATAAGGTCCCAGAGGAGTAGAAATTCCCTGGGCAAAATGAGTTCAACAGATAAGGCAGGAAAAGTTTTTCAATAGGAGGGTGGGAACAACACTATCCTACTCCTGTTTCCTGAGACCCAGAAACTATGGCCAGAGGAAGTAGAGGGTCTCTAAGTTAGATCACAAAGGCTTCTGAAAATGAAACCTGAGGCTAGAAAGTGACTGGAGAATAAGAAGGTAGACACCAGATCCAAAGGGTTCCCTTACATAGGCAAACAGAGCAAGGGAAAAATGGGGAAAGCTAGGGATGAGAGCCAGATCTAGCCTTTCTGCTCTGGCTTTCCTTCCGTCACAGCCAGCTTGAAGGTGCAGAGTTCCTGTTACTGTTTTAACTAACCCAATAGAGTAGATTCCTGGTCTCTCCCTGCTTCAGCTTTCTGAGCAATTTATTTTTGTGCGTGTCTGATTCTTATAGAGTGCTTTCTTTTGCTTCTCTGCAAGGCTTCCTCTGAGCCTGAAAGACTGTGGGCTCAAGGAGCAGACAGCCCAGCAGGCTCAGCTGCAGTGACCTACATTGGCTCTCCCCTAGGCCCTGGGTGTGGGGGCTGAGATTTCAAGATAGGAACTTGGGAATCTGGCACAGGTCTATCGATGATGACGTCACACAGGCGGCAAAAGTGGCAGTAAGGGACTGTGAGGCAGGGGGTGCCGCAGGGCTGAATTCTCACTTTGTCATCAGCAGGCCTTTGTGGACAATATGACAGGATTCCTCCCTGCCCCCCACCCCCTCCAGCTGCCAAGAAATGATTTTTAAGCAATGACCCCTTGGATAAGAGCCAGAGGTTTCTGACAAGCTTGCTGTCTATTCATGAGATCTGAGACTGGTTTCTGCTTGCTCCTTCTTCTTGCTGAACCCACCCCAGTCTGCTGCAGTGGGCTGGAAAGACTCCTTTGATCTTGATGTGGACAAGTGAGTTCAGATTTCAGCTGACTTATTTCAGGGAAATGGAGGCTAAGTCGAGGTCAGATATGCAGAAATCTGCTTACTCCTGGGCTTAACTATATAGGGACCAGTGTACTACTTTAGACTTGTGGGTTCTGAGAAGGACTCACAACAAACTTGAGGGATAAATTACTATAAATAACTCCTGACCTTAGGACCCTGGTAATGGAATCCCTCCTTCAGCTTGCAGGCCTCTGGAACAGGAAAGGTTGTCTATGAGTTAGGTACGTCCCCTCCCACCCCACTGTAAGCCACAATGCTCAGGATGATCACCACCTCCAGACTGGATGTTTTGCCCTTGCTAGGAAATCCTATTGTGGTGGGGAGGAAATTAGGTAGTGGTCTCAGGGAAAGACAGATGACCCCTTTGCTTAACAAAGAGAGAAAGAGAGTGGGCAGGCTGTGCATGACTGGGTGGCTCTCCTGTCCAAAGGGCTTCCCTCTTCTGCTAAGCCCCACCCCAAAAACCAGGAAGGCCACAGGTTGGCACCTAGCCAGGAGAGTGCATTCCTCAGCATTCTGACCAGCTGGGGGATAGTTCCCATCGGGAGGATGGGGGAGGGGAAGGAAACTAAGCAAGGGAGGAAATGATCACACACCGGGGGTGAGGGTAATAGATGTGGAGTTAAGTTTCCTGTGCCCATGCATCCCTTTTAGAGAACAGGGTTGGGGCTGCATGACTTCCTACCACCATACAAAGGGTCTGGTCTGCACCTTCAGAACGGATCAACCTCTGTGCTCAGGGTCATCCCCCATTTCCTAAGTTGTCCTCTACAAGCTTCCAGGCTTGCTTGTTTTTTTGTCCCCCCCCCCCCCCCCCCATTACTCTGGGACTGTGGTTGAGCTCGGGAGCCCCCAAGTGGCTAAAAGCTGGAACTGTAGCTGGGTTGTAGGAGGAGCCCAGCCAGTGTCCCGCTGCCTCTCTCCCCTCCCATTTCCTCCCCTAAACCCAGGACTCTGGAAATAGCACCTGGTAATGGGAGTGCTGACAGATGCAGAGTTATAGGAGAGCAAGTGTCCCTGCAAGAGTCAGCCAAAAGTCCTCAATCTTCCAGCTTAATTTTTTTTTTAGCAATTTTCCTTAAAGGTAGGTGCTCTGGCCAGGTGTGGTAGTGCATTCCTGTCTCAGCATTTGGGAGCCTGAGACAAGGATTTCAAGTTCAAGGCCAGTCTGGGCTACCGAGAAACAATACATGATACCTGATTTCTCCCATTCTTTCTACTCTTGTACCATGAACTGTGTGTTTCTTGGCTACAGTACCTCTCCTGGGGCCCTAGATTTTTGGCTATTGGGCTATCTACTATTCATGACTCCTGTGACCTTGGAAGGTCAAATGGTCCCATTACAATTCTGGGGTTTGGGGTTTTTGTTTTCTCTGGTTGTGGGGCTTGAACTCAGGGCCTGGGCAATGTTCCTGATTTGTTTTTTCTTTGCCCGTCCTTGGGTGTTTTAACTGAAGACCTGGGCACTGTCCCTGAGCTTTCTTGCTCAAGGCTAGTGCTCTATTGCTTGATCCACAGCTGCTCCACTTTGCAGCTTTTTTTTTTTAGTGCTTTATTGGAATGAAGAGTACAGGGAACCAAGTGCTGTTTGCTAAGAAAGTACAGCTGCTACTTTCTTTCGATAAGAGCCGTTAAGTCTTGGGGCCTACCGATATCCTGTTTGACAACATTGCTTGGCGCCTTCTGGAAATTCCCCACCTATGACCTTTTGCAAGATATATTTTGCGGTTTTGGTGCCTAGCAACCCTATGGACCTACTGACGTTAATTACCCTGCTCAGCGTGCTATATATACTGCTGTGTAAAAAAATAAAGTTTGAGACCTTGATCAGAATTCTGTCTTGGTCTCCTTCCTCGTGTCTGGTTTGTCTCTCATTCAGGTCAGTTCCTCTTCGAGCCCTTGTTGACCGACCCAGCGGGCCGGGGCAGGTGGCACCCAATGTGGGGCTCGAAGCAGGGATCCTGGTCTGAACGTCGCCCGATTGAATGGCTGCTCTCTTCTTGGATCACCACCCAGCCGGTGAGTGAAGATCCGTATCATGATCACCACAGAAATGCCCGACTGCGATACAGATCCGTAAGGTAAGGGAGGCGACACAATTATGGGACAAACACTTAATAAGCTGAACTTTTTGTTCAAGGCCTAAAGGCCTCACTCAAGGCACGAGGAACACGGGTTAAGAAAAAAGATTTAACTCAATTTTTTATGCTCCTGGAGGATGTTTGCCCTTGATTTCCTCAGGAGTGCACTATAAACAAAAGAAGGTGGGGTCGTGTTGGAGATTGTCTTAAGGATTATTATGAAACTTTTGGCCCGAAAAGATTCCTGTTCAGACTTTTCCATATTGGAACCTCCAAGTTCGTCACCAACACAAAGATGTGTCTAGAGTGGTTAAGGAAGGTGAAGAATTTTTAAAACATAAATTGAAGGGGAGTCAGGCCTCCCTTGCCCAAAGACCCCTCTCTGTCCTGGCCCCTTACCCCTTCCATGACTCACCTTAAAGGCATTGAACAAGCCTCTAACCCATTACAGAGCTCCAAAATTTTAATCTGGGAAGATGAAGAAAAAAATAAGGGCACCGTCCAGCTGTATGTGGTTGAGACCCTCCCGGTTAACTTGTGGGGATGTGATATTTTATCCCAAATGAAGCTTATAATGTGTAGTCCAAATGAATTGGTTACTCAACAGATGCTTAACCAGGGCTTTGGCCCTGGACAAGGCTTAGGAAAACATTCTTAAGGTCCTAAAAAACCATTCCAGTGCAGGTAAAAACCAATCGTTTCGGTGTGGGCTATAAAAATTTATCCTAGGGACCGTTGACATGCCTGTACTCCATGCAGACAAAATATCCTGGAAAATGGCTGAGCCTGTATGGGTTGATCAATGGCCCTTGTCCTCTGAAAAACTGGCTGCGGCTACTATGTTGGTACAGGAACAGCTTGCTGCAGGCCACATTGAACCCACCATCTCTCCGTGGAACACTCCCATTTTTGTAATTAAAAAGAAATCAGGAAAATGGAGATTACTTCAGGATCTTAGAGAAGTAAATAAGGCCATGGTGCCCATGGGAGCCCTTCAACCTGGCCTTCCCACACCCGTGGCTATTCCCACAGGGTACCATAAGATTGTTATTGATTTAAAGGATTGTTTTTTTACCATTCCTTTACACCCTGAGGACCGTGAACTTTTTGCATTTAGTTTACTAGTAACTAATTTTAAAGGCCCTATGACAAGATTTCAGTGGAAGGTTTTACCCCAGGACATGACAAATAGTCCCACATTATGCCAAAAGTTTGTAGCCCAGATGGTAGATCCATTTAGGCAACAATGGCCCTCCATATATTTAATTCATTATATGGATGATTTACTTTTAGCGGGCCCTGACCCTGATCAGCTTCTTTACTGCTCCCAAAGACTTTCTGAAGCTCTTACTGACACTGGCCTTCAAATTGTGCCAGATAAGATCCAGCTGGCTCCTCCCTATATGTTTCTGTGCTTTGAGCTTTTTTTTAAAAGGATTTTTTTCACACACACAAAAAAAAATCAACTTAAAACAGCCCATTTACAAACCTTAAATGATTTTCAGAGGCTTCTCGGAGACATTAATTGGCTCCGGCCATACCTTAAACTAACCACTGGCAAACTTAAATCTTTACTTGATATCCTTAAGGGGGACCCAAATCCAACCTCCAGCCCCCAGGCCCAAGAAGCGTTGAGATTGGTAGAAACTGCCATTACAAATCAACAAATTACTTTTTTTTTGTCGGTCGTGGGGCTTGAACTCTGGGCCTGGGCGCTGTCCCTCAGCTCTTCAGCTCAAGGCGAGCGCTCTACCACTGGAGCTACAGCGCCACTTCCGATTTTCTGGTGGTTTATTGGAGATAGGAGTCTCATGGTCTCTCCTGCCCGGGCTGGCTTTTAACCGCGATCCTCAGATCTCAGCCTCCTGAGTAGCTAGGATTACAGGCATGAGCCACCAGCGCCCGGCTAACAAATTACTTTTATTTACTATAATAAACCCTGTCAGTACATTATATGTGCCACCAGCTTTACACCCACTGGAGTTTTTTGGCAAGAGGGACCTTTGTTTTGGGTACATTTGCCCACCTCTCCTCCTAAGGTTCTTACACCATGCACCTTCTGGATAACAGAATTAATCAAAATGGGAAGAGAACACAGTAAAAAAATGTTTGGCAAAGATCCTGATAAAATAATACTGCCCTATTCCCCCACTCAAATTCAGTGGTTAATACAAAATGATTATGATTGGGCTGTGTCTTGCATTTCCTTTCAAGGAACTTTTGATAATCATTACCCTGCTAATAAACTTCTCCAGTTTTTAAGATATCAGTCCTGGGCTGGGGAGGTGGCTCAGTGGTAGAGTGCTTGCCTTGCATGCATGAGGCCCTGGGTTTGATTCCTCAGCACCACATAAACAAAAAGAAAAAAGCGGGAAGTGGCGCTGTGGCTCAAGTGGTAGAGCACTAGCCTGGAGCTGAAGAGCTGAGGGATAGCGCCCAGGCCCCGAGTTCAGGCCCCACAACTGACAAAAAACAACAAGAACAAGATATCAGTCCTTTGTTTTCCCCACACAAACTTCCCATCAACCCTTATCCCATGCTTCCCTGGCTTTTACTGATGGTTCCTCCAATGGGATAGCAGCTTTTACCATTGATTCTCAGACTGTTTCCCTTCAGTCCCCTTACCATTCGGCACAATTGGTTGAGTTTTTTGCAGTTTTACAAGTGTTTATTCAACTGGAAGTGGCGCTGTAGCTCAAGTGGTAGAGCGCTCGCCTTGAGCTGAAGAGCTGAGGGACAGCGCCCAGGCCCAGAGTTCAAGCCCCACGACCGACAAAAAAAAAAAAAAGAAAACAAGTGTTTTATTCAACTATCTACTGTTCCTTTTAACCTGTATACTGATAGTTCTTATATTGCTCATTCCATCCCCTTACTTGAAACAGTTCCTTATATTAAACCAACCACTAATTAAACCACCCCACTGTTTTCTTTGATTCAACAGTATATTTTAGCCAGACATTGCCCCTTTTTTATTGGACACATTCGTGCTCATTCAGGCCTCCCTGGACCTTTAACAAAAGGCAATAACGGACCAAGCAACTCAGCTTGTTTTTCTGGTCAAACTAGATCCTGTATCCCAGGCAAAAGAGGCCCACTCTTTACATCACCTTAATGCTCAAACCCTGAACCTTCTTTATAATATTACCAGAGAACAGGCGAGGCAAATTGTAAAACAATGTCATAATTGTGTCACCTTTTTGCCCATTCCCCATTTAGGTGTTAACCCTAGGGGTTTGTTGCCCAACGAAATTTGGCAAATGGATGTTACCCATGTTCCATCATTTGGCAGTCTTAAGTATCTTCATGTTACCATTGACACCTTTAGTGGTTTTATTTTTGCCAGCCTTCACACCGGGGAAGCCTCTAAAAATGTTATTGCCCACGTACTTGCCTGCTTAACTGTTATGGGAAAACCCAAAGTTATTAAGACCGATAATGGCCCTGGATATACTGGAAATCACTTTCAACAATTTTTCTACCAGTTACAAATTAAACATATTACTGGGATCCCCTATAACCCTCAAGGTCAGGGCATTGTTGAATGGGCTCACCAAACTTTAAAAAATACACTTCAAAAATTAAAAACGGGGAACCTTTACCCTATAAAAGGAGCTCTAAGAAACATCCTCCATCATGCCTTGTTTGTTATTAATTTACTAACCTTGGACATTAACGGAAAATCTGCAACTGATCGGCTCTGGCATCCACAAACAAGTCAAAATTATGCTGCTGTTTTTTGGAAAGATCCCCTAACCCATCAATGGAAAGGTCCTGACCCCGTACTAATTTGGGGCCGCAGGTCTGCCTGTATATTTGACAACAAAGAGGGCGCAGCTCGATGGCTTCCAGAATGCCTTGTTAAACCAATTGATAACAAGACTAACCCTAACCCTCCACCTTCCAGGGAAAGACAGAACCCTGAGAATCCGCCCTTGTTTCAGATGCTGTTGCCACTGAAAAATTTGATGATCCTCCACCTACTGATGCTGGTTCCAGATACCATTATTGAAGCTGACTCCGGCCATTGGGGATTTCAAGTTTTTGCAATAGGGTTTGACCCCCCACAACTGTTGAATAGGACCCACTTTAAAAATAGCCAAGTAGGAAGTGGTGCTTTGGCTCAAGTGGTAGAGTGCTCGCCTTGAGCTGTAGAGCACAGGGACAGTGCCCAAGCCCAGAGTTCAAGCCCCACGACCGACAAAAAAAAAAAAGCCGAGTAGAATTATACTTTGATGCCTGCAAACCCACTGTTCCATATATTTGGGGAACTTGTGGCAGCTGGGAACAGAGTTTACGCCACAAATCATAAATATATTTGCTGGAAGCATCTGGCCAGTCAAGCCGGCGATTGTGATAATGTTGATGAAGGATATTGTCCCTATTGGTCCTGCCCCCATTAACATTCCGGGTCCCTCAGCTCCAATTTGGAGTTGTTGCGTCCTATGGGCAAAAAATGTTTTACAGGTGGCTGTAACCCAGTCAAGTATACAATTACTGACCCATTGGATCCCAAGTGGATGTCAGGACTAACAGCAGGAATACGGGTGGATGGCCGAGGCGAGACCCTTATAGGTTTGTACAAATTAAAAAGGTTTGGATACCCAAACCTACTGCCTCCCCCGCTGAAGTTCTTATTTAACAGGTTGTTAATTCTTCCCAAGTTTTTTCCTCTATTGTTGCCCAATTGGATCAGGTGCGTTCTTGGACCTTCTCCTTAATATTAGAAATCCTTAAGAGGTCCTTTTTGCTGCTTAATACCACTCACCCAGAATTTTCACAAGGCTGCTGGCTGTGTATGCGTCCCTCCTGTGAGATACCTTTAGATACGGCTGAGTATTTGCCCCCCCCCATGCTAATTTGTTAGAAGTTATCACCTCTTGCAATGTCTCCCTGTATACGTATTCCCCCCAGGTTCTGCTGGAGGTCCTACCAGAAAATTCCACATGCATTAACTATATTACCTCTAATCAAACCAAATTTTTTTTTTTTTTGGTTGGCCGTGGGGCTTGAACTCTGGGCCTGGGCGCTGTCCCTCAGCTCTTCAGCTCAAGGCGAGTGCTCTACCACTTGAGCTACAGTGCCACTTCCGGTTTTCTGGTGGTTTATTGGAGATAGGAGTCTCATGGTCTCTCCTGCCCAGGCTGGCTTTGAACCGCAATCCTCAGATTTCAGCCTCCTGAGTAGCTAGGATTACAGGCGTGAGCCACCAGCACCCGGCTCAAACCAAATATTTTTTATGTTGCCGAAGGTTTTTTAACACTTCTGGTCTACAAAAGGAAAAGACATAATGTCCCCCCACAAATACTTCCTTTTTATGCCAAGACGGCTTATATCCCTTTTTTAGAGGAAATTAGACTAATGCCTGTATAATTGTTTTGGTTTTTTTTTGTTCCCCCATATTGATATTCTTCCCGGGTTAGAACCGGTTCCCATTTATTTGACTGAGTTTGCACGTGCCAAAAGAATGCCCGCATTTATTCCCTTTATGGTAGGCTTGGGAGTCACCGCTGGCGTGGCTGCAGGTGCTACTGGCATTGCCACTTCCATTTCACTTCACAAAACCAATTGGTTAACAACATTCAAGCGGTAACTCAAATTATGTTGACCATTCAAGAACAGCTAAACTCCTTTGAGCAAGTTGTACTTCAAAATAGGCAAGGCCTCGACCTTCTTACTGCCAGGCAGGGTGGTCTCTGTGTTTTCTTACAGGAGGAATGTTGCTTTTATGTTAACCAAAGTGGCGTGGTTCGGGATCAAATTAGACAACTTCAAGAAAACTTAGAAGAAAGAAGACGGCAAAGTGATTCACCCACCGGATGGTGGGGAGCCAACAGCGTACTCCCCTATGTTCTTCCTCTGCTTGGCCCTTAGGGCTATCCTGCTAATTGTTATTGTGGGACCATGTATTTTTATTTTTATTATTATTTTTTGGGTGTCCGGTCGTGGGGCCTGAACTCTGGGCCTGGGCGCTGTCCCTCAGCTCTTTAGCTCAAGGCTAGCGCTCTACCACTTGAGCCACAGTACCACTTCCGGCTTTTTTCTTTTTGCTTATGTGGTGCTGAGGAATCGAACCCAGGGCCTCGAGCATGCAAGGCAAGCGCTCTACCACTGAGCCACCTTCCCAGCCCAGGACCATGTATTTTTAACAGGATAATTAGTTTCATAAAACAGCAAATTGACTCCCTGGCATCCAAACCCCTGCAAATTCATTACCACAGGCTAGATTTGGCCGATCAGGAACGGGGTGACTTTCGTGGAGCCACCACCTCTTGCTATACAGGCAAGTCAAACGGCAGAGCTTAGGCCTCCTTGGCGGCCAAAACCCGAATCCGCTAGACACACATGCTGTGGGCACCTATGGAAGGGTGAAACGTAGCGGTATCCGCAGCCATTCGGGCTCGTAGAAGCAAACCCATCTGCATAGAGATTGGATCCGTCTGTAATCCTCTCCCCTCAAAAAGGATCATTAAAACATTCTAGGGGGATGGGTCGCTACTTCCTTCCACTGGTTAAGGTCCTTGTACTACCAAGCCTTTACAAGACTCCAGTCAAGACCTTGTCACCCGTTCCCTGTAAATAAATTGGCCCCATTTAATAAAATAAAAAGGGAGGAGATGCCGGGAACCAAGTGCTGTTTGCTAAGAAAGTACAGCTGCTACTTTCATTTTTTGTTAGTTTGTTTTGTCGTGGGGCTTGAACTCTGGGCTTGGGCGCTGTCCTTGTGCTCTTCAGCTTAAGGCGAGTGCTCTACCACTTGAACCACAGCACCACTAACAGCTGTTACTTTCGATAAGAGCCATTAAGCCTTGGGGCCTACCGGTATCCTGTTTGACAACATTGCTTGGCACCTTTTGGAAATTCCCTACCTATGACCTTTTGCAAGATATATTTTGCGGGCTGGGAAGGTGGCTCAGTGGTAGAGCGCTTGCCTTGCATGCTTGAGGCTGAGGGTTCAATTCCTCAGCACCACATAAGCAGAAAGCTGGAAGTGGCGCTATGGCTCAAGTGGTAGAGTGCTAGCCTTGAGCACCCAGACCCAGAGTTCAGGCCCACGACTGGACTCAAAAAAAAAAAAAGATATATTTTGCGGTTTTGGTGCCTAGCAACCCTATGGACCTGCTGACATTAATTACCCTGCTCAGCGTGCTATATATGCTGCTGTGTAAAAAAATAAAGTTTGAGACCTTGATCAGAACTCTGTCTTGGTCTCCTTCCTCGTGTCTGGTTTGTCTCTCATTCAGGTCAGTTCCTCTTCAAGCCCTTGTTGACCGACCCCGCGGGCCAGGGCAAAAGAGTGGGCAATGATCATCAATAACGTAATGTCTCAAAAAAGAAAACTGCTGGGGCTGGGAAGATGGCTCAGTGGTAGAGCGCTTGCCTTGCAATGCATGAGGCCCTGGGTTCGATTCCTCAGCACCACATAAGCAAAAAGAAAAAAGCCAGCAGTGGCGCTGTGGCTCAAGTGATAGAGCGCTAGCCTTGAGCTGAAGAGCTGAGGGACAGCGTCCAGGCCCAGAGTTCAGGCCCCACAACCGGACCCCTCCCCCCCAAAAAAAAAGAAAACTGCTGGGTGCTGGTGTAATCCTAGCTACTCAGGAGGCTGAGATGTGAGGATTATGGTTCAAAGCCAGCCAGGGCAGGAAAGTCCCTGAAACTCTTATCTCCAATTATCACCAGAAAACCAGAAGTGAGTGCACTGTGGCTCAAGGGGTAGAGTGCTAGCTTGAGCTGAAGAGCTGATGGACAGCGCCCAGACCCAGAAGTTCAAGCCCCATGACCAACAACAACAACAAAAGAGTCTCATGGGCTGGGTAAGCGGTGGCTCACACCTCTAATTCTAGTTATTCAGGAGGCTGATATCTGAGGATTGTGGTTTGAAGCTGGCCCAGGTAGGAAAGTGTGTGAAACTCTATCTTCAGTGAATCACAGAAAAAGCCAGAAGTAGTGCTGTAGCTCAAGTGATAGTGTGCTAGCCTTGACCAAAAGGAGCTCAGGGACAGCATCCAGACCCAGAGTTCAAGCCGCAGGCTCAGAAAAAGTAAGTCTGAAGGATTTTCCTGCCCAGGCTGGCTTTGAACTACTGTCCTCAATCTCAGACTCCCGAGTAGCTAGGGTTACAGACATGAACCCGACTTGGTCTTAAGCTTTCAGTCATCCTGCCTTTACCTTTGAGTCACCACTCATCCTTTAATTGTGCAACCCTTAGAGCTGTTAACCAGAGAACTGTGTGGGTATGAAATTATTTCTAACAGAAGCAGCCACTCAACTCCCCCTAACCTAGGCTGCTGTCCCACAACTTCCCTGAAGGGGGCGCTTTTGTCCAGTCCTTAGCTGTTGCCAGCTGAGAGCCTCAGGAAGGAAACACAACAGTTGATCACGTGTTGGAGGGGGGAGGTGGTGGAGGAGGTTCTCGCAGGGGTTGCTGGGAAAGGGAAAGGCGGTCCACGTGGGGTGGGCGGGGCGAACTGAAAGTTTTGGCGCGGCTGGAAGCTGGAGAAAAATGCCCAAATTTGTGACATTATTGGGAAGGGGTGGGGGCGAGCAGCAGGGAGGGTGGGCCGTGCGTTCGGAGAGGTTCCAGCCGAGCATCCAGCCCACCGAGACCTGCTGGAACGCGCGTAGAGAGGGTCTCTGCCAGAAAGCTGGAGTCGGCTGGGCTTCCGAGCCGGAAGCCGCTGAGGCTCCATGCTGGGTCCCATCCCCCATCCTCCGGGGAAGGGAAAGGTGGCCGTCCCCGGCCGAGGCCTCCTTTCCGTGCTCTGTGGGCCGGGGCTAATGCCAGCCACAGAACTCCCCAATGGTCTCTTTTTTATTTACCTTTCCGAGAGTCTGAGGAAGCTGCCTAGAAATCCTCTCTTCCTGGGGAGAAACCAAAACAAGTCTTTTTTTCTTTTTAACCAGCTAGTTCTGCCCTCATGGTTGGCAGGAAAACAGTTCCATCATCCTCACAAAGCTGGGTCAGGGGGAAAACCAGGCCCAAGCAGATAATAGAGCTAGCTAGCTTCTGGATACTTCCTTGCCCATAGGGGTTTCATTCAAAAAATGGGTGTGGATGTGGAATCTCATTCTGTAAAAGCCTGAGAGGGAGGGTGAAAGAGTAGGCATTTAACTTTTTCCATACCCTTTGCCAGAGGACAAAAGAGGGGTCCTCATCCCTCTAAGGATTGTTTTGGGGACTGGATTTTCTATGTTCCCTCATAACTAGATTCCGATTTTTCCCTCTGATTTTTTTTCTGTGTGAGTGGGTCGTGGGTCTTGAACTCTGGGCCTGGGCTCTTCAGCTCTAGTGCTCTACTACTTGAGCCACACCCATTTTCAGGTGGTTGATTGGCAATGAGTATCGACTTCCTGCTAGGGCTGCCTTTGAACCTCAATCCTCAGATCTGAATCTCCTGAGTAGCTAGGATTACAGACAAGAGCCACCCGAGCCTGGCTTTTTTTTTTGGCTTGTTTTGTAGTAGTTTGTTCTGGTCATCCTATGAATTAAGAAGATTAGACTTCAAATCCAAAATTTCCAGCTAAAGTTTGGATCTCAAAGCTGTAAACTTTCCCAGGGGCAGGTGGGGGGGACTGTCCTAGACTGACTGCAGTTTGGTACATATGCCTTTAGATTAGACAGGAGTGGGCAGCCCGAAGACCAAGCCAATCCAACATGTGTGTGTGTACTGGGCCTGAATTCATGGTCTGGGCATTGACCCTGAGCTTTTTTGCTCAGGCTGGCACTCTTTTTACTGGTTAACTGGGAATGAGAATTTCAGAGACTACATCCCTGCCTGGACTGGCTTCAACTGTGATTCTCAGGCTGGGATTGTGGCTTAGTGGTAGAGTGCTTGCCTAGCATGCATGAAGCCCTGGATTCAATTGCTCAGTACCATATAAACAGAAAAAAACTGGAAGTGGTGCTGTGGCTCAAGTGGTAGAGTGCTATCCTTGAGCAAAGAAGTTCAGGGACAGTGCCCAGGCCCTGAATTCAAGCTCCAGGACTGGCAAACTACCACCACCCTAAAACAAACAAAACAAAAACAAAAAAAAGAAACTGTGATCCTCAGATCTTATCTTCTCCAGCTCTCCAGTACCTAGGATCACAGGTGAGCTGCCTGTACCTGGCTTGCTTTTTTTTTTTTTTTTCTGTGCTGATTCTAGGGCTTGAACTCAAGGCCTAGGTACCCTTGTTCAGCTGCATTGTTTTTGTTTGCTTTGTTTGGGTCAGAAAGGTCCTCATTGTGTAGTTCAAGCTGGCCTGTAACTCCTGTGTAGCCCAGGTTGGTCTCACTTTCCATCCTCCTGCCTCCACTTCCTGGGTGCTGGGATTACAGGTGTGTACCACCATGAATACCAATTTGACAGTCTATGTCCTACAAACCAGAAGTTTGAAATTCTTGAACTTAAAAGCATTTGATGAGGGGCTGGGAAGGTGGCTCAGTGGTAGAGCACTTGCCTTGCATGCCTGAGGCCCTGGGTTCGATTCCTTAGCACCACATAAGCAAAAAGAAAAAAGCCAGAAGTGGCGCTATGGCTCAAGTGTTAGAGCGCTAGCCTTGAGCTGAAGAGCTGAGGGACGGCGCCCAGGCCCAGAGTTCAGGCCCACAACTGGACCCCCCCCCCCAAAAAAAAACAAAAGCATTTGATGACATTAAAATTATATGGAGAGGCCAGGCGCTGGTGGTTCGTGCCTGTAATCCTAGCTACTCAGGAGGCTGAGATCTGAGGATCTCCATTCAAAGCCAGCCCAAGCAGGAAAGTCTGTGAAACATTTTTTTTTTTTTTGGCCAGTCGTGGGGCCTGAACTCTGGGCCTGGGCGCTGTCCCTCAGCTCTTCAGCTGAAGGCTACCGCTCTACCACTTGAGCCACAGCATCACTTCCAGCTTTTTCTGCTTATGTGGTATTGAGGAATTGAACCCATGGCCTCATGCATGCAAGGCAAGCACTCTACCACTGAGCCACCTTCCCAACCCCTGTGAAACTCTTATCTCCAATAAACCACCAGAAAACTGGAAGTGATGCTGTAGTTCAAGTGGTAGAGCCCTCGCCTTGAACTGAAGAGGGACAGCACTCAAGCCCCATGACCACACACACAAAAAAAATTATATGGAGAGTTTGGGTGCCCATGGCTCAGGCCTGTAATCCTAGCTACTCCAGAGGCTGAGATCATGGTTCAAAGCTAGAACTCCATGAGACTATCTCCAGTTAACCACCAGAAAACTGGAAGTAGTACTGTGACTAGGTGGTAGATTGCTTGCCTCCCATGCATAAAGCCCTGGGTTTGATTCCTCAGCACCACATAAACAGAAAAAGCAGAAGTAGTGCTAGCCTTGAGCAAAAGAAGCTTAGGGACAGTACCCAGGCCCTGAGTTCAAGCCCCAGGCTGACCATAAAAAAAAAAAAAAAAAAAAAAGCTGGGTGCCAGTGGTTCATACCTGTACTAGCTACTCAGGAGGCTGAGATCTGAGGATCAGAGTTTAAAGCTAACCCTAGCAGGAATATCTTTGAGACTCTTATGTCCAATTAACCACCAGAAAAACTGGAAGTGGCACTGTGGCTCAAGTGGTAGAGCACTAGCCTTGAGCTGAAGAGCTCAGGGACAGTGCCCAGGCCCAGAGTTCAAGCCCCACAAGCAACAAAAATAAAAAAAGTAAATAAAAATACTACTCTATTCCTTTCTACTGACCAAATCCTGTCAGTAATAAATATACTCACCTAATCTTACACTATTGCAGGCATTTTTCAGATAAGGAAACTGAAGCACAGAAGTTCAATAATAGTCAAAAATGGTTGAACTATGATTATTTGAGGTAGTTTCACACCATAGCTTTGCTCTTAGAAGGCTGATTCTCCCACCTATAGTCCCATATATCTATATATCTAGCTCCTGAGATCAGCCATCATTTTGTACTTGAACTAACAACCTTCAAATAGGCAATCTGCTTTTTCTTTTTTTTCCTGTTGGTCATGGAGCTTGAACTCTGGGCCTAGGTGCTGTACCTGAGCTCTTCAGGCTAGCGCTCTACCATTTGACCCACAGTGCCACTTCCGGCCTTTTCTGTTTATGTGGTGCTAAGGAATTGAACCCAGGGCCTCATGCATGGGAGGCAAGGACTCTACCCCTGAGCCACTTTTCCAGTCCTATGACTTTGAACATGCCTTTCTCAGATCTCAGCCTCCTATATAGCTAGGATTATAGGAATGAGCCACGGGCGCCCAGCTGGCCATCTGCTTTTCACAAATACTATAGTTTACTTTCAGAAACACAGATCCCATCATTCCATGTTTTGCTAGAAGGAAATCCTTCTACAGTTCACCATGTCTGACAAATTGGTTTTTTGATGTGTGTTTTCTTTTTGGTTGGTCATAGGGCCTGAACTCTGGACCTGGGTGCTGTCCCTCAACTCTTCAGCTCAAGGCTAGTGCTCTATCACTTGAGCCACAGTATCACTTCCAACTTTTTTGGCTTATCCGTGGTGCTGAGGAATCGAACCCAGGGCCTCATGTATGCAAAGCAAGCACTCTACCACTGAGCCACCTTCCCAGCCCCTGACAAATTGGTTTTGGTTGTTACTTTTTGAGAGTCTCATTATGTAGCTCAAGTTGGCCTTGAACTTGCCTAACTTCCCAAGTGTTGAGATTATAAGCATATATTTCCAAACCTGGCTAACAAATTACATACTTTGAGCCACTGGCACCTGGCAAATCACATACTTTCTTTTGGGTATGTGCTGTGCCAATACTGGGGTTTGAACTCATGGCCTGTGCACTATCCCTTACCTATACCACCTGAGCCACACCTCTACTACCCACTTTTGGTAAGATAAGAGTCTTTCTTCCCAGCCTTACTTTGAACCACAATCCTCAGACCTCAGCCTCCTAAGTAGCTAGGATTACAGGTGTGAGCCACTGGTGTCTGGCAATTACACACTTCTCTTCTTCTTTTTGGTTGGTCGTAAGGCTTGAACTCTGGGCCTCGGTGCTGTCCCTGAACTCTTCAGCTCAAAGTAAGCACTCTACCACTTGAGCCACAGTGCCACTTCTGGCGGTACTTTGTTGGTTAATTGGAGATAAGAGTCTCATGGACTTTCCTACCTGGGCTGGCTCTAAACCATGATCCTCAGATTTCAGCCTTCTGAGTAGCTAGGATTATAGGCATGAGCCACTGGAGCCCGGCTACACACTTTTTTTTTTTTTTTGGTCAGTTGTGGGGCTTGAACTGTGTGCTTGCGCGCTGTCCCTGGGCTCTTGAGCTCAAGGTGAGCGCTCTACCACTTGAGCTACAGCGCCACTTCCGGTTTTCTAGTGGTTTATTGGAGATAAGAGTCTCACAGACTTTCCTACCTGGGCTGGCTTTTAACCCTGATCCTCAGATCTCAGCTTCCTGAGTAGCCAGGATTACAGGTGTGAGCCACCGGCGCCTGGCTCCGGCTACACACTTAACTGGGCTTCCAGACATTCATAATCTGGCCATAACACACCCATCTGCATATTCCCTACATACAATCAAAGCTATACCATCCAGTTTCTCCCATTTTATATATTACATCATTTATCCCCTGCCTTTGCAAAGTTTTCACCTTTGCTTCTGTGCCTGAAATGTCCTCCTATGATATCAAACTACCTCAAGACAGTGCTGGTGGCTCATGTTGGTAATCCTAGCTTCTCAAGAAGCTGAGATCTGATCTGAGCATCTCAGTTCAAAGCCAGCTTGGGAAGAAAAATAAGATTCTTATCTCCAATTAACCAGCAAGTGGCTCAAGTGGTAGGGCACCAGTCTTGAGTGATAAATCTAAGTGCTCCTGGGCCCTGATTTCAAGTCCTAGTACTAGCGTGTATGCGTGTATTGTGTGTGTCCACACACTTACTTCAGAGCTGGATTGCAAGGATTTTACACTTGATATTTTAGGCTGGGCTACATAAGCAAAACTCTCCCCCCAGCAACCCCCATAAAAATCCACTTGAATTATTATTTCCACACTTCTTTCCAGATAGTATACTTTTAATTTCTGTGCTGTTCCTGAGGCTTGAACTCAAGGCCTGGGCGATATCCCTTAGCTTTTATACTCAGAATAACATTCTACCACTTGAGCCACAACTCCACTTCCAGGTTTTTGGTGATTAATTAAAGTAAAAATCTCAAGGGATTTCTTGCCCAGGTAGGCTTCAAACCTTAATCCTCATATTTCAGCCTCCTGAGAAGCTAGGATTACAGGTCTGATCAACACTTGGCAGATAGTGTATTCTTGCATCTGCACAACTTTGGTCTTTCCTAGGTTTCATTATGTGTGTGTGTGTGTGTATTTGTGTATGCCAGTACTAGGGCTTGAACTCAGGGCCTGTAGCACTTTCTCTAGTTAATTAGAGATAAGAGTTTCATTGGATTTTCCTGTGCAGGCTGGCTTTGAACCATGATCCTCAGTCTCCCCAATAGTTAGGATTACTGGCATGAGCCACTGGGGTGCCTGGCTTATTAGTTTTTTTATAACAATGTCCATGCCAGGCATCGGTGGCTCATGTCTGTAATCCTAGCTACTCAGGGTGCTGAGATCTGAGGATTAAAGTTCAAAGCCAGCCTGGGCAGGAAATTCCATGAGACCTTTTTTTTTTTTTTTGTCAGTCGTGGGGCTTGAAGTTTGGGCCTGGGCACTGTCCCTCAGCTCTTCAGCTCAAGGCAAATGCACTACCACTTGAGCCATAGTGCCACTTCCAGTTTTCTGGTGGTTAATTAGAGATAAGAGTCTCATGGACTTTCCTGCCCAGGCTGGCTTTGAACCTTGATCCTCAGATTTCAGGCTCTTTTTTTTTTTTTTTTTGTCAGTCGTGGGGCTTGAACTCTGGGCCTGGGCACTGTCCCTCAGCTCTTCAGCTCAAGGCGAGCGCTCTACCACTTGAGCTACAGCGCCACACTTCCGGTTTTCTGGTGGTTTATTGGAGATAGGAGTCTCATGGTCTCTCCTGCCCGGGCTGGCTTTTAACCGCGATCCTCAGATCTCAGCATCCTGAGTAGCTAGGATTACAGGCGTGAGCCACCAGCGCCCGGCTAGATTTCAGCCTCTTGAGTAGTTAGGATTACAGGTGTGAGCCACCAGTGCCTGGCTAGGAGAGGGTTTAAATACGAGAAAGAACATGAGCTCATATCTTATCTGGAGCACTATAGCTTCTCAGAGCAGAAGCAGATGTGAGGGAAGGTTTAAGTTGGAATTAAGAGACCAATTACAAGGTTAAAGCCATTAACACACACACACACACACACACACACAGATGTTTAGGTTGTGGCTTAGATGGAGATGAAAATGTTGAGGTAGTGTAGGATTTTGGACATATATTTGGAGGTGTATAATTTGCTGACTTACCAGATACTAGAAAGCAGGATGTGCCTGGGAGAAAATTCAGGAGCTTGATTTTTACATTAGTCTGAAATCCTTATTCAACATTCATTTGGTTACATACTAGGCAGTTGGAGAAATAATTATGTGAGATGAGACCAAGAGGAAGACAGAAACTTGGGATTTGTCAATGTTTGAGTATGAGATGGCATGGAAAGTAGAATGGAAACTTATAGAATGAAAGATCACATTCTACAAGTGTGCTACCTTTCCCTTCCTTGGTATTCCTAAGCCCAATAGTTTCCTTGTAGATCTAAGGTCATACAGCTTGGTGGAGGAGAACTAGGGCTCTCTTGGCTTCTGAACACTCTCATACCCGTGTGTTCAAACTTTATTGTGCTTAATGCTTTAAGGCAGAGACAGTTTTATTCATGTCCATACAGATTTTTTGTTGTTGTTGTTGGACATGGGTCCTGAACTCTAGGCCTGGGCACTGTCCCTCAGCTCTTCAGCTCAAGCTAGTCCTCTATCACTTGAGCCATAGCGCCAGTTCCGGCTTTTTTCTGCTTATATGGTACTGAGGAATCAAACCCAGGGCCTCATGCATGCAAGGCAAGCACTCTACCACTGAGCTACCTTCCCAGCCCTCCATACAGATTTTTTTTTTTTTTTGTAGGTTGTGGGCTTGAACTCTGGGCCTGAGCGCTGTCCCTCAGCTCTTCAGCTCAAGGCCACTGCTCTACAACATGAGCTACAGAGCCACTTCCAGTTTTCTGAGTGTTTATTGGAGATAAGAGTTTCACGGACTTTCCTGCTCGGGCTGGCTTTGAACCACGATCCTCAGAACTCAGCCTCCTGAGTAGCTAGGATTACAGGCGTGAACCACCAGTGCCCAGCTTCCATACAGATTTTTAAAAGTACATCTCAGATAGAAAAACCACCAGTTAAGAGTAAAAATTTTTGCATCTGGGCGTCTGTGGCTCAGGTTTGTAATCCTGGCTACTCAGGAGGCTAAAATCTGAGGATTGCAATTCAAAGCCAGCCCAAGAAGGAAAGTCTATGAGACTCTTATCTCCAATAAACTACTCAGAAAAAGCCGGAAGTGGCATTGTAGCTCAAGTGGTAGAGTGCTAGCCTTCAGGACAGAGAGGCTCATGGACAGAGCACAGCCCCTGAGTTCAAGCCCAGGATTTGGGGTTGGGGGGGGGGGTAGATTTTGCAGCTGGGTGCTGGTGATGGCTCCTACCTGTAATGGGAGCTACTCAGAAAACTGAGATATGACTAGAAAGGGCAGGGAAGTCCCAGAAACTCTTATCTTCAATTAGCTATCAAAATAGCTCTGAGTGGAAGTGTGGCTCAAATGGTAAAGCACTAGCCTTGAGCAATTCTCTCCCCCCTACCCCAGGCCTATAATCCTAGCTACTCAGGAGGCTGAGGTCTGAGAATTATAGTTCCAAGCCAACTCCCGTGGGAAAATCCATGAGACTCATCTCCAGTTAACTTCCAAAAAGCCTGAAGTGTAGCTCTGGCTCAAGTAGTGTTTGCCTTGAACCAAAATGGCTCAGCACAGCCCAAGACCCTCCTCCCCAACACACAGTTTAAAAAAAAAGTCTTTCCACAAGGAACTGTATGAGAATTAAGATAGCTAAGTTGCTTGGAAATAAACATGGAGGGGTAAGAGGTGCCCATACAGAAGGCCCTAAAGCACTGCTGCTCCTCACAAAGGTACATTTCTCTGCAGAGGTTTCCTTCCTGAGCTTCCTCCTGCATAAGAAGCTAGCTGGGGAGGTGGCCGTTGGGAAAGATCTGTTGGTAGTTGGCAGGCAGTCCTACATCCTAAGGAGGTTTGTGGCAACAATTCCCTGGGCAGCAGACATCATGGATTTTCCTGCCTCTGGGGTGCAGAGGTCCCTCTGTTTCTGTTGTGGGTCCTTTAACAAAGAACTTCATTCTCTCCACACCAAGTGTGGGGCTGGCGGGGAGCGTAGGGGGTGAATGGGTTAGAGCGCCTACCCCAAGCAACACGCAACCAGCTCCAAAGAGGAGCCTGGATCCTGACTGGTCCAGGAGGCGCGCCGCGCTGGGCCCCTCCAGCGTGCGCCAGGCGCGTTGCCAAGGCGCCCGGGCAGGGCGACCCCGTACAGGCCGGGCTCGGTGGAGCGCTCGGCACGCGGCTACGAAGGGGCGGGCGCCATCTACCTCACGAGCCCCTTTCCTTTTTCTTCCCTTCCTTTTCTCCCACCTCCATTCCCTCGCGCGCTCCGTTTTTCCTGGGGAAGCCTCCGCATTCCCCAGCTACCAGCGGCCGCCCTCGCCCTTCTTTCCCTCCGCCTGACCCTCCCCAGGCCCGCCCCTCCCGGGGCTGCCCACCTTCGCCCGCTCCTCCGCGCGCTCGTCGGTCTTCGCCCCTCATCCCCCCGCCTCCCCGCGCCGGCCCCCTGGGGGGGACCCTGCCCGCACCACCCTGCCCCCCCGCCCCCCGGCGGCGGCCGGGGCCCCTTTCACAATAGTGCGGCCCGACTCCCTCCCCGGCGCTCGCCGTGCGCTCCCGCCCGCCGCCCTCCCGGCGCATGCGCCCTCCGGTCGGCGGTGGCTACGGCGGTGGCGGCTGCGAGCGGCTCGGTTTTTTTAAAGGGAAACGCTGAGGCGCCGGGGGTGACTGTGGGGGAGGGGGCCCCGGAGCTGCAGAGACCCCCAGGGGAGGCAGCAGACCCCCACCCGGAGTAGGAGGGCTTGGGGCGGACCCTTCCCTTCCACCTCCTCCTGAGGAGGAGGAAGGGGGGAGGAATGGAAGCTCGGGGCGGCTGAGGCGAGCTCCGGGGCGGGGGGCCGGGGCGGGGAAGGGGGGGTGCGGGGTGGGGAGACGAGGCGGGCCCGGCCGGGCCAGGGGGGGCCGAAGCGAGCTCCGGGGATGAGCTCGGGGGCGGCTGGGTGCGAGCTCCTGCCTCTGAGGCGAAGGCGGCGGCGGCGGCGGCAGCAGAGGCGGCGGCGGCGAGGCCCCCGTGGGCCGGCGGCGGGCCTCAGCCGCGGCCTCCACTTCTCCGCTCGCCGGCGGGATGGCGCCCGGGCTCCGGAGCGGCCGCGCTAGCGGAGGCCCGCGGCCGCGCTGCTGAGGCGAGCCCGCCAAACTCCCCTCCCCCCTCGGTCCGCGACCCCCCGCACCTCGCCCCCTCCCCGCCCCTCCTCCGCCTCGGTGCCCGGCGCGGCCCCGGACCACTATGACCATGAGATCCGCAGTGTTCAAGGCGGCCGCGGCCCCTGCCGGCGGCAACCCTGAGCAGCGACTGGACTACGAGCGGGCTGCGGCGCTGGGCGGGCCCGAGGACGAGCCCGGGGCGGCCGAAGCCCACTTCCTTCCCCGGCACCGTAAGCTCAAGGAGCCGGGGCCCCCGCTGGCCTCCTCCCAGGGCGGTAGCCCCGCGCCCTCCCCGGCCGGCTGTGGCGGCAAGGGCCGGGGTTTGTTATTCCCGGCCGGGGCGGCCCCCGGGCAGCAGGAAGAGAGCTGGGGCGGTTCGGTGCCCTTGCCCTGTCCGCCCCCGGCTACCAAACAAGCCGGCATCGGTGGGGAGCCGGCGGCAGCCGGCGCCGGCTGCAGCCCCCGACCCAAGTATCAGGCGGTGCTGCCCATTCAGACAGGCTCGCTCGTGGCGGCGGCCAAAGAGCCTACGCCCTGGGCTGGGGACAAGGGTGGGGCGGCTCCGCCGGCTGCCACCGCCTCGGACCCGGCGGGACCCCCGCCACTACCTCTGCCCGGGCCGCCACCACTCGCGCCCACCGCTACCGCTGGGACCCTGGCGGCCAGCGAGGGCAGATGGAAGAGTGTGAGGAAGAGCCCTCTCGGGGGTGGCGGCGGTTCGGGAGCCTCCAGTCAGGCCGCCTGCCTCAAACAGATACTCCTGCTGCAATTGGACCTCATCGAGCAGCAGCAGCAGCAGCTGCAGGCCAAGGAGAAGGAGATCGAGGAGCTCAAGTCCGAGAGAGACACGGTACGCGAAGGGTTAATCGGCGTTCGGGTCGAGGAGCAAGTTGTGCGCATGCTCGGGGGAAGGGGGACTGTGGAAGGCTTAGGTCTCCCTTGGTGAGGGGTAGAGGAGGTTGGCCACCAGCAAAGGACTATCTTAGGTGCCGGGTGCTGCGGAGCGGAGCTCCCAGACACGTTGGGTCGGAGCGAAGGGGTTAAAGGGCAAACCTCCCAGGGGGAGGGGGGGAGGGGTGGTTTCGGGCGCCTAAGGGTTAATTTAAAATGACAGCCCTAGACTTGTGGGAAAGACGTTTAGAATGGGGAAAGACTTGATGTGTGAGGGGTTAAAAAAATGAAAGGGTTGGGGTGGAGATGTGGTGGCTGTGTGGAAGGGGTTAAGTTAAAGAGCTATTGCGTTAGTAATGGATTGTGGAGGGGAGGCCCGTGGCAGCTGTTGCTCTAACCAGTGCTGCAGCATCTTTATGGACAGGAGGGTCATAGGCCCTTCAGCGGGCAGAGGAGTAGAAGTGAATTACATAGAATCCTATTAGCTTCCTTAAATGATGTTATGAGAATCACTGCCTTTGGTTTCAGACAGTTTTAATAGAAATTTAAGTTATAAAACATAACCCACTGACCCAGGTCCCTTGAATAAGCATGGTGTTTGAAGCTGGAAGATTTTAAGGCCATCAGGGAAAAGTAAGCTTATTCAATATATTAAATAGATTCACTCTCCAAAATCACTGTTGGAGAATCTAGCCGCCCATAGTAGAGAAGTCTGTTAATATTTCTTTGTACTTCTTGTACATAGGCTTGTTTTACTGCAGCAGTAGTTAAAATGCACCTCAGCCTTAAAACATACTCCTTCAGATATCAAGGAAGCTGGGGTGGTGGGGTTTTACTGTGCTAGTGTACCTGCCTAAAAATAAACATGGTTTCTACAATGGTTGGGTTCTGACTACTGCAGTTTCCCTCTCTCTCTCTCTCTCTCTCTCTCTCTCTCTCTCTCTCTCTCTCTCTCTCTCTCTCCCTCCCTCCCCCTCTCCCTCTCCCTCCCTCCTCTCCCCTCTCTCTCCCTCTCTCCTTCTCTCCCTCTCTCTCCCCCTCCCCTCTCCCTACTCCCTCTCCCTCTCCCTTTCCCTCTCTCTTCCCCTCCCTCCCCCCTCCTTCCCTCCTCTCTGTCTCTCTCTGATGCACCAAGGGCTGAGCTAGAGATCAGAGGCTATTCATTTGTTTGCTTTCCAAATGAATCTCATCAGGCTGCTTTTTTTTTTTTTTTTAATTGAAGAATGCATTCTGCAAGGTGGAATGGAAGCTGGGGCAGGTCTTATGAAAATATTGTGTGTTGATTTGTGGAAGTTACTCAATATGATAGTGCCACTGCCTAGGTACTCTACTGCAGTCTTGGGGGTGTGATGGTACTATAGTTACAACAAAACATATCCTTCCATAGGGAGGGGATGGGAAGAAGGACCAGTGAAGGAGGAAGAAATTAAGGAAATAACACCCACAAATTGTGGTTAACTAATGCTAAGGCTGTGAATCAAAACAGATAAAAGAAGATGAAATGAGAAGTGGGGTTCTGACAAGTGGGGCTCTACTGACCCTAGTGGCTTCTGCTGGGTTACTTAGGTAATATCCCCTTTGCAGGATTCCCTAGGTAGGGAAAGTGGGGTGATTAAGGAGAGTATGGGTCTAAACTTGGCATTCACTGCTTCTGTTGTGTATTGCAGTCCTAGCATTACTTAAGATTGTTTCTCTTATTCCAGTCATTGTTTGGCTTCTACTGAAACCTATGCAATGGATGTAATGAAGGCAGAATTAATAACACTGTATAACCCTGACCAAATTCTTGTAGTATGGTGTAAGTAGCACGTTTCCTCAGAAGTTGAGTTAATGTGAAGTTTTTGATGACAATAGACTTCCATTTTCTCTTTGATATGTAGTCCTCTTTTAATTAGAACGAAATGATACTAATTTTAAGGAATATTTAGGTAAATATTTTTTCTTTCAAATGCAAAGCATTATGTATATGTCATTATTTGCTAGGATTTATACTACTGATTTTTGTTTTTTTTCCCTCTGGTCCTGGAGCTTGAATTCGGTGTGGGTGCTGTGTCTGGGCTCCTGTTGGCCTACCACTTGAGCCACAGCTCCACTCTGGGCTTTTTAGGTACTCAATTGGAGATAAAAATCTCAAGGACTTTCTTTCCAGTGCTGGCTTTCAGCCACCATCTTCAGATCTCAGCCTCCTGAGTAGTTAGGATTATAGGTGTGAGCCACTGGCGCCCAGCTTATATTACTGATTGCTCATAGTTGTTGTTGTTGTTGTTGTTGTTTTGGTCTGGTCATGGGGCCTGAACTCTGGGCCTGGGCGCTGTCCCTCAGCTCTTCAGCTCAAGGCTAGCACTCTACCACTTGAGCCACAGCGCCACTTCCAGCTTTTTTTTTCTGCTTATGTGGTGCTGAGGAATCGAACCCAGGGCCTCAAGCATGCAAGGCAAGCACTCTACCACTGAGCCACCTTCCCAGCCCCTCTCATAGTTTTTTCAAATGGAACATTCATTGTTTTAGAAGTACTCTCCCCACCCCCTCACACTTTCAAAGAGTATTGCCAACCCAAGTGATACTATAAGTTCTTGATTCCCTCTCTATGTACTATTTTGGGCAAACTTGAAGTCCCCTTAAAAAACACAAGGCTGGGCTTATAGGTTAGTAGTAGAGTGCTTGCCTACCAAGCTTCCTGGCCCAGCTTCTGTCCTCAGTATTGCATGTGCATGTGTGCATGTGCACACACACACACTTGGAGAACATATATGGGGTTAATTCTGGGAACTCCCAAACTGCTTTGGAGCCACATAGTAGCAATACCAGATACCATGCCACTAAAAGACATGCTGTGGCCTCTATCCATGTAGAGGATCTTACCGAATATTGAACTATAATATACTCCTTCATACCTCTTACCATCTAGGCTAACCCCTAAAATTAAATCTTATGCCTGTCTTCTCTATTGAGTCTAAGAAAAGCTATAGAGTTCAGTTAATAGGATCTACAAAAAAATGCTGAGGACTGTGTTGATTCCTAAGTGGACTCTTGTGTGTGTTAAGCCTACGTTTTTGTCACTTTCTTTTAGCTCCTTGCTCGGATTGAACGTATGGAAAGGCGGATGCAACTGGTAAAGAAGGATAACGAGAAGGAAAGGCACAAGCTGTTTCAGGGCTATGAAACTGAAGAGAGAGAGGAAACTGAGCTATCTGAGAAAATTAAATTGGAGTGCCAGTCGGAGCTTTCTGAGACATCCCAGACTCTGCCTCCCAAGCCTTTCTCCTGTGGGCGGAGTGGAAAGGGACATAAAAGGTGTGCTAATAACTTTGTTCTACTGTCTGGACATGATGAAAACACTTCTTACAGTGACTGAGTGTAGGGATTGAAATTTATGGATTGGTTTTATAGCAACCTTAGCCTGAATTACCAAGTCTTCTCTGTCAAAACTCTCTTACAGCAGGCTATTTGAACATTTGGTCACAGTAGTAAGAACAAAATGCAGAATATGTCATAAAGAGAATTATGCTGTAAGAAATACAGTATTTTTTATGTTATAGCAGTTTACTTAAAGTTAGAAAATGTTAAGTTAGGGGCTGGGAAGGTGGCTCAGTGGTAGAGCGCTTGCCTTGCATGCCTGAGGCCCTGGGTTCGATTCCTCAGCACCACATAAAAAGAAAAAGCTAGAAGTGGCGCTGTGGCTCAAGTGGTAGAGTGCTAGCCTTGAGCTGAAGAGCTCAGGGACAGCACCCAGGCCCAGAGTTCAGGCTCCACAACCGACAAAAAAAAACAAAAATACTTGTTTTATAGGATTCACAGATAATAAACATATTAATAATGGTGAAACTTGGAAGGAGGAAATGGATCATGAAAAAGAATCATAGGGGGCTAGGAATGTGGCTTAGTGGTAGAGCACTTGCCTAGCATGCTTGAAGCCCTGGGTTTGATTCCTTAGTACCACATATACAGAAAAAAACTGAAGTGGCACCATGGCTCAAGTGGTAGAGTGCCACCCTGGAGCAAAAGAAGTTGAGGGACAGTGTCCATGTCCTGAGTTCAAGCCCCAGGACTGCCAAAAAAAAGAAAAAAGAAAAACATAGAATTTAGGTTGGTTAATGAGGAAAGGTAGAGTGATTGTCAAGGCCCTGAGTTCAAACTCAAATTATCCCCCCCCCAAAAAACAAAAAACCACATAGATTATTAAAGTGCAACAGGATAAATTATTAAAATAGAGTAGTGAGTCTCTGGTGGACACAATGACACAGAGTGATAGCATCTAATGTTGACTAAAAAACTTGAAGAAAAAGTGTGTGTGTATGTGTATACTTAGCTGTACTAGGGGCTTGAACTCAAGCACTTGGAGCTGTCCCTTTTTCACTCAAGGTTGGTGCTCTACTACTTGAACCATGACACCACTTCTAGCTTTGTGGTGCTTAATTGGAGATAAGAGTCTCATGGACTTTTCTATCTGGGCTGACTTTGAATCTTGTTACTTAGATATCAGCCTCCTGAGTAACTAGTATTATAGGCATGAGCCACCAGCTCCTAGCTCTATTAGAGATTCTTTTTTATTTTTTTGTTTTGGTCCGGTCGTGGGTCTTGAACTCTGGGCCTTAGCTCTTCAGCTCAGGGCTAGCACTACCACTTGAGCCACAGCGCCACTTCCGGCTTTTTTTTTCCCTGCTTATGTGGTGCTGAGGAATCGAACCCAGGGCCTCATGCATGCAAGGCAAACACTCTACCACTGAGCTGCCTTCCCAGCCCTCTATTAAAGATTCTTAAATGTGGAATCTTGTTTTTTTATTTACTAAGGTCCTAGTATATGTACTGTTAATCATAAGGTGGTTTCTGCTCATGACTTCCAAATTAGCACCAAATATGTAACCACTCTGGGCATTGGTCATTATAGAGCAAGGAAACAGACTACTTCTTTTGCCTCTAAACATATTTAGGTCAGGTTTTATTCAAAAGTCATTAAATCTTACAACATTTTCTTTCCTATCTAATAGGAAAACCTCATTTGGAAGTACAGAAAGAAAGACTCCAGTAAAAAAGCTGGCTCCTGAATTTTCAAAAGTCAAAACAAAAACTCCTAAACACTCTCCCATTAAAGAGGAACCGTGTGGTTCCTTATCTGAAACTCTTTGTAAGCGTGAATTGAGGAGCCAAGAAACCCCAGAAAAGCCCCGGTCTTCAGTGGACACCCCACCAAGACTCTCCACTCCCCAAAAGGGACCCATCGCCCATCCCAAGGAGAAAGCCTTCGCAAGCGAGATAGAAGATTTGCCGTACCTTTCTACCACAGAAATGTATTTGTGTCGTTGGCACCAGCCTCCCCCATCACCATTACCATTACGGGAATCCTCTCCAAAGAAGGAGGAGACTGTAGCAAGTAAGGCATAGAGAACACTTGCTCTTATACCCTAGTGGTGGCGGTCAAGCTAACAAGTGTGAAAATGCCTTTGGCATTTTTTTTTAAAGTGCAATCAATAAAGCAGAGTTCTGTCAAGAATGAGTAAGTTAACAGCCAGAGACAGACACTGTGCAGGCATTGCAAATAGATGGAATTACAGCAAAATGTGCTCAATGTATTTGCCTGCTTACAACACTGGGAGATGTGTTTGCCAGTAAGTTGCTCATCACAAGAGCATCAGACTTGGGGGGTGTAATCTCCGGCAACTTGCATGCCCTCTTGAAAGAAGGGTTTTCTGTGCTGTGAAATGCATAGAACTTACACTTTGCCATGCACGACTGTTCCTGCAATTGATATTATGTGAAACGTGGGAGGGTGGTCTTTGGGTGTTCTCAGGGGCCAATGGTAATTTTTGGTTGGGGAGCCAGGTTGGGGTGGGGAATTTCATCTGGGCCTCCACTCTTAACTATATAAACATTTATCTGTATCTCTATGTCCCGGTCTGGGGGCAGGAGGAATCTGCCAAAGACCAACAGTCTTACTTAATCTTACTATACTTCACAAAGGTTCTAAAATGTGAAGAGTTTACTTGGATTGCAGTAGCCCATTGGTTGTTCATATATTTAAATAAAATGGTCTACAAACTATTTTTCAAACAATAAGGACTATCTTGGGATATCTGAGCTGCTTGTGGGGGTGGGGGTCTGGGACTTGGTTTTCATTCCCTTTTTTTTCCTTTATGGCTTCCACACAGAGATGCTCCCCTATCTCCTACATCAACTATTAACTGGAATGTGTCTTCAATGTATACTATTAGTCTGGGACAGTCACTGCGGATGCCTTGGATTATGGTGGGGAAAGCCTTCTTGGATAGAGCCTCAGACATGAGTTTCTATCCCTGTGCCTTGTCCTAGCAGGGATGGGGATGGGAATCCATTCCAATAAGATGGGAGCATTCTCCAGGCTTTGTTTGGCTGTTGTGGTGACAACATTAAGTGGGGAAGATAGATTCATTTTCTGATATTTATTAGGCCTCACACTTGAATATATGAGACAGGCTAGGATCCTGATCTAGATTCAGATTCTTCTGTTGTTTCAGTCAGTTGAAGGTTCATCCCTAATGGCTAACCTTTTTGCTGCTATGGCAATGCTGTATAACAACTTAAGAGAAACCATGAAGCAACTTCCCATCCGGAATTGGGAAATGGCTTGGTCTGGAGATACTCTATGTGACTGGCTGTTTTTGAAAACCCTGTATGCCCTAGTAAAGCAAGTTCCAAATACCTTTGAGATTGTGGGCCTGACCATTTGAAGGAGTGTGACTGGGGATATCCTAGTCCCTTGAGCCTGAGTTCCAAATAACATGTGAATCCTTGTTCTTGGTCCCCGTATCTCAAGAGGAATCTCAATGGCTTGTTCTAAGGAAGCCAAAGTCTTTGTGCATGTTGTTCAGGCTGGACCAGCAAGGTAGTTTGTTTGGAGGGAGGAGGGAGCTGTTTAAGAAGACTACATATGTAAGTTTTGAGAACATTGATCTTTTATTTGAAAAATAGGGTCAACTTTTACTCACCTGCCATGTTCTGAGTTTTAAGGTTTGATATCCTTGGCCATCAACTGTTGCAGGGAAACCACCCTAAATAATGAAGAAAAGAAGTCGTCTCAGTGTAAAAAAAAAAGTGGTGGGCTTATTTTCTTTTCTTTTGTCTGTTGTTCCCTTTTCCCCTCCCCCAGAGAGAAATTCTCAAAACAACTCAAAAAACAAAATGGCTTCCTAAGTGAGAACTTCAGTGATGATCCTTTCCTCCATTTTGGGTATGGGCTTTTTTTCTTTTACACTGAGATGATTCTTCTTTCCTGCATTATTTAGGGTGTCTGATGCCATCAAGTGTTGCAGGAGAAACTTCAGTCTTGGCTGGTGAGTAGAATAGGAATTGTGCTGGCTGGGCCTGGGGTGGAGGTTGGTGGGATGGTGGCTGGTTGGGAAGCTGAATTCCCCATCTGTTGGATGTGGGAGAGTGAGATTCCTTGGTGTTTGATTGATTACCTTACCATAGACTTCAAAATGACAACAAATTTCAGTTGTTTTTCAGGAACTGCAATAGCATCCATTATGTGAATTGTCAGGTATTGGCTTAGGGTTTTTTTTTGTGTTCCCGAGTTTGGTAGACTACAATGGCATTTTAGGTACTTTTTATATCATAGCAAGGAAACTGAATATGGCTTCAGGCGAGGCCATAGAATGGATTCCTATCACTTGGTAACTTTATCTTACCTGGGGAGAGAGATCTTTTATCCTAGTGAATAGTTAGAGAGTTTTTAAGACTTTGGATTTAAGGGTGGTTCCACCCCTCCTCTCTTTCTTTTTCTTTTTCTTTGTTTTTTCAGTTCCTTCTTGGAGGGACCACTTGGTAGAGCCTCTAAGGGACCCAAATCCTTCAGACATTTTGGAGGTGAGTATTAAGAGCTCATCATAGAAGAGAGTAAGAGATTGAATAAAATGTTGTGGGGGTTTTCAGCCAGCCATGGTGACTGGTATCTATAATCCCAGCTACTTTGGGTACTGAGGCAAGAAGGTTGCTTAGCCCAGAACTTTGAGGCCAGCCCAACTACAAACAAATGAAGGGGCATAATTTTGTGGATGTCATATGCATTTTTTGATGTATTAAATACAACTTTATTTATTTTTGGGGGACAAATTTTAGGGCTTGAACTCAGGCTAAGGACTGTCCCTGAGTTTTTTTTTTGCTCAAGGCTAGCACTCTACCTCTTGAGCCACAGCACCACTTCTGGCTTTTTCTGTTTATGTAGTACTGAAGAATCAAACCCAATGGCTTCATGCATGCTAGGCAAGCACTCTACCACTGAGCCACATTCCCAGTCCTTAAATAAAACTTCTTTTTTTTTTTTTGCCCACCATGAGGCTTGAACTCTGGGCCTGGGCGCTGTCCCTCAGCTCTTCAGCTCAAGGCTAGCGCTCTACCACTGGAGCCACAGCGCCACTTCCGGCTTTTTCTGTTTATGTGGTGCTGAGGAATCAAACCCAGGGCCTCATGCTTGCAAGGCACGCACTCTACCGCTGAGCTACCTTCCCAGCCCCATTAAATAAAACTTCTAAGTCCAGAAAGGAACTTGTCTATTTGGATTTATCTAGCCTAATCCCATTTCATATGAGAAAGTCAGGATCTAGAGTGTATTACTCAAAAAGAAGTAGCTGGGCTGGGAAGGTGGCTCAGTCGGAGAGTGCTTGCTTGCCTTGCATGCATGAGGCCCTGGGTTTGATTCCTCAGTACCACATAAACAGAAAAAGCAGGAAATGGCGCTGTGGCTCAAATGGTAGAGCGCTAGCCTTGAGCTGAAGAGCTGGGGGACAGCTCTCAGGCTCAGGCTCAGAGTTCAGGCCCTATGACAAAAAAAAAAAAAGTAGCTGCCTGACATAGGTTGCTTTTACAATCCCAGTTATGTAGAAGGCGTGAGATCTGAAGATCACAATTTGAAGCCAGTCAAGTCTGAAACTCTTACCTCTAATGAACCCCCAAAAAGCTGAAAGTAGAGCTGTGGTTCAAGTGGTAGTAGAACACTAGCCTTAAACAAGAAAACTCAGCACATAAGGCCTGAATTCAAGCCCCAGACTAAGTTAAAAAAAAAACAAAAAGCCTGGAAAATGTTGAAAACAAGGAAGGTTTCATGCCAAATAGAAAAGTATACTACTCAGCAACACAATTACATATTCTGAGCTCATTTGACTAAAAAATTATTATTATTATTTTTGTGGGTCGTGGGGCTTGAATTCTGGGCCTGGGTGCTATCCCTCAGCTCTTCAGCTCAAGGCAAGCGCTCCACCCCTTGAGCCACAGCACCACTTCTGGTTTTCTAGTAAGGTTTATTGGAGATCAGAGTCTCACAGACTTTTCTGCCCGGGCTGGCTTTGAACCGTGATCCTCAGATCTCAGCCTCCTGAGTAGCTAGGATTACAGGCGTGAGCTTGACTAAAAAATTTGATAGCTGAACTCAGACTGAGCATATGTAGGTAGGGAAAATTGATGGCAGTCTCAAGGGTTTCAGTTCTGTGTGGCGAGCTTTTCACTGATTAGTTGGAAATAAGAGTCTCACAGACTTATACCCAGACTGGCTTTGAACCTTGATCCTCCAGGTCCCAGCCTCTTGAGTAGCCAGGATTACTGGCATGAGCCATCTGTCTACCTTGATAGCTGTGTCATATACCTTGGAAAATGGGAATGATTTTGAAATTTGTAGTTTCTGAAAGAATGTAGGTGACAAAAAGACTGGAAGTAGGAAGTTTTATGAATATAATATGGTGATGAATAGCTTATTACTGCTGTTCCTTAACCAGAACCTGGATGACAGTGTGTTTTCAAAGAGGCATGCAAAATTGGAGCTGGATGAGAAGAGAAGGAAAAGGTAAGGCACTGATGTCCATCATGGGAACAGCTGATCCCCAGCACTCTGAGCTCCCTCTTCCATGTTGTAGACAGCTTTGTAGCTCTTTACACTCCATTATTGACTTCTCAATAAGTTGAGTATCTTAGATGCAAGTGATAGTTGTAAGTAAACATATTTAGCTTCTTTTTTCTTTTTTTCTTTGTGGCTTGAACTCAGGACTTGGTGCACTGTCTCTGAGCTTTTGTGCTCAAGACTTATGCTCTCCTACTTGAACCACAGCTCCACTTCCAGCTTTTTGGTAGATAATTGGAGATCAGAGTCTCAGATTTTCCTGGCCAGGCTGGTTTCAAATCATGATCCTCAGATCTTAGCCTCCTGAGTTGTTGGTGTGGGGCTTGAACTCTGGGGCTTGGGCGCAATCCCTGCGCTCTTCAGCTCAAAACAAGCACTCTACCCCTTGAGCCACAGCGCCACTTCTGGTTTTCTAGTGGTTAGTTGGAGATAAGAGTCTCACGGACTTTTCTGCCTGGGCTGGCTTTGAACTGTGATCCTCAGATCTCAGCTTCCTGACCAGCTAGGATTACAGGTGTGAGCCACCAGCTCCCGGCTTCTCTTTTTCTTATTATATGCCCATCAGTTCTACTTTCTGTGGAACACCAACACATAATCTGGATTGCTAGACCTTAAGCTAGCAGTCAGCAGTCTCTTTATCCCTCCTAGAAGAGTCAATAAGTATCTTCCTAGCACCTGGATTGTGTGAGTTGGGTTTATAGAACAAATTTGGGATAAGCAGTAATGTGTTTGTTTTGTGTGTCTGTTTTTTCCCAGATGGGATATTCAAAGGATCAGGGAACAAAGAATTCTACAACGACTGCAGCTCAGAATGTATAAAAAGAAAGGAATTCAGGAATCTGAGCCTGAGGTTACCTCATTTTTCCCTGAGCCAGATGATGGTAAGTTTTACTTCTCTAAAAAAGTAAGTTTTTTCAAAAAGAGGGGTATATAAACTCCAGAATATAATTTATTCTAATCAGTAAACTATTTTGGTGCCTTTATTGTTACTAGATATTTTCCGCCAGTGTCACTAACAAGATCCCATTTGACTTTCTTCCATAGTTGAAAGTTTGATGATTACCCCCTTCTTGCCTGTTGTAGCATTTGGACGACCATTACCAAAATTAACTCCACAGTAAGTATAAAGGACTTCCCCTCCCCTTTACTTTGTGGTCTGTACCTCCTTTCAGACTCCAGAAGTAGAGGGTCAAACCAAATAGCCTAAGGATAACCATGATTCTATGATAGATGTGAGGCTACCTGAACAACAGCCAGGAATTTCTTTTTGTCCAAGAAATAGACTAATCTGTTACTTTAATAGTATATGGACTATTCCTGTGGCCTTTAGGCAAGAAAAACACTTGAAACTTGGATTTCAAGAGTGAATACTGGATGGAAGTGGTGCTGTGGCTTAAGTGATAGAGTGTTAGCCTTGAGCTGAAGAGCTGAGGGACAGTGCCCAGGCCCAGAGTTCAAGCCCCACGACTGACAAAATAACAACAACAAAAACACACCTCAAGAGTGAATACTAGAAATGATGAGAGGCATGAGATCATTATGGAGATGCTATCTTGTCATATTGAATCTCTTATAGTTTTCTTGTTTGTTTGTTTGTTTTGTTCTGTGCCATCCTGAGGCTTGAAATCAGGGCCTGGACACTTGCCCCTGAGCTCTTTTTGCTCAGGGCTAGTGCTCTACACTTTTTTTTTTTAATTGGTTCTGGGGCTTGAACTCTGGGCCTGGGCATTGTCCCTGAGCACTTCAGCTCAAGGTAAGTGCTCTACCACTTGAGCCACAGCACTACTTCTGGTTTTCTGGTGGTTAATTTTAGATAAAAGTCTCACAGACTTTCCTGTGTGGGCTGGATTTTGAACTGCAGTCCTCAGGTCTCAGCTTCCTGAGTAGCTAGGATTACAGATGTGAACCACTGGCGCCTGACTAGTGCTCTATACCTTTGAGCTACAAGCTCTACTTCCAGTTTCTGGTGGTGACTGGAGTCTCATAGATAAAGAGTTTCATAGATTTTCCTGCCCAGGCTGGCTTTGAACCACAGTCCTCAGATCTCAGCCTCCTAAGAAGCTAGGATTACAGTCATGAGTTACTAGCACCCAGCCCCTTCTAGTCGTGCAATTGATTGCCTCATCATCTTTCCCAGAAATTTTGAGCTGCCCTGGTTGGATGAGCGTAGCCGATGCAGGTTGGAGATCCAGAAGAAGCAAACACCTCACCGGACGTGTAGGAAATAGCTGTGCTGGCAAGAACTCTGTCTTCAGATAGTTGTAGCATGCCATTCCCAGAGAGTGGCAGAGACCTGTATATGTGACCTATGTCCTCATGTATGTTATCATTTGCTGATAATGCCCTTCCATACTCTCTTGCTTTTAGTTTTGTTTTCATCACTCTGGATTCACAAAAACTCTTTCAATGGGCTAATTGTGAATTAGGGTGATAGGGATTTCTTTTCCCTTTTTGGGGAAATGAGCTCTCAAGCTAAATCTATAGGATGGTAGATTGGGAAGTTCCAGGGGTCATTTCTACACATTTGCCTATGTTAAAGGTGTACAAGGGCTCTCTTCATTCAACATGTGGAAGATGAGGCAACCCTTTCCATTAGGAGCTGTGCCTGCCTGGCATTCTTGCTCTGGATACATCCTATGTATAGTTTGTGCATAGTGGTTTTTACCTTCACCATGAGCTTTAGGACCAGATGAGGAATAAATAACAGTGAAGTGATAAAGCAAGTCGTCTTCACAGAATAAGATTGAAATTGGAGAGTTGGTAGATAAATATCTGAAAAAATAATTTTTCTCTTCAAACTATTCTGTGATATAGTCATATAAGAAGGGATGTGTGGTTGTGACTTTTCTTTATTAGTTAATGCTTAACTGAAGTTCTTCCCTCATACCTCAAAAACCATAATCTTTGGAAAGGAGAATGTGATGTTCATTTCAGACAGTTACAGTGCTAAACAAAAAAGCATTTATCATGTGAGGAGGGCATGCCAGAACCGGTACATGTCCTAGTGTCACATCACTTCTCAAGTATTTCTTAGTTGGGTTTTATCCTCTTTGCTGAGCTCTTGGTGGTGGGGTAGAGATTTAAGGAGGGCAGGGAGTGCAGAATATGTACTTCCTTTGGCTGGCAAATGTCTACATCTTGAAACAAATATGTCTCTAATGAGCTTCTCCACTCATTTTGTAAAAAATAGATTTGTATGTATACCATCTTGGTCACCTTCCCCTGCCCCCATTTTGTTAAAAAGAAATGTAAAGACAGAACTCCCAGGCTACTTTGGTCTCAGTGCAAGATCCCCATTAACTATCTGGGGGAAAAAAAAAAAATAGAGCCAAGACCTCTGGTCTTATATATATAGGAATTGCCTTTCTTTAGTCTTCAGGACTATTGTGTGAAAATGAGTAGGGGTCTAATCTCCTAGAAGGTAGGGGCTTTTATCCTTAAAGAGAATATGTCCCCAGATTATTAGCACTTTTAGAGGAGAAGCCAAGGTATGTAAGGTGTGTGGCAGGCCCATCAATGGAGCATGAGAGAGAATGGGATATCGTGAGAAGTTCCTCAGGGGCCTTCCACTGCTACAAGCTTTTTGTGAGATGTTGATCTGTGCTCCCTGGGTTTGACTTTGAAAAGAATTATTCTGGCAGCACGTGTAGTATTCTTGGATGACCTTGTTGCTCTTATTTCTCTTTATTCATTTGTGTGTATGAGTGTATGTGTGTGTGTGCGCGCGCGTGTGCAGTTGTGGGTTTTCATTTGTAATTCCATCTGCTTAGGAGAATGGGCTCTATAAGGGAACCTGCCATAAGCTCCATTGCAGCAAGGATGTAAAGGATTTATTCCACTAGGGGCTCTCATCTCACACCTTAACGATAAGATTTGTTTAAAAAGAAGAAAAGAAAAGAAACAAAACTGGGCCAGATTTTTTTTGTTTTCTATTATTTTAATGTGGCAAGCTGTTTAGCCTTCCTACTCTGACCTATGTTGTTTTTTATAATGTACCCCCAAAGGAAAATATGCTCATGTCTCTTTGCTTTGTTCCTGTATTTCTCTCAGTTTCTTCTTGATTTCCTCATTTGTCAGATTCCTAATTTTGGGTGTGAATTAACAAATTTAGCCTTTATGTTTCTGCCCTATACATGGAACTCCTCAGATACTTCTTTTGCTAGACTGAGAGGAATCCATGAGGTGCTATCTGGCCAGACTTAAGTGGATTTTATTTCCTTGGTTCTCCCTTATTTTACTGCCCCTGTTTCTAGATCTCCTTTGATTTGGATATTTTGGGGTTTGTTGAGAATGAGGCTGGACAAAGTTTAAAGAGTGAAATTACAGTGTGTTAGAGCGTGAGGGGAAAATTAGTCTTATTTTTCCCTACATGGGATATAACACTGTGAAATTCAGTCTTTAACTGAAGACCCTGCAATTCTCCTAAAACATAGTTCCTTATTTCTTTAACAGAGTTTAAGCTAGTGTTAATAAATTAAGAGAAATTGCTTGTCTGTCCACCTCAGCTTTGTTTTATGCCCATTTCATATTGTTGTCTGTGTTGTAATTCATACTTTTGATACCATTTCTGATGTGTAAAATTGGTTGTCTTGTAAATATCTTATAAAGAGTTCAATTGTAAATAAACTATTGTGGCTGTTAACTTTTGAATTTCTCCCTCAATTTATTAGATTTCTTGGGAAACAAGAAATCAACCTGCTTTACATGATTGGGAAAAAATCTAATTTCCACAATAAAATATAACACATTAGCCGGGCGCTGGTGGCTCACGCCTGTAATCCTAGCTACTCAGGAGGCTGAGATCTGAGGATCGCGGTTAGCCAGCCCGGGCAGGAGAGACCATGAGACTCCTATCTCCAATAAACCACCAGAAAACCGGAAGTGGTGCTGTGGCTCAAGTGGTAGAGCACTCGCCTTGAGCTGAAGAGCTGAGGGACAGCGCCCAGGCCCAGAGTTCAAGCCCCACGACTGACAAAAAAAAAAAAAAAAAAAAAAAAAAAAAAAAATATATATATATATATATATATATATATATATATCACATTATTTCCTCCTCTTACAAGGTACTCACATTTGCACCTGAATGCGATATGTTTCATCCTTCTTTGTCCAAAGCCCTTCTTAATTGATAAGTCTCTCTCTCTCTCTCTCTCTCTCTCTCTCTCTCTCTCTCCCTCTCTCTCCCTCTCTCCCTCCCTCCACTTCCTCTCTCCCCATCTTTTTCCCCCTTCCCGGCTCCTGGAGCTTGAACTCAGGGCTTGGGCCACTGTCCCTGAGCTCCTTTTGCTCAAAGCTATTGCTCCACCCCATTTGAGCCACTTTTGGCTTTTTCTGAGTAGTTAATTGGAGATAGAGTCTCAGCCAGGTAGCAGTGGCTCAAGACTGTAATCCTAGATACTCAGGAGGCTGAGATCTGAGGATCACAGTTCAAAGCCAGCCCAGGCAGAAAAGTCAGTAAGACTCTAGCTCTAACTAACTGCCAGAAAGCTGAAAGTGGCACTGGGGCTCAAGTGGTAGAGCGCTTGTCTTGAGTGGAAGCACTCAGGGAAAGCTCCCAGGCCTAGAGTTGAAGCCTCATTACCGGCAAAAAAAAAAAAAATCTCATGGACTTCCTGCCTTGCTGGCTTCAAACTTGAGATCTTCAGATTTCAGCCTCCTGAGTAACTAGAATTACAAGTGTGAGCCATCAGTGCCCAGCCAGCAATCTTTCTTTTTCCAAGTTTAAATATAAAAGTTTGAACTGGGCACTGGTAGCTCACATATGAATCTTAGCTATCCTAAGGCTGAGATCTAAAGATTGTAGTTTGAAGCTAGCCTGTGCAGGTAAGTCCTGAGACTTTGGGGGGAGTGGGTCCTGGGGCTTGGACTTAGGGCCTGACCCTGAACTCTTGCTCAAGGCTAGCACTCTGCCATTTTGAGCTACAGCTATACTACTGGTTTTCTGGTGGTTAATTGATAAGAATCATGGACTCTTTTTTTGCGGGGGGGGGGGGGGGGGGGGGGGGGGGAGGGGGAGAGGGGTAGCCGGTGGGTCATGGGGCTTGAACTCTGGGCTTGGGTGCTGTTCCTCAGCTGTATAGCTCAAGGCGAGCGCTCTACTGCTTGAGCTACAGCACCACTTCCGGTTTTCTAATAGTTTATTGGAGATAAGAGTCTCACAGACTTTTGAACTGTGACCCTCAGATCAGCCTCCTGAGTAGCTAGGATTACAGGCATGAGCCACTGGTGCCCAAGAATCATGGACTTTTACTGTCCAGGTTAGCTCTTTTTTTTTTTTTTCAGGCCCAGAGTTCAAGCCCCATGACAAAAACAAAAAAAAAAGCTGAACATGGTATATCACTAATGTGAGTGTTTAGAAGGCCAAGGCAGATTGGGGTGTGGTTCAAGTGGTAGCAAGTGTAAGGCCGACTTCAAACCCTAAAACCACCAAAAATTTCCCCAAGACAAAACAAAGACTGAGCCACCAGACATCAGTAATTTATGCTATAGAAACTTTGAGGGCCTTAAACTCGGTCTCAAGCTCTCCCTTAAAGTACTGGCTCAACATTGAACTAATCACTTGAGCCACATGTCTACTTACAGGTTTTTGCTGGTTAATTGGAGGTGAGAGATTTGTTTACCCAGTCTGGCTTTGAACTTTGATCCTCATATCTCAGCCTACTGAATACTTAAATTTGTAGGTATGAGCCATCTGTCCAGCCTGAGATAGTCTTATCTCCAGTTAACCAGCAAAATGCCAGAACAGCTATATCAAGTGGGAGAGTGCCAGCCCTGAGTGAAAATGCTGAGAACAAGAGGCCCTAAATTCAAACCCCTGTACTGGCATACAAATACACAAGAAGGAGGGTTGTGAATTGGAGGTCATCATGAATTATACAGCAAGACTTCTTAAAAAATAAGAGGGGCTGGGAAGGTGGCTAAGTGGTAGAGTGCTTGCCTTGCATGCATGGGGCCCTGGGTTTGATTCCTCAGCACTACATAAGCAGAAAAAGCTGGAAATGGTGCTGTGGCTCAAGTGATAGAGCACTAGCCTTGAGCTGAAGAGCTGAGGGACAGTGCCCAGGCCCAGAGTTCAGGCTCCAGGACCGGCAAAAAAAAAAAGAAAATTATAGGATCCTTGATGCCTGATGTCAAAGTCTTAGAAAGTCAGATGCAGTAGCTCATGCCTGTAATCCTAGCTATTCAGGAGTCAGATCTGAGAATCAGAGTTCAAAGCGAGCACAGACAGGAAAGCCCAAAAGACTTTTTTTTTTCCCCTCAAGATTCATCTTCAACTAACCACCAAAAAGATGGAAGTAGAGCTGTGCCTCAAATGGTAGAGTGCTAGCCTTCAGCAAAAAAGCCCATGGACAGTGCCCAGGTCCTGAAGTTCAATCCCCAGGACTAACACACATACACAAAGTAGAGCTCAAGTAATAGAACACTAGCCCTGAGTGAAAAAATTAAAGGATGGCTGGGAATGTGGCTTTAGTGGTAGAGTGCTTGGCACACATGCATGAAGGCCTCGGTTCCCTGGGTTTGATTCCTCAGTACCACATACACAGAAAAAGCCAGAAGTGGTGCTGTGGCTCAAATGGTAGAGTGCTAGCCTTGAGAAAAAAAAAGCTGAAGGACAGTGCCCACCCAGGCCCTGTGTTCAAGCCCCAGGACTGGCAAGAGAGAGAGAGAGAGAGACAGAGAGAGAGAGACAGAGAGAGAGAGGAGACAGAGACAGACAGAGACAGAGAGATTGTGTGTCTGGGTGCTATCTTTTAGTTGCCTGAGCTTGTTTTTCTCAAGGCTAGTACTATACCACTTAGGCCACAGTGCCACTTCTGGCTTTTTCTGTGTATGTCTTACTGAGGAATCAAATCCAGGGCTTCATGCTTTTGAGGCAAGCACTCTACCACTAAGCCACATTTCCAGCCTAGCACCCAGACTCAAGTTCAAAGCCCCAGTACTGGCACATACACACAATCTCAGAAAGCCCTGCATTGTTAACCCGGTGCCAGTGGCTCACACCTGTAATCCTAGCTACTGGGGAGGCTGAGATCTGAGGATCACAGTTCAAAGCCAGCCTTGTCAGGAAAGTCCATGAGATTCTTATCTCCCATAAACCACCAGAAAACCAGAAATGGTGCTGTGGCTCAAGTGGTAGAGAGCTAGCCTTGAACTGAAGAACTCAGGGAGAATGCCCAGGCACAGAGTTCAAGCCCCATGACCAACAAAAAGAAAGGAAAGAAAGAAAGAACAAAAAAAGAAAGAGAAAGGAAAGAAAGAAACCCCAGCATTTTGCTTCACACCTTTTATCCTAGATCTCAGTTTGAAGCCAGCCTGAGCAGGAAAGTTCATGGAACTCTTGCTTCCAGTTAGCCACAAAAAAAGGTAAGTACAGGTGTGGCTTAAGTGGTAGAACACTATTCCGGAGTGAAAGAGCTAAGGAATAATAGCCCTGATAATGGCACACACACAATCTCAGACCTTATAGTCTGATATATGATTTATCCTGAACATTCCAGAGAAATGAAATTCAGCCTCTGCTTCAACTCAGTCTTTTTCCTCATATGTCTTTTTTGTTGTTGTTGTTGGTGGTGGTTGTGGGGCTTGAACTCGGCTTGGGTGCTGTCCCTCAGCTCTTCAGCTCAAGTCAAGTGCTCTACTGCTGGAGCCACAGCACCACTTCTGGTTTTCTAGTGGCTTATTGGAGATAAAGAGTCTCACAGACTTTCCTGCCCGGCTGGCTTTGGACCGTGATCCTCAGATCTCAGCCTCCTGAGTAGCTAGGATTACAGGTGTGAGCCACTGGCACCCCACTTCCTCATATACCTTTTTTCTAAATGTCTGAAAATTCTTTGACAAAATCTAAGACCCATTGGTTCTTGTTTTTGTCTTCCAGAGTCATGAAAAGGTCAACCCCTTTTCCTGCATCCCTCTAGTAAAATAGCTGTAGCTATCTCTAAGTCATCTCTTTATTTTAAACATTCAGAAACCTTCAGGTTCTATGGGGCTGGGAAGGTGGCTCAATGGTAGAGTGCTTGCCTTGCACGCCTGAGGCTCTGGGTTCCATTCCTCAGCACCACATAAGCAAAAAGAAAAAAGCCGGAAGTGGCACTGTGGCTCAAGTGGTAGAGCACTAGCCTTGAGCTGAAGAGTTGAGGGACAACGTCCAGGCCCAGAGTTCAGGCCCCACAAGCAGACCTAAAAAAACCTTCAGGTTCTGTTCCTTTCTTTCTTTCTCTCTCTCTCTCTTTCTTTCGCTCATGGGCCTGAACTCTGGGCCTGAGCACTGTCCCTTAGCTCTTCTGCTCAAGGTTAGCACCCTACCACTTGAGCCAAAGCGCCTTTTCCAGCTTTTTCTGCTTATGTGGTGCTGAGGAATCGAACCCAGGGTCTCATGCATGCAAGGCAAGCACTCTACCACTGAGCCACCTTCTGTTCCTTTAAAAGAAAGGATCCAGGGCTGGGAAGGTGGCTCAGTGGTAGAGTGCTTCCTTGCATGCATGAGGCCCAGAGTTCAATTCCTCAACACCATATAAGCAGAAAAAATTGGAACTGGTGCTGTGGCTCAAGTGGTAGAGAGCTAGCTTTGAGCTGGAGAGCTGAGGGACAGCATCCAGGCCCAGAGTTCAGGCCCCACAACTGACAAAAGAAAAAAAAAAAGAAGAAGAAAGAAAAAAATTAAAGAAAGGAGCCACTGGTCACAGGCCTGTAACCCTAGCTACTCAGGAGGCTGAGATCTGAGGATTGTGGTTTGAAGCCAGCCCAGGCAGAAAAGTCCCTGTGAGACTCTTATCTCCAATTAACCACTTAAAAGCTATAAGTGACCCTGTGGCATAAGTGGTAGATCGCTAGTCTTGAGTACAAAGAGGCTCAGGGACAGTGCCCAGGCCCTGAGTTCAAGTCCCACAACAGGGAAAAAGAAAAAGGATCCTCATTGGCTGCAGTGGCTCATGCCTATAAGCCTAACTACTTGAGAGGCTGAGAATGGGAGGATCATAGTTTGAGGCCAGCCTGGGCAAAAGATTGTGAGAACCCCATCTCTACAGAAAATGCTGGGTATGGGGCTAGGAATGTGGTTCAGTGGTAGAGTGCTTGACTAGCATGCACGAAGCCCTGGGTTTGATTCCTCAGTACCACATACACAGAAAAGGCCGGGAGTAGTGCTGTGGCTAGCCTTGAACAAAAGAAGCTCAGGGACAGTGCTCCGGCCCTAAGTTCAAGCAAAAAAGAAAAGAAAATGCTGGGCATGGTGGGTTTGCCTGTTATTCCCACTATGGTAGGAATTGTTAATATGAGGGTTATGGTTTAGGCTGGCCCTGGAGAAAAATTGAGACCCTATCTAACAACCAGAGCAAAAGGGCTCCCAGAATAGCACAAGTGGTAAAGTACCTGCTAACAAGCACCAGACCACAAGTTCAAATCCCCGTGACACCAAAACACTACCACCAAAAAAAAGTGTTTCTGAATATTCAGTTCCCTCTGTATGAATTAACAATTCTCTGTCCTTTTTTTTTTTTGGTGCGTGTGGGGTGTGGGGGGCTTAAACTCAGGGCATGGGCACTATCCCTGAGCCTCTTTGTGCTCAAGGCTAGCACTCTACCACTTGAGCCATAGCACCATTTCAGGTTTTTGAGTGGTTAATTGGAGATGAGTCTCATGGACTTTCCTACTTGGGCTGGCTTTGAATCTTGATCTTTAGATCTTCTGAGTAGCTCTTAAGAACCACCAGCACTGGTCTAAATCACATTAACAGTTGTTAAAAATCACAATCCACCAGGTTGAACTCAAGTTTTTGGTGCTGGATTTACAAATTGTCACATTTATCCACCTAGCTAACCAGTTGAGATTGTCCAGATTCTGATTCATTCTCTAAAGGTATATTTAATTTTTTCTAGTCTCGTTGTTAGGGAAATGGAGGAGAAAGAAAGGAAACAGGGCGGACTTGATCTTGCACAGGTAAGGACAGTTTATTGAAGAATACAAAGGGGCAGCAACCTTTCCATGGATAGGAGGTTGTATGAGGGGATGGATTGGGGGTTGGGCTTATATAGACCTTAACAAGGAAGCAGAATATAAAAAATCTTAGGGGCCAAAGGAGGTGCCCTTCGCCAGGCCCAGTGTGGAATGCTCTGCCGGGGGTGAGGGGGCTTTCAGCTTGGTCAAGGTTGGAGTGATTTGCCTTCGGACTAGCACGTGAGCGTGCACTTGGTATTTTGCTTGCCCTGGGGGGGAGGGGGGGAATAAGGTGAAAGACAATCTTTCAATGGTCTATTTTGTAGGCATCTGGATCTTTTAATTGTATCACTTATCAGCATAGAATCCAGTATGTGGGGGCTGGGAAGGTGGCTCAGTGGTAGAGTGCTTGCCTTGCAGGTATGAGGCCCTGGGTTCCATTCCTCAGCACCACATAAACAGAAAAAATCAGAAGTGGTGCTGTGGCTCAAGTGGTAGAGTGCTAGCCTTGAGCTGAAGAGCTGAGGGACAGCGCCCAGGCCCAGAGTTCATGCCCCATGACTGACAAAAATAAAATTTAAAAAATCCTGTATATCATTAAGATGTTTAATATCTATGTGCACTCTTGTAATAATAATTTAGTTCATGAATCTTTTTTTTTTTTTTTTGGTCCGGTTGTGGGACCTGAACTCTGGGCCTGGGTGCTGTCCCTCAGTTCTTCAGCTCAAGGCTAGCGCTCTACCACTTGAGCCACAGCGCCACTTCCAGCTTTTTTCTTATGTGGTGCTGAGGAATCAAACCCAGGGCCTCAGGCATGCAAGGCAAGCGCTCTACCACTGAGCCACCTTCCCAGCCCCTAGTTCATGAATCTTGCATATCTCTATTGTGGTCCAGGGAAACACACATATATATATTTTTTTTCTTTTTTGGTTGGTAGTGGGCCCTGAACTCTGGACCTGGGCGCTGTCCTTGAGCTCTTCAGTTCATGATGAGCACTCTACCACCTGAGCTACAGCACAGCACCATTTCCGGCTTTTTCTGCTTATGTGGTGCTGAGGAATAATCGAACCCAGGGTCTCCAACATGCAAGGCAAGCACTCTACCTTCCCAACCCCTGCTTTTTTGTTTAAATTGCTGACAAATGTCTTGCCAAAAAAGCAGTTCTGTCTGGTAACCTGTAACTAAAAAGAAATGACAGGATTTTGAACCACTACGGGTTTCTAAGGATTATTGAAAGGATTAAAAACCCAATGGTGGCTAAATCTTTAAATTGGTTTTAAAATCTTGGTAAGACTAGGATCCTACCAGCCTGTACTCTAGGAGAGGTGATAGCTGAGGTGGATGTGGAGAAAAGGAAGTGAATACACCCAGAAATTGCTACAACATTACTACAGACAGTTACTTCTCTGCCCCCTAGTTTAAACTGGGGTGTCATGACAAATCTGACTCAGCACTACGGCTTTACATTCACCTTGATTCGTGATTTTACCAAGCAAACGAATGCAGTAAAATGCTCTGCCTCAAATGTGGGTAAAAAAACTAGAAATGGGAAACAAAAACCATGAAACAGTCCCAACGTTACAGTGGACCTGTGACAGGTCGATGCCTTCCGCTAGAAAAGCCCAAGATGGCCGGACTGGGGACCCAGGGAGACTTGGTGACAGAGTCCAACATCCCTCGCCCTCAGGATGTCCAAAGGAAGTTGAGCCGAGCCACGCCCCCTGACATCACCAACCGCCACGCCCCCTGACATCACCAACATGCGCAATCCCGCTCCTTCCGAAAACGTGCCGCAGGGCTTAGGCCCCGCCCCACGAAAAGCCGAGCGGACTAGCGCTGCGCGCGTGAAGCATGCCGGGACCAGCTCTCGAGACACCCGACAGCCTTTGCGACGGGCGTGGTGCGTCAGGAGCTCGCCGGCGGTTCTCCGTAAGATGGCGGACCGGCGGCGGCAACGCGCTTCGCAGGACACCGAGGACGAAGAATCGGGTGCTTCGGGATCGGACAGCGGTGGCTCTCCGGGGCGAGGCGGTGGCAGCTGCAGCGGGAGTGCTGGAGGCGGCGGCAGCGGCTCTCTGCCTTCCCAGCGGGGCGGCCGTGCCGGGGCCCTGCATCTGCGGCGGGTGGAGAGCGGGGGGGCCAAGAGCGCGGAGGAGTCGGAGTGTGTGAGTGCGCCGACGGGGCGGGGCCTGGAGGGGCGGGGCGGGGCCTGGCGGGGGCGGGCCGCAGGCTGTGGGAGATGCTGAGGCCTATTTTATTACTGAAAGACAAGCTATCCCACGGTGGAGGTTGCAACCTTGTGGAGCCCCGAGGGAAGGAGGGGTCGGGGTTTCTGAGGAGCGCAGAGCAACTGCTGTTGCAGCTGGAAAGCGGTTGTTTGTAGAGAAATTGGGGCCAGGGACGTACACACACCGGCCTGTGTCGGATTATACTTGTTAAAGATTTATCTTTGTTGTCTCTCCATTCAACCATTTTGTGTTGAGTCGTCAGCTCTCCCCCACATTTCTTTATTGAGCTCCCCACTTTTGGGAATCACAGAGCTAATCCATGTCTTCTTCTCTTCAGGAGAGTGAAGATGGCATGGAAGGCGATGGTGAGTAGCATCTCTGCCTCATTATGGCAAGATTTTTGCACATAAAAATTCAGGCCACTTATTTCCAACAATGGATTTTCTCCCAGACTCTTAAGGGCTGAGTGGGAGGGGGGGGAGCGAGGGGGGGGGAGCGAAGAGATTGCAGCAGAATGGCTTTTTGCAACATAGTGGTTAAGAACTGGCTCTTAGATTTTTGTCAGTGTGGTTTTACTCAGCTAGTTGCCCTATTTGTAAATGGAGACTATAATTTTGTCTCCTCGTGGGTTGATGTCAGAATTTAGGGAGCGTTTTAGCCTCATCCAATATAAGCACCTAGAAACGTAATTGTGATTGTTTTTGTTGCTTTAAAAAATCTTCACATATTTTTTATTCCATTTCAGCTGTTCTCTCAGATTATGAAAGTGCAGAAGACTCAGAAGTGAGTGTCATAGATTCTTTTTCCTTATGGTCTTAAGTCAGACAATGTTTATAAAAATGTGCTTATTTACAGTTCAAAATTACTGTGACCTACTTGTTTCTCCTCTTGTGTATTCTTCGTTTATACTTTTTTGTTTGTTTGTTTGTTTTGTCGGTTGTGGGTTTTCAACTCTGGGCCTGGGTGCTGTTCCTGAGCTCTTCAGCTCAAGGCCTGCGCCTTACCCCTTTGAGCCACAGAGCCACTTCTGGTTTTCTAGTAGTTAATTGGAGATGAAGAGTCTCACAGACTTTCCTGCCCTTGCTGGCTTTGAACCATGATCCTCAGATCTCAGCCTCCTGAGTAGCTAGGATTACAGGCAAAAGTGCTCAGCTTTCATTTATACTTTTTTTTTTTTTTTGGTCGGTTGTGGGGCTTGAACTCTGGGCCTGGGTGCTATCTCATAGCTCTTCAGCTCAAGGCTAGCGCTGTACCACTTGAGCCACAGCACCACTTCTGGTTTTCTGATGCTTAATGGGAGATAAGAGTCTCACAGACTTTCCTGCCCGGGCTGGCTTTGAACCGTGCTCCTCAGATCTCAGCCTCCTGAGTAGCCAGGATTACAGGCATGAGCCACTGACCGCCGGCTGGAAAAGAAGTTTTGAAGTGAGAGAACATCACAAGATCTTTTGACAATCCATTTAGGCTTTCTAGATTAATAAAATCAAAATTTTTTTGATTAATAAAATCAATTTTTTAAAAAATTTTGTGGTCATAGGGCTTGAATTCAGGTCCTGGGCTCTGGTCCTGAACTCTTCTGCTCAAGTCTAACACGCTACCACTTTTAGCCACAGCACCACTTCCAGTTTTCAGGTGGGTTGTTAGAGATAAAGAGTCTCACAGGCTTAACTGCCTGAGCTGGCTTTGAACCGTGATCCTCATTTCTCAGCCTCCTGAGTAGCTAGAATTATACATGTGAACCACTGCTGTCCTTTGAAAATTCCCATCTTTAAGAAATTACACAAAAGAAAACATTTCCAAAGGAATGAATGAACAAAAACAGGCTATTTCACTTACTACTGACACCTCCACCTTTTTGTTGGTTAATTGGAGTTAAGATTCTGTCAGGCTTATCTTCCAAGGCCAGCTCTGAACAGAGATCCTCAGATCTTAGCCTCCTGAGTAGCTCAGGCTATAGGTGTGAACCAGTGGTGCCCCCTGGTTTTGTGCGGTTTTGTCTTTATGAAATAGAAGAAACATTTGCTTCAAGAAGTGGGATTGTGCTGGGTGCAGATGGCTCATACCTGTAATCCTAGCTACTCAGGAGGCTGAGGTCTGAGGATCATGGTTCAAAGCTAGCCTGGGCAGGAAAGTCCTTGAGATACTTATCTTCAATAAACCACCAGAAAACTGGAAGTGGTGCTGTGGCTCAAGTGGTAGAGCAGTAGCCTTGAGCTGAAGAGCTGAGGGACAGCACCCAGGCCCAGAGTTCAAGCCCCATGACCGACCACAAAATAAAAATAAAAAAAGAAGGGGCTGGGAAGATGGCTCAGTCGTAGAGCGCTTGCCTTGCATGCCTGAGGCCCTGGGTTGGATTCCTCAGCACCACATAAGCAAAAAGAAAAAAGCCGGAAGTGGCGCTGTGGCTCAAGTGGTAGAGCACTAGCCTTGAGCTGAAGAGCTAAGGGACAGTGCCCAGGCCCAGAGTTCAGGCCCCACGACCGGACCCAAAAAAAAATAAAAAAATAAAAATAAAATAAAAAAAAGAAGTGGGGTTGTAGGCCTGGGAATGTGGCTTAGTGGTAGAGTGTTTGCCTAGCATGTGTGAAGCCCTGGATTCAGTTCCTCAGTACCACATAAACAGAAAAAGCTAGAAGTGGTGCTGTGGCTCAAGTGGTAGAGTGCTAGCCTTGAGCTGAAGAGCTCAGGGACAGTACTCGGGCCCAAAGTTCAAGCCCCACAACTGACAAAAAAGAAAAAAACAACAACAATGTTTAGCTGGGTGCTGGTGGCTCACACCTGTAATCCTAGGTACTCAGGAGTCTGAGATCTGAGGATCATGGTTCAAAGCTAACCCCTTGAAACTTTTTATCTCCAGTTAACCACCAGAAAACCAGAAGTAGTGCTGTAGCTCAAAGTGGTAGAGCACTAGCTTTGAGCAAAAGAGCTCATGGATAGCAACCCCAGGCCCTAAGGTCAAGCTCCATGGCTGACCAAAAAACAAACAAAAACACAAGTAACCACCAGTGTTTTGGAAAAATGGGCTAGAGCTGTGCACCAGTGGCTCACATCTCAGGATGCTGAGATCTGTGGATTGTGGTTTAAAGCCAACTAAGGCAGGAAAGTCCCTATAAGGCTCTTATCTCCAATAAACTACTCAGAAAAAGCTGCAAATGGCACTGTGGCTCAAGTGGTAGAGTGCTAGCCTTGAGCAAAGAGAGGCTCAGGGACAGAGCCCAGGGTCTGAATTCAAGCCCTAGGACTGGCCAAAAACAAAAACAAGGACTAGACTGGCTGCTAGGGTTCATGCCTGTAATTCTAGCTGCTAGGAGGCTGAGATCTGAGGATCACTGAAGCCAGCCCAGGCAGCGAAGTCCTAGAGACTGTTAGCTCCAATTAACCACCAGAAAACTGGAAGTGGAACTTTGGCTCAAAGTAGTAGAGTGTTATCTTTGAGCAAAAGAGCTCAGGGACCCACGACTCCTCTACCCCCCAAAAAAGGGCTGGAAGTGGTATTGTCTACCTAGCATGATCAGGCTCAAGGCTTGAGTTCAAGCTCTAGTATAACCAGGAAGGAAAAAATAAATAGGTCCGACCATTGCTATAATCAGTTTCAGAATATTTTCATCACTTCAAAACAGAAACTGACCGCATTGAAGCCTGTAATCCTATCTACTTAAACTGGAGGAGATTGGAAGGATTGAAGTTTGAGGCCAGCTGGAATAAAAAGTTTATGAGGGGCCGGGCACGGGTGGCTCACACCTGAGATCTGAGGATCATGGTTCAAAGCCAGTGAGGGCAGGAAAGTCTGAGACTCTTATCTCCAATTAAGCACCAAAAAAACCGTAAGTGGCGCTGTGACTTAAGTGGTAGAGCGCTAGCCTTGAGCTGAAGAGCTGAGGGACAGCACCCATGCCCAGAGTTCAAGCCCCATGACCGACCAAAAAAAAAAAAATGTTTATGAGAACTTAACAAAAAGCTGAGCATGAAGGTACATGCCAAAACACAAAATAAAACAAAAATTAAAAAGTCCTAGATTTATTGAATTTCAACTGCAGTGCCCTTAGCAGGCCAGACTAAATGATTTTGTTGGCCAGATAATCCTCACCCCCATATATGCTTATGTACACACAAATGCACATCCACACATTACTATGTATATAAACATATGCACATGTTCATATATAATTATCAGTGACAGTGTGTGTGTGTGTGGGGGGGGGGTGTCCTGGGGCTTGAACTGTTGCTTTTTTTTTTTTTTTTTTTGGTGCTGGTTTTAGGGTTTGAACTCAACGTCCTGGGTGCTCTTCTTGAGCTTCTTTTGCTCAACACTAGCACTCTACCCCTTGAGCCACAGTTCTCCAGGTTTGTTCGTAGTTTAGTGGAGGTAAGAGTCTCAGACTTACCTGCCCTCACTGGCTTTTTACCGTGATCCTCAGATCTCAGCTTCCCATATAGCTAGGATTATAGGTTTGAGCTGCTGGCCCCCAGCCAATCATTGGCTTGTTTTCATCTCTGGTTATTGTGAGTAATGCTGTTATGAACATCATAAAAGATTTCATGTATACATATGTTTTCACTTCTCTTAAGTACACACCTAAGACTAAGAGAATTGTTAAATCATATGATGGTAACTCATGTTTAATCATTTCCAGAGTGGCTGCACCATTTTACATGCCTACCAGCAATACATGAAGGGCTTTAGTTTCCCTAAACAAAAGATGGTATGTGACTGACTTGTAGAGCACCTGCCTAACAAGCCTGATGCTCTGATTTGAAACTGTAGTACTGCCACCCCCCCAAAAAAAATTCAGATGTTTTTGCCTCTTTAAATTCAGTGTTTTTTTTGTTTGTTTTTTAATTTAATTTATTGTACAAAGAGGTTTCAAATCTTGCTTTTTTTATTTTTTGGTTTTGGAATTTGAATTCAGGGCCTGGGCTTTGTCCCTTAGCTTTTTTGCTCAAGGCTGGCACTGTACCATTTGAGCCACAGTGCCATTTCAGCTTTTTCTGATTATGTGGTATGGAGGAATCTAACCCAGGGTTTTATGTATGTTAGTCAAGCACTCTACTATTAAGCTACATTCCCAGCCCAATCTACTTGGGCTTTTTGCTGGTTAATTGATCAGTCTCACGGATTTGTTTGCCCAGGCTGGCTTCAAATCTCAGTCCTTAGATTTCAGCCTCTTGAATAGCTAGGATTATAGATGTGAACCATTGGGATTATAAATGTGAACCACTAGGGCCCAGTCTTGCCTTCTTTTTTTTTTTTTTTTTTTTTTTTTTGGTTGCGGTGCTTGAACTCTGGGCTTGGGCACTGTCCCTAAGCTCTTTAGCTCAAGGTGAGTGGTTCTACTGCTTGAGCCACAGTGGCACTTCGGTTTTCTGGTAGTTAATTGGAGAGAAGAGGCTCATGGACTTTGCTGTCCAGGCTGGCTTTGAACTGCGATCCTCAGATCTCAGCTTCGGTAGTTAGGATTATAGGCATGAGCCACTGGCACCCAGCACTTCTGGTTTTTGAGTAGTAACTTGGACATGAGTCTTGGGGACTTTTCTGCCCAGGCTACCTTCAAACTGTCATCCTCAGATCTCAGCCTCCTGAGTAGCTAGAATTATAGACCTCAGCCACTGGTGATCAGAATCTAGTTTATCTTATTAAGGTATAATAGTTCATTATGGCCAGGTGTCTGTGGCTCATGCCTGTAATCCTAGCTATTTAGGAGGTTGAGATCTAAGGATCACAGTTCAAAGCCAGCCCAGCAGGAAAGTCTGTGAGACTTATCTCCAATTAACCACCAGAAAACCTGAAGTGGCGCTGTGGCTCAAGTGGTAGAGGGCTTGCCTTGAGCTAAAGAGCTCAGAGATAACACCAAAGCCCAAAGTTCAAGCCCAACATCAGGCCAAAAAAAAAAAAAAAAAAAGTTCTTTATGGATTGTGTCTCATGATGTGCTGGTATATGTATATATTTTTTTTATTCAATGGATGTTCCTTTAAGCACATGTATTTTTTGTGTACCATTTCTGGAGGTACAACAAACACCAGGTTGTTGCATAGAGTGAAGAGAGTAAGCTTGTATTCCATCTTCCTGCTCTGAAGTGCCATTTAATGTTATCCTCAGTTAGAGGATGCATCAGATCAGATACTAAACTGAAAAGAACAGATGTTGTGTTCATTCTTAGCGGAGAGGCTGAGAAACAATACAAAGTAGTTGTGGGTTTTTGTTGTTGTTGTTGTGTTGTTTTGGTGCCAGTGCTGGGGTCTGAACTTAGGACCTGGGTACTGTCCTGAGCTTTGTTCAAGGCTAATGCTCTACCAATTGAATCACAGCTCCATTTGTGGCTTTTTGGTGGTTAATTGGAACTTTGGAGATAAGAGTCTCACTTTTGTGCCTAGGCTGGATAGGAACAAGATCCTCAGATCTCAGCCTCCTGAATAGCAATGATTATAGGCATGAATCACTGACGCCCAGCTTAGAAGGTTGTGATATTGATCAAGACTAGTCTAGCTTTTTTCTTTTGTTGCTTGTGCTTTTGATACCATAACTAAGAACACTTTAATGCCATAGATTTACTCCTGTGTTTTCTTTTATGATTTTAGTTCTTTTTTTTTTTTTTTTTTTGGTCGGTCGTGGGGCTTGAACTCTGGGCCTGGGCGCTGTCCCTCAGCTCTTTAGCTCAAGGCGAGCGCTCTACCACTTGAGCTACAGAGCCACTTCTGGTTTTCTGGTGGTTTATTGGAGATAGGAGTCTCACGGTCTCTCCTGCCCGGGTTGGCTTTGAACCGCGATCCTCAGATCTCAGCCTCCTAAGTAGCTAGGATTACAGACGTGAGCCACCAGCGCCCGACTGATTTTAGTTCTTATACTTGAGTCTTTGGGTCCTCTGCAGCCTTCTGAGAATTCTTGCTAGGCAAGTGCTTAGCCTCCAGCTGTGCTCCTAGCTCTTCAGTTTGTATTTTGTTTTTAAGATAGTCTTACCAACTTTGCTGAGGCTATCCTCAAAACAAAAATCTTCCTGTCTCTTCCTCACAGGTAGTTAGAATTTTAGCAGTGTGCCACTACACCCATTTAGTTACTAGTTTTGGGATGTAGGGTGATGTATAGGTCTAACTTTACTTTTTTTCATGTGATACTTCTCAAGGAATAGGGTATTCATTTAAATACTTATAAAATTTCATAGCATAGAGCCTGGACATGGCTCAAGTGATAGAGCATCTGTCTGGCTAGCAAAAGGTCCTGAGATCAAGCCCTAGTTAGTGAGAAAAACACATTTGTAATTCTAGGTGAGACTGATTTGATATATAGTCATGGGAACGAATGTGGAATGGAAGTAAAAGACTAATTTCTCTGCTAGTTTTTTTTTTTTTGGGGGGGGGTGGTCCCGTTGTGGGGCCTGAACTCTGGGCCTGGGCGCTGTCCCTCAGCTCTTCAGCTCAAGGCTAGCGCTCTACCACTTGAGCTACAGCACCACTTCCGGCTTTTTTCTTTTTGCTTATGTGGTGCTGAGGAGTCGAACCCAGGGCCTCATGCATGCAAGGCAAGCGCTCTACCACTGAGCCATCTTCCCAGCCCTTCTCTGCTAGTTTTTGTCAGTGACAGTGTGGGCCCAAGTGAAAGCAGCCTCAGAGAAGCAGGAGTTTTAGATGAGTCCAAGTAATTATGTACAATGGTACACATCTCTCTTTTTTTTTTTTTTTTTTTGGGTCGGGTCATGGGGCCTGAACTCTGGGCCTGGGCGCTGTCCCTCAGCTCTTCAGCTCAAGGCTAGCGCTCTACCACTTGAGCTACAGCGCCACTTCCGGCTTTTTTCTTTTTGCTTATGTGGTGCTGAGGAATCGAACCCAGGGCCTCAGGCATGCAAGGCAAGCGCTCTACCACTGAGCCACCTTCCCAGCCCGGTATACATCTCTCTTATCTCAGCTGTAGGAGACTGAGGATCACTTAAGCCTGTGAGTTCAAGACCCACCTGGCAACAAGTATCCTGTCTCACAGACATATATGAAAACCAGATGCTAGCTATTCAGGGGCTAGAGATTGGGTGTATCCTGGTTTGAGGCCAGCTGAGAGAAAAAGTTAGCAAGACCTCATCTCAATGCATAACTGGGTGCTGTGGTGTGCACTTGTAATCCCAATTAATCAGGGAGGCTAAGATTGGACTTTGAACCAGACTAGACAAAAAAAAGTTGTGAGACCTCATCTTAGTAGAAAAAGCTGGGCAAGGTAGTATATGTCTAGCAGGAAACATAAATAGGAGAATCAAAGAGACCCTATCTCAAAAATAAAAGGAACAAAAAGGCCTGGAGGTGTAGCTGAGGATCGTTCCTAGTGTGTACAAATTCCTCCCAGTACAGCAGAAAATAACCTGAAACATATAAGGGTGCTGGTGGCTCACGCCTGTAATCCTAGCTACTCAGGAGGCTGAGATCTAAGGATTGCAGTTCAAAGCCAGCCCTGGCAGGAAAGTCCGTGAGACTCTTATCTCCAATAAACCACTAGAAAACCGGAAGTGGCGCTGTGGCTCAAGTGGTAGAGTGCTAGCCTTGAGCTGAAGAGCACAGGGACTGGGCCCAAGCCCAGAGTTCAAGCCCCATGACTGACCAAAATAAATAAATAAGGGCTGGGAAGGTGGCTCAGTGGTAGAGCGCTTGCCTTGCATGCTCGAGGCCCTGGGTTCGATTCCTCAGTACCACATAAGCAAAAAAGAAAAAAGCCGGAAGTGGCGCTGTGGCTCAAGTGGTAGAGCGCTAGTCTTGAGCTGAAGAGCTGAGGGACAGTGCCCCGGCCCAGAGTCAGGCCCCACAACCGGACCCCCAAAAAAAAAAAAATAAATAAAATAAAATACAAAGTTGTTTTTAAGCAGTGAAGTCTAGAAGAGACAGAATCAGGAAACTGATTCTGAGGAGGCTGAGATCTGAGGATTTGCAGTTCAAAGCCAGCCTGGGCAGGAAAGGCTGTAAAGATTTTTCTCTCTAGTTAGCCACCAAAGGGTTGGAAGTGGAGCTGTGGCTCAAGTGGTAGAGTGCTAGACTTCAGCACGAAAGCTTAGAGACAGTGCCCAGATCCTGAGTTCAAGTTTTAGTTTAGTTTTTTTTTTTTTTTTGTCAGTCATGGGGCCTGAACTCTGGGCCTGGGCACTGTCCCTCAGCTCTTCAGCTGTAGACTAGCGCTCTACCACTTGAGCCTCAGCCCCACTTCCGGCTTTTTCTGCTTATGTGGTGCTGAGGAATGGAACCTAGGGCCTCATGCATGCAAAGCAAGCACTCTACCACTGAGCCACCTTCCCAGCCCCTCAAGTTTTTTTTTTTTTAAATCAATGAAGTAGAAGGGTGATATAGGAGAGTTTGTTTTGTTTTGTTTTTTTTTGTAGGAAAGAGTTTAGATAACATCACTTTGCTAAAGCAGTATGAGTCTAGAATACTACCTTGGCTTCAATTAGACCAGGCTTTGACCTTGATGTGGCATCTCTTCAGTACTGTGCTACCTCTGTTTCTCATTTAGAATCAAAGAGTTGCCTGATGTGACTAGAAAGGGGGCAGCATAATCATGGTAATGGTTTCCCATCCCCCCATGCCAGTCCTAGTCTTGAATTCAGGGCCTTGGCACTGTCCCTGAGCTTTTTTGCTCAAGACTTGTGCCCTACCAGTTGAGACACAGCTCCACTTTTGGCTTTTTGGTGTTGAACTGGAGAAAAGAGTCTCATGGACTTTTCTGCCCTGGTTGGCTTTGAATTGGATCCTTAGGTCTCAGCCTCCTGAGAAGCTAGATTATAGCTGTGAGAGCTACTGTTGCCTTACTGCAAATCCTATTTTTTAAAAGATATTTTAATTTAGTGAGTATATGTGTATTGATGAATTACAAAGTCACATATGCACACTAAGCAAGTTCTTGTATTTTCTGCTCTGTAAACTAATGGGAAACATAGACTTGAGAAAAGAATGGAGTGATTACTACCCACCCAGCCCTATATACCAAGAGGAGGAGCAGCTTCATGTAGTTGAAAAGATGGAAAGAAATCAAGGGTATATAGATCCTCAGGCGCAGTTGTAGTCAAACTGTCTCCTTCACTTTCTATTACCTTTCTAGAAATCCTGAGTCAAAACACTTTGAGGCCAGATGCTGAGCAGGGAAAAATGGAAAAGAGGGATTAACTGGCTTGTCTGGGCCAGACAAGCAAACTTAGCTCTTTTTGAAGAAAGGGCCAGACACTGAGCTTACCTAATGGGGATTCTTCTGGGGCCAGCCTGGGTCTGAAGTAACAGGGCAGTCTGGTTCAGGTCAAGTGAAAGACCCAATGGGAGAATAGGAGGCCATATCTACCAAATGGCAGAGGTAATCTACCAGTTGGGAGCTATCTTTCCATCAGCTCCTTTCATTGTGTTCTTATAGGCCTTTCTGATCCTTTCTAATTTATTTTATTTTTTTTTGTCGGTAGTGGGGCTTGAACTCGGTTTGGTTTGGGTGCTGATCCTGTGCTCTTCAGCTTCACCCTACCACTTGAGCCATAGCGCCACTTCTGGTTTTCTGGTGTTTTATTGGAGATAAGAGTTTCACAGACTTTCCTGCCCAGGCTGGCTTTGAACCACGATCTTCAGATCTCAGCCTCCTGAGTAGCTAGGGTTACAGGTGTGAGCCACCGATGCCTGGCTCCGATCTTCTCTAATTTATAACTCTGCTTCCTTACATCTAAATCCAGGGAAGGAGAAGAGAGTGACTGTTAAGCCGTTCCCATCTTCTAGAGTTGTTTTTTTTTTTGGTTGGTCATGAGGCCTGAACTCTGGGCCTGGGCGCTGTCCCTTAGCTCTTCAGCTCAAGACTAGCTAGCTCTCTACCACTTGAGCCACAACGCCACTTCCAGCTTTTTCTGCTTATGTGGTGCTGAGGAATCGAACCCTGGGCCTTATGCATGCAAGGCAAGCACTCTACCAGTGAGGCACATTCCTGGCACTCTCATAGTTGTTTCTTTTTTTGGGGGGTCCAGTCGTGGGGCCTGAACTCTGGGCCTGGGCGCTGTCTCTCAGCTCTTCAGCTCAAGGCTAGCGCTCTACCACTTGAGCCACAGCGCCACTTCTGGCTTTTTTTCTTTTTGCTTATGTGGTGCTGAGGAGTCAAACCCAGGGCCTCATGCATGCAAGGCAAGCGCTCTACCACTGAGCCACCTTCCCAGCCCTTTTTTTTTTGCCAGTCATGGGCCCTGAACTCGGACTGGGCGCTGTCCCTCAGCTCTTCAGCTCAAGGCTAGCACTCTACCACTTGAGCCACAGCACCACTTCAGGCCTTTTCTGCTTATGTGATGCTCAGGAATTGAACCCAGGGACTCATGCATGCAAGGCAAGCACTCTTCCACTGAGCCACCTTCCCAGCCCCCCTCTGGTAGTTTTTAACTGCTACTTTTCCATACCTGCAACTATCTACACCTTTATGTCTGGTCCTTGTGTATTTAGGGTGATGGTCTAATGGCCCTCCTTTGTATGGAGAAGATTTGCCATTCTCTTGATAGGAGCAAGATTCTCCAGCCTCAAGATGTTTTTTGTTTGTTTGTTTTTGTTTGTTTTTTTGGTCCTGGGCCTGGGTGTTGCCTCAGCTCTTCAGCTCAAGGCTAGCGCTCTACCACTTGAGCCACAGTGCCACTTCTGGTTTTTCTGCTTATGTGGTGCTGAAGAATGGAAACCAGGGCCTCATGCATGCAAGGCACTGAGCCACCTTCCTAACCCCCAACCTCAAGGTTTTAAGAGGAAAATAAGATAATGGAGAAGAGAAGGAAAGAAAATGCTTCAGCATTGTTTTTTTTTTTTTTTTTGGACAGTCCTGGGGCTTGAACCTCAGGTCTGGGCACTGTCCTTGAGCTTTTCTTTCTTTCTTTCTTTCTTTTTCTTTTTTTTTTTTTTTCTTTCTTTTTTTCAGGGCCTGGGCTCTGTCTCTGAACTTTTTAGTTCAAGGCTGGTGCTCTAGTACTTGAGTCATAGTACCGCTTCCGGTTTTCTGGTGGTTAATTGGAGATAAGAGTCTCATAGACTTTTCTGCCTTGGCTGGTTGTGAACTGCCTTCTGAGTAGCTATGATTACAGGTATGAGCCACCAGTGCCAGCTGACTAGGGGAGGTGTGTGTGTGTTGGGGGGTTTTCTTGGTCTGTCATGGGGCTTGAACTCTGGGCTTGGGCACTGTCCCTGTGCTCTTCAGCTTGATGAGCACTTTATTGCTTGAGCCAAGGCGCCACTTCCAGTTTTCTAGTGGTTTATTGGAGATAAGAGTTTCACGGACTTTCCTGCCTGGGCTGGCTTTGAACCGAGATGCTCAGATCTCAGCCTCCTGAGTAATCCTAGCTACTCGAGAGCTACCAGGGCCTGGCTATTGTGACATTTTTTAATGCAATGAGTCCTAATCGGCCCTCCTGAGCCTGTCTCCTCCCTCCCCCTTCTAAAAATAATTTTAACAAGCTTCATTATTCTCTTTTCATGAGTGAAATTAAGAAAGTTTTAGACTAGAAAAGGTATCTACATAATTGGTGGTGGGTTTTTTTTGCTTTGTTTTGTTTTGTTTTTTGTTTTGTCTATCCTGGAGCTTGAATTCAGGGCTTGGGCTCTATCCTTGTTCTTTTTTGCTCAAGGTGAATGCTCTGTCACTAGAGCCATGGCTCCACTTCCAGCTTTTTGCTAGTTAAGATGAGAGTTTTAGGGTCTTTTCTGCCCAGACTGGCTTTGACCTATGATCCTCAGATCTCAGCTTCTTGAGTAGCTAGAATTACAGGTGTGATACAGGGGTTTCAGTGTGTGCTCACTGGACTGGCTTGTACTCTGAATCCTTCCAACTCATATCTCTAACACTTCAGTAAGCTGTTTAAAGGTGTGTGCCTTTACGCCCAATTATATAATACAAAAGACTAGAAATGTAAAAGATTAGGAATTTCTGCTCTAGGCCATTTTGAGATGGTAGGAAAATTCACAATTTTAAGTCTGAATATAGTTAATAGATATGGCATATTTCAGAGGCAATTCATGGAGAAAGAAAATGTCAGCAAATATAAGGGGTTTTGTTTGTTTGTTTGTTTGTTTTGATGGTACTGGGTTTTCAATTCTGGACCTTATGCTTGCTAGGCAAACACTCTATCCTTGAGCCGTACCCCTAGCCCATAAGCTCCTTCTATATGTCAGGTACTATAAAATCTGCTTTCCATTTTTTTGTTGTTGGTGGTAGTGGTCTTGGGGCTGAACTCTGGACCTGGGTGCTGTTCCTCAACTCTTCAGCTCAAGGCTAGTACTCTACCACTTGAGCCACAGTGCCACTTCCAGCTTTTTCTGTTTATGTGGTGCTGAGGAATCAAACCCAGAGCCTCATGCATGTGAGGCAAACACTGTGCCACTGAGCCAACTTCCCAGCCTGCTTTCCATTTGTATTCCGCAGGTCCTTTCTCAGACTACCACTGTTAACAATTCATTATTGTTAACAATTCCAGGACTATGTTTGGAAGAATGTGTGTATGTGCATATATGTTTTATAGAATCTTTCTAGAAGTTTATGCAAGAGTATTGACATTCTAGCTTGTGTATGTTTCTGAGGGTTGAACCAAGAGCCTCAACATATTAGGTAATCACACTACCACTGAGTTATACCTCTAGCTCTCCCAAATGTTTTCTTCCAATTCTTTTTTTTCTTTTTTTGCCAGTTCTGGGGCTTGAACTCAGGCCAGCCCTCTTTCAGTTCTTACAGTAAAAGTTTGTTGGGAAAGGGTTTTCAAAAGAATAGAGAATATAGGCTGGGAATGTAGCTTAGTGGTAGAGTGCTTGCCTTGCATGCATGAAGCCCTGGGTTCGATTCCTCAGTACCACATAAAGAGAAAAAGCCGGAAGTAGCACTGTGTGGCTCAAAGTGGTAGAGTACCAGCCTTGAGCAAAGGAAGCTCAGGGACAGTGCCCAAGTTCAAGCCCCAGGACTGGCAAAACAAAAACAAAAAAAAAACAAAAACACTTGTTCAGATTTTTACCTATGCACCTTACAAGAAAACTTTTTTTCAGGGTGAAGAAGGGGAGTACAGTGAAGAAGAAAACTCCAAAGTGGAGCTGAAATCGGAAGCTAATGATGCTGCTAATTCTTCAGCAAAAGAAGAGAAGGGAGAAGAAAAGCCAGAAACCAAAGGCACTGTTACTGGAGAGAGGCAAAGTGGAGATGGACAGGTCGGTACACTGCACAGTCCTCCATTTGGGGATGGAATGGGGCTCTCGACCTTGGAGAAGTGAGGAGTTTTTTTATCTGTCCTCCAGGAGAGCACAGAGCCTGTGGAGAACAAAGTGGGTAAGAAGGGACCTAAGCATTTGGATGATGATGAAGATCGGAAAAATCCAGCATACATACCACGGAAAGGGCTCTTCTTTGAGCATGATCTCCGAGGGCAAACTCAGGAGGAAGAAGTCAGGTAACATACAGTTGTGCTGCTGTGTAGTGTCTATTTAGTGCTTAGTATACGTCAGATGCTTTGCTAAGTGTTTTGCTTGTACTTTCATTTACTACTCAACATTTTAAGGTAAATATGTAATTATTCCTTCTGTACAGAGGAGGAAAGTGAAGCTTAGAATATTTGGTACCTTGTTGGAAGAGAAAATGAGAAAGAGATTTGGTAACTGTTGATGGAGAGCTGAGTCCAGACTCAGGGTAGACTGTCTCCAGAATCCATTTTTTTTTGTCTTATTTTTTTATTTATACATTTTTTATTTATTTACTTTTTCTGAGTCTCTTGCTGTGTAGCCTACATTGGTGGCCTTGAACTCCTAATTCTGCTCCTGGCTCCCATCTTCTCTTGGTCATCACAAGTGTGCTTTGTTTAATCCATGGCCTCTGAGGTATGCTGCATTTTAGGAGAATATGTCTTTCAAAGTTCTGATTGTCTCAAAGCACCTTGTCTTGGTTTTGTCCAGACCTAAGGGACGTCAGCGAAAGCTATGGAAGGATGAGGGTCGCTGGGAACATGACAAGTTCCGTGAAGATGAGCAGGCCCCAAAGTCCCGACAGGAGCTTATTGCTCTTTATGGGTATGACATTCGCTCAGCTCATAATCCTGATGACATCAAACCCCGAAGAATCCGGAAACCTCGGTGAGGAAAATTGGAAGCACATATTATTGATATTTTTAACAAGAATACCCCTACTTTTCTAAGTGTCTTCCTAACCTGTAAGTGAATGGGTGGGGAAAATAGAATGTCTCCTTGATTCAGTTTATATCTCTAGTAGTCCTGTTATTTATTTTATTTTTATTTATTAATTTACTTTGTATGTATGTATTTTCAATGTTTTAATTTCTTTTTTTTTAGATTTGGCAGTCCTCCACAAAGAGATCCAAACTGGATTGGTGAGCGGGCAAACAAGTCCCATCGCCACCAGGGTCCTGGGGGCACCCTACCACCAAGAACATTTATTAACAGGAATGCAGCAGGTACTGGCCGCATGTCTGCAGCCAGGAATTATTCCCGATCTGGGGGCTTCAAGGAAGGTCGTACTGGTTTTAGACCCGTGGAAGCTGGTGGGCAGCATGGTGGTCGTTCTAGTGAGACTGTTAAACATGATGCTAGTTACCGGTCACGGCGCCTGGAGCAGACTCCTGTGAGAGATCCATCTCCAGAAGCAGATGCTCCAGTGCTTGGCAGTCCTGAAAAGGAAGAAGCAGCTTCAGAGACACCAGCTCCTGTTCCTGACATTGCACCACCAGCCCCTGACAGACCCATTGAGAAGAAATCATATTCTCGGGCCAGAAGAACTCGAACCAAAGTTGGGGATGCAGTGAAAGCTCCTGAAGAGGTCCCCCCTCCACCCGAAGGGCTGACCTCAGCACCTGCTGTCCCTGAAACTACCCCTCCATCTGCTAAGGCTGGTAACTGGGAGGCTCCAGTAGAGTCTGCTACAGGTGGACTGGAACAAGATGTGGCACAGCTAAATCTAGCAGAACAGAATTGGAGTCCAGGACAGCCTTCATTCCTGCAGCCACGGGACCTCCGAGGTAGGTATTATAGGGCTTATGGCTGGTTTTTTTCCTTCTCCATCATTGGGTTTCACAAGGCTTGGGACTGAATTTTGGGTCTAACAAATACTTAATTGAGAGAAAAGGGCAGATTCATAGGTCTGTTTGTTTGGTCCTGAAGAGCAGTTTTCATTATGTAAGTCTGTCATAGTTGTTTCATACTATTATCTGGTCATTACCCGAATTGAACTTCTGAATACAGAATCCTTTCCCCTCTTTACAAAAGGGAAGAGGATAGCACTGTTATTATTTGAACTAAGTGAAATGCTTGAAGGCAGAAACTCACTTGAATTTGGATCTGAATATTCTGTCTTTTGAAGGAATGCCTTCCTAATTTCTTTAGTGTTCTAATGACAGATTGCCCAATAGAACTTTATATAATGTGGGTGCCTTTGAATACTTTGGAATGTGACCAGAGGAAGTAATCCTTCACCCCAGTGTCAAGGCTTGAACCCAGAGGCTAGTGAGTATCATACTGGATAACAATTCCAGAAAGTGGCACTTTACCTATTGCCCTTTTTGCCCATTCTGCTTTGTCTTTGTCTCTCTAAAAAGATTGAGAGATCTTTTCTGTAGTTTCTGTAATATAACTCAAACTTAAAGATTGGAAGTCCTCATTTGCATTAGGAGTCTTAGCACACTTCTGGTATATGTGAATTTTTAGCATGAAAAACTAGTGTAGCCTGGGCCCAGAGTTGATCTCTAGAGAACACTTTCTGATGGATATCTTATTATCTTTGGAAGACCATTTGTAGAGCATTCCTTTTTTTGGGGGAAGGGGGGGCAAGGAGTGGAGAGGTCATGAGGCTTGAACTCAGCCTGGGCACTGTCCCGGAGCTATTCAGCTCAAGGTGAGCACTCTATCACTTGAATCACAGTGCCACTTCCAGTTTTCTGGTGGTTTATAGGAAATAAGAGTCTCATGGACTTTCCTGCCAGAGCTGGCTTTGAACCATGTTCCTCAGATCTCAGCCTCTTGAGTAGTTAGGATTTGGCATGAGCCACCAGCACCTGGCAAGCATTCCTTTTTCTCCTGAGTAATTTTTAGCCAGATTGGAATTTCTTCTCAACCTTCTTCCCAGCCACAGGACCTCTGTGATTAGGAGATAATCAAGTATATTTATAAAGCATCCAATTGCTGTTCAGAAACATTTAGACTAAGATTTTATAATAGATTTAATAATATAATATGTGATGGTAACCTCCCAGGGTTTCTATGCAGAAAAGTATTTGGTAGGAAAAATTTGAACTTGGTTTTTTGTTTTGTTTGCTTGTTTTTTGTTTTTTGGTTTTTTTTGTTTTTGTTTTTAACCAAAGTTGGGGTCATATCTTTCATGTTCATTATTACTGCTTTAATATGGTAAGCAGCCAGACACTAGTGGCTCACACCTATAATTATAGCTACTTGGGAGACTGAGATCTGGGATCAAGGTTTGAAGCCAACCCCGGGCAGGAAGGTCTGTGAGATTCTTATCTCTAGTTTATCACCCCCCCCAAAAAAAAAAAAAAAAAAAAAAAGAGGAGGAGTGGGGGGAGAGAAAGAAAGAAAAGAAAGAAGATGAGTAAGCTGGAAATATAGCTGTGGCTCAAGTGGTTGAGCACCAACCTTGAGCGAAAGCTAAGGGAAAGTGCCCAGGCCCTGAGTTTAAGCCCCAGTATTGCCACAAAAAAGAGAGATAGCAGTTTAAGATGTTAGTATTAGCTGGGTGCCAGTGGCTAATGCCTGTAATTGTAGCTACTCAAGAGACTGAGATCTAAGGATCATGATTCAAAGAAAGCGTGGGTAGGAAAGTCTTATCTCCAAGTAACTACCAGAAAACTGGAAGTGATGCTGTGACTCAAAGTGGTAGAGGACTAGCCTGAGTTCAAGCTCCAGGACTACCCCCCCAAAAAAAAAATATTAACAGTAAGCAGGTAAGCAGTAGTATAAAAAAAAGTTTTGCTAATGTAAAAAAAAGCCAGCACCATTCCCTGTGTTTAAACTTGTTTTCTTGATGTCATTTTCTTGAGTCTCATTCACATACATGTGCTTTGCAGCAGTAACCTTTTTGGTGTGTTACAGGTATGCCCAACCACATGCATATGGGAGCAGGACCTCCACCTCAGTTCAACCGAATGGAAGAAATGGTACAAAAGGGAAGAAGGATAGATGGGGCAAGGGCTACACAGTATAGTTGGGGATCACTGTTCAAACCCTAATGAGATCTTGATACCAGTTTTATGTTCCAGCTAGGCACCGGTGGCTCACACCTGTAATCCTAGCTACTCAGGTGGCTGATACCTGAGGATCGGGGTTCAAAGCCATCCTGGGCAGGAAAGTCCGTGAGACTTCAATAAACCACTTGAAAACTGGAAGTGGCACTGTGGCTCAAGCGGTAGAGCGCTTGCCTTGAGCTGAAGAGTGCAGGGACAGCTCTCAAGCCCAGAGTTCAAGCTCCACGACTGACCCCCCCAAAAAAAATTACTCATGTTCCTTTTCATTTGGGTCTTAGTTGTAGAGTAGAAGGTTTATTTTCAATGTTGATGCTTCTTGTTGATTTTATTCATTTTGCAAATAACAGCCATGTACCAACTATTTTGCCGCATCTAAAGAAGGATAAGACTTTGTATGAGGCAACTCTCTGGAAGTGTTGAATGTTCAGGCCTCTCTTTTTATCTAAGGGTGTCCAGGGTGGTCGAGCCAAACGCTATTCATCCCAGAGACAGAGACCTGTTCCAGAGCCCCCTGCTCCTCCTGTGCATATAAGTATCATGGAAGGACACTACTATGACCCACGTAAGTTATTGTTTCAGGGGTTCCTTTCTTGTTTGTATGGGATGAATTAAGAGGCCAGCCTCCTGACTCTTCCGAGCTCTTACTGGTCTTTTTTTTTTTTTTGGGTCCGGTCATGGGGCCTGAACTCTGGGCCTGGGCGCTGTCCCTCAGCTCTTCAGCTCAAGGCTAGCGCTCTACCACTTGAGCCACAGCGCCACATCCGGCTTTTTTTCTTTTTGCTTATGTGGTGCTGAGGAATCGAACCCAGGGCCTCTGGCATGCAAGGCATGCGCTCTACCACTGAGCCACCTTCCCAGTCCTCTTACAGGTCTTATTAGACATTGTCCATTGTCTCATTGGTGTTTTCTTCACATGGAAAATTGAGAGCATCTTTTTTTTTTTTTTTTTGGGGTCCGGTCATGGGGCCTGAACTCTGGGCCTGGGCACTGTCCCTCAGCTCTTCAGCTCAAGGCTAGCGCTCTACCACTTGAGCCACAGTGCCACTTCCGGCTTTTTTCTTTTTGCTTATGTGGTGCTGAGGAATCGAACCCAGGGCCTCAGGCATGCAAGGCAAGCGCTCTACCACTGAGTCACCTTCCCAGCTCCGAGAGCATCTTTTTAAGGGCTTGGGAGGCAAGAAGATTTGTCTGTGTGACATGAAGAGTGAGTTTGTTATAGTACCAATGTTTACCCCTTTACAGTGCAGTTCCAGGGACCAATCTATACCCATGGTGACAGCCCTGCCCCACTGCCTCCGCAGGGCATGATCGTGCAGCCAGAAATGCACCTTCCCCACCCAGGTAAGCTTACTTTTTCTTCTGAATACTTCCAGTGTGTGAAGATGTGTTTTGGGGGCTTCATAAACTTCTACCCTTTTGGCTCTATGCAACTAAGCCAGGCTGGCCAGACTGGCTGGTTAGGCAGCAAATTCCTCTTGGGTCCCTCCTAAGGACTTGCAGCCTGAGCCTGTTTGTGTTTAGTAATCCATCCAGACCATCCTATGAAAATGGTAGTATGTTTTTCAGTTTTTGTTTTTCTTTCCTTGTCCTTCTAGGTTTACATCCTCACCAGACACCGGCACCACTGCCCAATCCGGGCCTCTATCCCCCACCGGTGTCCATGTCTCCAGGACAGCCACCACCCCAGCAGTTGCTTGCTCCTACTTACTTTTCTGCTCCAGGGGTCATGAACTTCAGTAATCCCAGCTACCCTTATGCTCCTGGAGCACTGCCTCCGCCACCACCTCCTCATCTATACCCTAATACGCAGGTGAGATGGCTGAGAAGCAGATTTTTCTAGGTACACATCTTTAAATTAGACAGGACTATGGTATGGGGAGACTTCCTAAAAGAATTTTTTAAGAAGAGAACAAGAATATTTCAATACCATCAATTTGTATGTAGCATTAGGATGCCTCTTGGTGGTCATAAGCTGGAAGTGCAGCTTACATAATTACCCATCATCTGTATTTTTAGGTGGTTTTTTGTTCTTTTTTGGGGGTGAGGAGATTGGTGTTTTGTTTTTTCCAGATCAAATTCAGGATCTTGCACTTACATACCCAGCCCTTGGGTTTTTGAGGTCGATTTTTGCTATGTAGCCTAGGCTTCAGAATACTGCTTCAGCCTCCTAAATGCTGAGATTATAGGTGTGTACCATCTGTTTCTTTGTTTTATTAGTCCTGGGCTTGAACTGTGGGCCAGAGAGCTGTTACTGAGTTCCTTTTGCTCAAGGCTAGCACTCTACCACTTGAGCCACATCTCCACTTCTTGCTTTTCTTGGTGCTTAATTGGAGATAAGAATTTCACAAAATACTTTCCTGCTTAGGCTGACTTTGAATTATGATCCTCAGATCTCAAACTCCTGAATAGCTAGGATGTAGGTGTGAGCTACCAGTGCCTGTTAAGCTCAGCCTTTTCTTTCTTTTCATTCTTTTTTTTTTTGCTATTTTTTTTTGGGGGGGGGGGGGGGTCCGGTCCCTCAGCTCTTCAGCTCAAGGTTAGCGCTCTACCACTTGAGCCACAGCCCCACTTCCAGTTTTTTTCTTTTTGCTTATGTGGTACAGAGGAATTGAACCCAGGGACTCAGGCATGCAAGGCAAGCGCTCTACCACTGAGCCACCTTCCCAGCCCCTCTTTTTTTTTTTAATTTGGTCAGTTGTGGGGCTGGAACTCTGGGCCTGGGTGCTGTCCCTAAGCTCTTCAGGTCAAGGCTAGCGCTCTACCACTTGAGCCACAGCACCACTACTGGCTTTTTCTGCTTATGTGGTGCGGAGGAATTGAACCTAGGCCTCATGCATGCAAGGCAAGCACTCTACCACTGAGCTACATTCCCAGCCCAAAGCTCAGCCTTTTTTTTTTTTTTTCCCGGTTGGTCGTGGGCTTGAACTCTGGGCCTGGGCATTGTCCCTGTACTCTTCAGCTAAAGGGGAGCTCTCTACCGCTTGAGCCACAGCGCCACTTCCGGTTTTCTATTGGTTTATTGGAGATAAGAGTCTCACGGACTTTCTTGCCCGGGCTGGCTTTGAACCAAGATGCTCAGATCTCAGCCTCCTGAGTAGCTAGGATTACAGGCGTGAGCCACCAGCGCCTGGCCAAGCTCAGCCTTTTTATCTGTCAGTTCATGGTAGAATTGGAGAAAGGTAGGGAGTATTTTCATGAATGAAAATCGGAGCATTGTAGTCACATATTAAGGCAGAAATGCATAGGTGCTTTATTTTGAAGGAAATATCTCAAAAATTTGAAAAATTATGAATTTTACAGTTATTCTTTATATTTTTGTAGCTAGATGTTTACTGTTTTTCATAGGTTAGATGAATTCTAAACTTACCTTCTCCTGGCTTACGGGGTCTCAGGCCCCATCACAGGTCTATGGAGGAGTGACCTACTATAACCCTGCCCAACAGCAGGTGCAGCCAAAGCCCTCTCCACCTCGAAGGACTCCCCAGCCAGTGTCCATCAAGCCCCCTCCACCTGAGGTATGAACTCCTTCTAATACTTAACAGCACAAGCTACATCTCTGGGCTTTCCTTTTCTCCAGAGGATTTCTCTGCTTTTCAGGGTGTGTTTCTGTTTTAAAAAAAAAAAACAACACAAAAACAGAAACAAAAAACTTAAACTCCTAACAGATTTCCTTTCTGTTTCAGGTTGTAAGCAGGGGTTCCAGTTAATACGACTTTTTGAATTTTTTTCAGTCCAACATCATATGAGAGTAAGTACATAGCTTACTGTGACTGTATTCTTTTTTTCTTTTTTAATCGGTCATGGGGCTTAAACTCTGGACTGGATACTGTCCTGACCTCTTCAGCTCGAGGCAAGCGCTCTACCATGTGAGCCACAGTGCCACTTCAGGTTTTCTGGTGGTTTATTGGAGATAAGAGTCTTATGGCCTGGGCTCGGAAGTTGGCTCAGTGGTAGAAGCGCTTGCCTTGCATGCCTGAGGCCCTGGGTTCGATTCCTCAGCACCACATAAGCAAAAGGAAAAAAGCCGGAAGTGGTGCTGTGGCTCAAGTGGTGGAGCGCTAGCCTTGAGCTGAAGAGCTGAGGGACAGTGCCCAGGCCCAGAGTTCAGGCCCCACGACCGAACCCAAAAAAAAAGTCTTATGGCCTTTCCTGACCGGCTGGCTTTGAACTGCGATCCTCAGGTCTCAGCCTCCTGAGTAGCTAGGATTATGAGCCACTACTGCCCGGCTCTGTGGCTGTAGCCTTAAAACTTAACATTCATGCTTACCTTGCATGCATGAGCCCTGGGTTCGATTCCTCAGCACCACATAAGCAGAAAAAGCGAGAAGTGGCATTGTGGCTCAAGTAGTAGAGCGCTAACTTTGAGCTGAAAAGCTGAGGGACAGTGCCCAAGCCCAGAGTTCAGGCTCCACAACTAACAACAACTAATAAAAACGAACAACAACAAAACAAAACCCCTTAACATTTATGCTTACTGCTTGATAAACAATCACTTCATTAATGCTTGATACAATCATGGAATAATTTGGGAGGCTTAAGGAGGTGTGAGAATGTGTCAGTTTCTTTACTTTGTGAATATTGGGTAGGAGTAGCGTAGAAATTGCTGCTGACTTGGTACTTTTATTTGGGAAACTGCATGATAAACATATAGGAGCATCGTCTAAACTTGATCAAGAGGAAGGGAAATCTGTGGCTCAAGTGGTAAAAGTGCTAGCTTTGAGCTGAAGAGCTCAGGAGCAAGGCCCAGGCCCAGAGTTCAAGCCCCACTACCAAAAAAAAAAAAGAGACAAAAGGAAATCTAAATTTGAGATGGTACAGGAAAAAGACCATGGAGTTGTTCAAACCCACTGTATAACCCAGGCAGGTGTTGAACTCAACATCCTCCTCCCACAAATGTGTGCTACCACACTCACCTGTATTTTTGGCGGTTCTGGGGCTTGAACTCAGGGCCTAGAAACTCTTTTGATATTCTTTTGCTCAAGGCTAGTACTATACCACATGAGCCACAGCGCCACTTCCAACTTTTTCTGTTTATGTGGTACAGAGGAATCGAACCCAGAGCTTCATGCATGTGAGGCAAGCACTCTACTACTAAGCCACATTCCCAGCCCCACCTGTTTTTTCTTGTTTTTTTTTTTCTTTTTTTGCCAGTCCTGGGGCTTGAACTCAGGGCCTGGGCACTGTCCCTGAGCTTCTTTTGCTCAGGGCTAGCACTCTACCACTTGAGCCACAGCACTATTTCTGGCCTTTTCTGCTTTATGTGGTACTGAGGAATCGAACCCAGGGCTTCATGCATGCAAGGCAAGCACTCTACCACTAAGCTACATTCCCAGTCCTATTTTATTATTTTTAATCATTATTTCTGCTTGTTTTAAGGTCATTAAAATACATTATTGGGGCACATTATTTAAAGCTCAGCACTGGTGGCTCATGCCTGTAATCCTAGCTACCCAGGAGGTTGAGATCTGAGGATCATGGTTCAAAGCCAGCCCAGCCAGAAAAGTCTGTGAGACTCTTACCTCCAATAAACTACTCGGGAAAAGCCAGAAGTGGCTCTGTGGCTCAAGTAGTAGAGCATAGAATGTAGCCTTAGCACAAAGAGGTTCCAAGACAGTGCCCAGGCCCTGAGTTCAAGCCCCAGGATGGGGGATGGAGGGGAACCCAGCACATCATTTAGGTGCTATAGGTGTGGTTCAGTGATAGAGCACTTGCACGCTCAAGGCCTTGAATTTGATTTTCAGCACCAAGAAAACAATTCTCCCACATTATTTAGAAGTGTGATGAAAAGTAAGAGGGAAGACCAATGGAGAGTGAATATTCTGGAAGTACTTTATATGTTTGTATGAAAACAGAAATGTAAAACCTGTTGGAATTGTTTTTAAAAGGATTGTGGGAGGAGAGAGATGGAAGGGATGGCTTTATTGGGATATATTGTATGAATTTGGAAATGTTACAGTGAACCCCCTCTTGTACAAGTAATAGATGCTAATAATAGTTGTGTGGTTTTTTTTTTAAAGATACGTAACCTTTTGAGAAAGCTTTAAAATGCCAGAGGTCCACTAACACTTTGGTGTTCTTCATTTTCCCAGCCCTTGTTAGGACAGCAGAGGTGAGAACTCAGGAGAGAAAAGACGTACAGCTGGCTGACGACTACCCAGAGGGCTCCAAAGATAGGATGTAGTCCTACCAGCAAGCAACTGGAAAAGGAAGCATCCCTTTCCCCTGTGGATAGGCTCTAGTGGAAAGAGGAGAAACAGGTGTCCTCTATTCTTCACTTGAGCTGGCTGTGCTCAGGAGAGCAGAGACATAACTGCCCAGGCTTTTGAGTCTAGATCCAGAAGCTGTATCTTGATCTTCTTTAATGTCTCCTGGAAAATGCAAGTGTCTTCTGTCCCAGGGAATTTCTTATTTGTTTGTTTCCTGAAATGTTTGTTTTTTAAATCCTGGCTTGCTGTTCTTAAATTAATATTCTTAGTGTTGTTTCTTCTCTCTCCCTTGATATGAAACAAGTTCTTTCTGGTTTGCTAGCATCTCTGGGTTCCCTTTTGTCATTGACCTCCATCCCAGATTATTAAGAGTATATCAGTCAAGTGTAAAGACAGCTGGCCTTTCACTTTTGATTGACCTTTGTTACTTTGATACTTGGCTTTTAATTCTTGTAACCCTATGGAAGCAAAGTTGTCTAAATAGAGTCCCATTGGAGAAAAACTGAGTGGGTGAGTAGGAGCTCTTCTTTCTGATGCTGGTTGTATAATCTGAGCTTCCAGTAGTACCTGTATTCTAGTAGGCTTCAGTCCCCTACTGAGGCTGTTTTCCCCTACTGAAAGTGAGAATGGGCAAACCAGATGCGTTTGTGAGGGAGGAAGGTGGAGGGAAGCCTGTGCACCTTAGAGAAATGTATCACACTGTCCTCAGGGCTCAGTCTTTGAGCTGAGTGGAATTAGCAGCCCTGCTTCTCTTCTTTCCATCCCTTCTACCACTTCCTTTCCAGTTGTTGTGGACCAATGCATCTCTTCAGAAGGAAGCACTATCCAGCAAGCAGCTTACCTTGTCCTTTGCAGTTGCTCTTCTCAATGACTTTCCTGCTACAAGTGTTATAGATGTTACTACTTGATTTTTTCCCAAATTCTGCTCCTGTTCTTACAAACAGAAGATACAGTACCTGGGCTTAAGGCCTAAGGAAACCAATCACCTTTTGGGCAAGGGCTTTCCCTCCTTTTCTAGCCATGGTACCAAACCACCTTCCTGCTGCCTCTGGAAGTTTTCTGTTACTGCAACACTGTCTGCCAGTAGAATCTTGGCCACTGTCCCTGTCCTGTGGGAACCTGCAAGAGAAAGTTGTGGTCATCTCTCTCATGCAGTGTCACTTCATATTCCTTTGATAGCTGGCCTAACCACTTTTGAGTCACAGTGTGGGGTAAGGAGAGGGGAGGGTGGTAAAGCACTTAAGCCGTAACTCCCCTATAAGGAGAAAATAAGAGGTTCTTCCAAGGGTAGCTGGTGGTTGTGCCTTTTGTAGGCTTCCCTTTGCCTTAAACCTGAAGATGTTTCCTCAAGCCTGTGGGCAGCATGCCCACACTCCCAGACCTTAAGACACTGTGACAGTTGTCTCTGTCAGTCCACTGTGTTTAGTTGCAAGGATTTCGCCATGTGTGTTGTTTTTGTTACTGTTTGAAAGGGTGCACATTTGTGATCAGCATTGTGACATGGAGATAATAAAATTTAGACTATAAACTTTGCTCACTTGCCAGTTCTTTGCATGAGTTTTCACCTGGGAGGGAAAGAAAAAGACTCCCTAATTCTCTCACAAAGTCAGAGTCACACTGGAGTCAGCTCAGGCTGGCGAAATGGAAGGCAGAGGTTGAGGAACCCCATGAAGCCCAGCGTGTATCTATACTCCTTGACGGTTTTAGTTCTTCTTTTTTTGCCAGTCCTGGGGCTTGAATTCAGGGCCTGGGCACTGTCCCACTGTCCTGTCCCTGAGCTTCTTTTGCTCAAGGCTAGCACTATACCACTTAAGCCACAGTGCCACTTCTGGCTTTTTCTGTTTTTGTGATAACTGAGGAATAGAACTCAGAGCTTCATGCATGCAAGGCAAGCACTCTACCACTAAGCCACATTCCCAGACCATAGTTCTTTCTTTTTGTGTGTGTGCTAGGCCTGGGGCTTGAACTCAGGGCCTGAGCTCTGTCCTTGAGCTTTTTTTGCTCAAGGCTAATGCTCTACTACTTGAGCCACAGCTACACCTCCAGTTGTGTTTGTTTGTTTGTTTGTTTTGGTGGCTAATTGCAGATAAGAGTCTCACAGACTTTACTGCCCAGAGGACTTTACTGCCCAGACTGGCTTTGAACTGTGATCATGAGATCTCAGCCTCTTGAGTAGGTCAGGTTACAAGCAAGAGCCACTGCCACTCAGGGATAGTCCTTTTTCTTTTTGGTATTCGTGGGGCTGGAACTATGGGCCTGGGCACTGTACCTCAGTTCTTCAGCTCAAGGATAGCACTCTACCACTTGAGCCATAGCGCCACTTCCGGTTTCCTGGTGGTTTTTTTTGAGATAAGAGTCTCACAGACTTTTCCTGCCCTGGCTGGCTTTGAACCGAGATCCTCAATGTCAGCTTCCTGAGTAGCTAGGATTACAGGTGTATGAGCCACCAGCCCTCAGCTAACAGTTCCTTTTTTTTAAACTACAGTGCCAGGTAGATACCATGATACCATGCAGTTTGTTAGATTTGGAAAGGTCCAGGACAAAACTGATTAACCACAAAAACACCTAATATCCTTGGTGTCTTTGTGTTTCCCAAATTTCTCTAAATGATACATGCCACACACTCAAATGTCAGTACAACTGTCATGTCCTGGATGAAAGGCACAGATAGTTGGTTTTCTTGCAAAGTAAAGATGCTGGTGCTGAAAATATAAACTATAGTTTAAAAGAGAATTTTTAAGCCAGGCGCTGGTGGCTCACGCCTGTAATCCTAGCTACTCAGGAGGCTGAGATCTGAGGATCACAGTTCAAAGCCAGCCCGGGCAGGAGAGACCGTGAGACTCCTATCTCCAATAAACCAACAGAAAACCAGAAGTGGCGCTGTAGCTCAAGTGGTAGAGTGCTCGCCTTGAGCTGAAGAGCTGAGGGACTGCGCCCAGGCCCAGAGTTCAAGCCCCACGACCGACCAAAAAAAAAAAAAAAAAAAAAGAATTTTTACTACAGGTGAGGAAAAGGGAATCCAAAAGACCAACAGCTATTATTCATGATGTCCTTTACTTGTGGGCCATGTGCACACAGCGTAATTGACTTTTTGCCAGATCCTAGTTGGGATAGAAATTCACTGGTATAGGAGAGCAATTGAATTTAATAAGAAATTGATAGCATTTGTTCTTACATCCCACAAAACCTCACACTGGGAAAGTGGGCATCATGATACGTCTTTTTCTTTTTTCTTTTTGGTCGGTTGTGGGGCTTGAACTCTGGGCCTGGGCACTGGCTCTGAGCTCTTCAACTCAAGGTATAAGCTCTAGTACTTGAGCCACAGCACCACTTCTGGTTTTCTGGTAATTGGAGATAAGATTCTCATGGACTTTCCTGCCTGGGCTAGCTCTGAACTGCAATCCTCAGATCTCAGTCTCCTGATAGCTAGGATTACAGGCATGAGCCACTGGTGCCGGGCTTTCATGATAACATCTTTTTTTTTTTTTTTTGTATTCCGTTTGTGGGGCCTGAACTCTGGGCCTGGGTGCTGTCCCTCAACTCTTCAGCTCAAGGCTAGCACTCTACCACTTGAGCCACAGTGCCACTTCCAGCTTTTTTTTTTTTCTGCTTATGTGGTGCTGAGGAATCGAACCCAGGGCCTCAAGCATGCAAGGCAAGCGCTCTACCACTGACCCACCTTCCCAGCCCATCATGATACGTCTTAAAATGACCCACAGCCCTTGGTGTTGCTGTTATACAGATTCCCATGACTTTGCTGACTCCATCCCAAATTTCTCTCTAAATCATGTCATTTTGCTTCCTTTCTGCCCCACAGAGTGATGGGTAACTATAGGCTTGGTCTCCTGGGGTCATGTAAAAGAATGCCAAATAACCTTTGGTGGAGGGGTGGGGGTGGATAGTTAACAGGCAGGAGGAATGAGAATGTTAAAATGTTTCCCCTTCACCCCTGCCTCTTGCTTCTCTAGTCCTGCAGTTAGATCCCATTGCTCTCTCTGTTGCCCTGGTAACCAGCTCAGCAAGAAGAAATTCAAGCTCAGCAAAGCCCCCAGGTTCTCTCTGCTCTTCTAGCTTGCCTCTTGGGTAGAAAGAAAAGGAATATGAGGGACAGACAGATCAGCCTTACTTAGGTAGTCCTGCCCAACTCCCTTCTAGAAACTCATAGGCTGGGCCCTAAGTTAAAGCTTTTTGGTCCATATCTCATAGTCTATATTACCTTACATCTCTCTTTAGTTCCCATGATAGATTGTAGATATCTGCCCAAACTCCCATGCTGGTTCAGTGCACAAAGGCCTGCTACCTGTGGACCACCCAAGCAATAAGGTCTTGGACTCCCCAAATCATCCTCCAGTGTCATCAGCTGACTCCTGTTGACTCTCTAAGGCAGTGATTTACAATCCTGGCTATTGGAATTACCTGGGGCACATTCCAAAATCCTGTAAGACCCTTCCTGAAGCCGGGCGCTGGTGGCTCACTCCTGTAATCCTAGCTACTCAGGAAGCTGAGATCTGAGTATCACAGTTCAAAGCCAGCCTGGGCAAAAAAGCCTGTGAGACTCATCTCCAATAAACCACTCAGAAAACCAAAAGTGGTGCTATGGCTCAAGTTGGTAGAGCTCTGGCCTTGAGCTGAAGTGCAGAGGGACAGCACCCAAGCCCAGAGTTCAAGCCCCACAACCAACACCACTACCAACAAAAAGACCCATCCTGAGAGAGCTTATTTAATTGGTCTGGGGTGTGGCCTAAGCAACAGCATTTCTACAAATCTTACCTGTGATTCCACTGTGTGGTGAGAGTGGAAACAACTACTGCTCCAGAAAGACCACTATTTTGATGCTGGTTTCCTCCCTATTTAAGATCTCAAACTTAAAGTCACTCCCTGCTGTTCTTAAGTAGTTGGAGGGGTGCTGGAGTTCTCCAAGCTTTTACTTTGCAGAAGTCTTTCCAGTCCCTTTTATTTCCAGCCCCCACACCTTCCACACTCCCCAATTCTTCGCCCTTCCTAACCGACAATCCCAAATCCTGCCCAGAGAGGAGGTTACCAAGGCAACCAGCTTAATCTGGTAACTGTGGCATGTGCAGGAGAAAAGCCCTCCCTTCTTCCTATTTGGTTCATAAATACTACCTGGAAAGCTCCAAGCCACTTCAGCCACTTTCCACTTTGAACCCCAGGGGTACTGAGGTGTTCAATCAATGAAGAGTCAGGAAGCTGATACACCTCGCTTCTTAGCTAACACAGGACTCCCTTCTTTTATTGTTCGTTCTCCAAATCCACAGATGGAATTGCAAAGCTTCATTTCTGTGAACACATGCTCTAACACACATGCATATCCAGCAACCAAGTGTAGTATACACCCTGTCCTTTGTATCACCCCTCCCTACCATTAGCATTCTTATACATGGCTGGCTGGTGCACAGTAAACAGGGGTGGGACTTGGTCCAAGGTGCTTCCACCCTTCTGGAAACTGGTGCCACTTCCTCACCTTATAAGCCTATGTGTTCACCCTCTGTCTCTCCTTTATTTTGTTTTTCTTTTTGGTCAGTCGTGGGGCTTGATCTCTGGGCTTGGGCACTGTCCCTGCGCTCTTCAGCTCAAGGGGAGCCCTCTACTGCTTGAGCCACTTCGGGTTTTCTAGTGGTTTATTGGAGATAAGTGTCACGGACTTTCCTGCCCGGGCTGGCTTTGAACCAAGATCCTCAGATCTCAGCCTCTTGAGTAGCTAGGATTACAGTCATGAGCCACTGGTGCCCAGCTTGTTTTGTTTTTCTTTTTGTCAGTCGTGGGGCCTGAACTCTGGGCATGGGCTCTGCCCCTCAGTTCTTCAGCTCAAGGCTAACGCTCTACCTTCCCAGCCCCTTCTGTCGCTTCTTGAGCAGTGTATACTTAGGGTTAGAATGCTTCTTGTTTGTTTTTTTGGGTCCGGTCATGGGGCCTGAACTCTGGGCCTGGGCGCTGTCCCTCAGCTCTTCAGCTCAAGGCTAGCACTCTACCACTCGAGCCACAGTGCCACTTCCGGCTTTTTTCTTTTTGCTTATGTGGTGCTGAGGAATCGAACCCAGGGCCTCATGCATGCAACGCAAGCGCTCTACCACTGAGCCACCTTCCCAGCCCCTAGAATGCTTCTTTCATGGGCATCAGGAGCAAGGAGTATTTAAAAAGCTTATTTGGCGACACTTCTCCCGCATCTACAGCTATGTACCCTCTAGATTCTGTATGTTTGGTGATGTTAGGTAGCCATTCTGATGCTTGTCACCCATCTCCCTTGGCCTTGCTTCCTTCTGCTTCCAGCTGGGCTCTGGTGCCCTTGTGTTCTCTGCCCCTATGCCTACTATCACTTCTCACACCAGCTAGACTTGCTGCAACCTGCTATTCTCTACCTGGCTCTTTCCCACCTGCTAGTACTTGTCTCACAGGCCAGCCCTGCACCACCTACTTACCCTACCCTATCACAAAGGACAAATGGGCACCGCCCCCAGTACCAATACCAATCCACCCAGGAGGCCCTCCTTGCCCTTCTCATAGGAGGATGATAAAGACTACATATTCCTATGGCAAAAGTGCACAGGGTTTAACAATATTTGTGGACTACACCTGGGTACAAATAGGTGAGTCAAAATGCAGACCATAGATCTGCCCTGGCGCCCTGAAATCATACTATAGGCTTGCTAATCCCTGAGTTAGGAATCCCTCCCATTGCTAAATCACTCCCTCGCCTTTGCCCTTAATTCCCACCGCGGCTCTGAACCCAGATTCAGGTTCCCTCGCAATCCACACCAGCACCCAAGTTCAAGCCTCGCGCGGCTCGGGGGGCGGGCCTACGAGAGCTAGGGGCGGGCGAGTGGGCGGGGACCAGAGAAGGGGGCGTGGTCGGAGTCCTGCCACCTTCCCCCGGGCCAGGAGCGCAGCCGCCGCCGCCGCCGCCGCCGCGTCCTCTCAGCCGCGCGCTCCGCCCGCTACCTCCGCCGCCGCCGCCGCAGCCCGGCCCTGGAGCGCGGAGCTGGGGGCACCGGCCTTGCAGCCTGTCCACCTTTCGGTTGCAGCGGGCATGGGGGACCGCTGAGAACGGACACTCCCTCCCTCTGGCACCTCCCCAGGCCACCGGCCCCTGGGCTCGGGCCCCCCACCTCGGCCACCTCTGGCCCCGAGTCCGGCGCCCGGCACGGCCCCCGGCTCTGCCCCTCCGGCCCTGAGCAGCGCGTCCCCGCCCCCCCCGCCCGCGCCTGGGACACCTGGGTCCCCCGGCGGCCCCTAGGAGAGGGGCGGGGGGGGGCATGAAGCCACTGGAGAAATTTTTGAAGAAGCAGACGTCGCAGCTGGCGGGGCGGACGGTGGCGGGAGGTCCCGGCGGGGGTCCGGGGAGCTGCGGCGGGCCCGGCGGGGGCGGGGGGCCCGGTGGGGGCGGGGGTCCGGGCGCCGGGCCGCGGCCGCTGCAGCGGCGTCAGAGCGTGTCTCGCCTGCTGCTCCCAGCTTTCCTCCGGGAGCACCCCACAGAGCCAGGGCTGGAGCCACCCCCCGAGGAGGAAGGGGGAGAGCCCGTGGGGGTCTCGGAAGAGCCGGGCAACGGGGGTCCCTGCTGGCTGCAGCTAGAGGAGGTGCCCGGGCCCGGGCCGCTCGGGGGTGGGGGACCCCTGCGCTCCCCTTCTTCGTACTCCTCAGATGAGCTGTCCCCAGGCGAGCCTCTGACTTCGCCCCCCTGGGCCCCCCTGGGCGCCCCTGAGCGGCCGGAGCATCTTCTGAACCGGGTTCTGGAGCGGCTGGCCGGAGGGGCCACCAGGGACAGCGGCGCCTCAGGTAAGGTGGGCTTGCTCCTCCATCCAGGAGCAAGGGGGGCCCCCTGCTTCCTCTTCTTACCCTTGGAGAGTGGGGATGGCTCTGTGTTCGGAGGGGTCCTCCCAGAGTGAGCCAAGCCTCAGATGCATCCTTGCACAGAGGAGAAGCTGCAGTGCCCACCTTCTTCCCCATGGCAGCCTCACCCACCGAGGGACAAGCCGAGCCTCCTCCTTGCCTCCAGACACCCTTCTGCTCCCCCGGACATTTTTAGCCAATCTCTCCTATGGGTCCCTGCTGTTGACTGCCTCCTCCTGTGCCCTCAAAGTAGGGCCTGACACACTAAGATGGAAGCTAACCAGCACAGCCCGTGCCACCCTCCAGACATGCCAAGGCCTGAAAATCCTGACAGGAGGCCCTGACTGTGTAGAAGTTCCAGAGCACAAGCCGACCCACTTGGAGGGGTTAGTTAGCATAGATAGACACAGGGCAGGACTGCCTCTGGGGCTGGGCAGAGGGATGCGTTGTCCTTATTAGCTTGATGTATGGTGCCCTTAATAGCTTGATGATGGCTAACGTTCTACTTGCCGGTGGGCTCAGAAGCTGTTAACTGACAGGAGGAATTTGGGGGACAGGTACCAAGGTCTGGCAACATCCAGAAGGGTCTGGGCTTCTCCAGCTCCCACACTTCTGGTGGCAGGCCTCAGCACATTGCCTCTTAAAAAAAAAATAACCACACCCTGGAGACTTACTCCCTAAAGGATGATGCTACTTCACCCCTCCCCACCCGCACCTTATTAAGAGGCCTTTGAGGAGAGTGGGGCCCCAAATTGCCAGTTAGTGCAGCAGAAGATATAAGGGTCCTTAGGTATATCTCTAATCATTTGACTAGGCTTAGGAGCTCTAATTGAGACCCTAACCACAGGAGGTTTACACCTGCTTCATTCAGCCTAGTGGTATGGAGTGAGTACCATTCCCCTCAATTTTGGGATTTTATTTTATTTATTTATTTATTTATTTTTATCAAGGTCTGGGTCCTCTCCTTTGGCTCAGGCTACAGTTGCCCTGGGGAGCTGACACCTTTTGGATTTAATTAGAAAAAAATATCAGACACACACACAGCTCTTCTAACCATAACTTCCCGCCTACACCACACACCCTGTGTCTCTATGACACATTCCCTGGGGAGGCTGTGCATTGGACCAGAGCCTGCTTTGAAAGAGACAGATGCCAAACTGTAGCCCCCATATCAGCATCTCCCCCACTCTGCCCCATCTTCCTCTTCCTTTGCTCTGGCTTCGCCTCTTATGAGATAAAGAAGTGGGGAAGGATGTCAGGCTTCCCTGTTCCTTGTCCCCATTTCCTAGAGCTGAGAGTCAGGACTGGAGGCTCTCTGGCTCACTTTTAGAACAGAGTTTCTGGATGGAGAGGAAAAGGATAAAGCTTTCTTTCCCCCTTCACAGGAGCTCTGCCTGGTCTGCTCCAGGGTAAGATTTCTGAATTGTCACCCATAGTATCTGGCCTAGCAGGCTGAGTCCCGAGAGTAACTGGTTTGGGAACCCCAGACCAGTCCCAGAGTGAATGGGAATCAGCTTAATTTGCCACTCTCATATTTCTGACTCAATTCATGGTCGCAAGCTTCATTGGTTTCCTGTCAGAGTGTGTAACACTGATTATAGAAAGTCCTCCACAACTAGCCAGAGACGTTCAAATGTCTAGGCAGCCCATCTTTTTTTTTTTTTTTTTGTCAGTCGTGGGGCTTGAACTCTGGGCTTGGGCACTGTCCCTGCGCTCTTCAGCTCAAGGCTAGTGCTCTACCGCTTGAACCACAGTGCCACTTCCGGTTTTCTAGTGGTTTATTGGAGATAAGAGTCTCACAGACTTTCTTGCCCAGGCTGGCTTTGAACTGTGATCCTCAGATCTCAGTCTCCTTAGTAGCTAGGATTACAGGCGTGAGCCACTGGCGCCTGGCAAGGCAGCCCATCTAACCACAGCCCTGATACTCTGCTTACCTTGGGAAATTGATAAAAAGAACTAAGATTCAAGAGTCTAGGTTCTTCCAGCTCCAGGCAAGTCCCTTCTAGCTCTGGGATTAGCTCAGTTTCTCCCTTCCCCTCTCTTCCTTCCCCCCCCCCCATACTTTTTTTTAATTTTAAGACAGGGCCTCACTCTGTAGCCCAGGCTAACTTCAAATTCAATATCCTCCTGCCTCTACCTCCTGAATCCTGGAATTACAGGCATGTACCACTATGCCCAGATAGATCTCAGTTTCTTATTTGTGAAATGAAACAGTTGAAGTACATGATCATGTGTTGCTTTTCCTCCATCTTCATGGCTAGAATTGGCAACAGGGCATGGTAAGCCAAAGGTTGTCAGAAACCTTGCTTTGGTCTGGAGCAGTGCTGGAGGACTTGGCCCTAACCTGTCCTGCTAAGGACACCTGGCTCCCTCCCTGTGCCCTGCCTGTCTCTGTATGCCAGGCAGCCCTGCCCCACCCCAGGGCTGGCTGCAAGTCAGGGCAACCTTGTACCCGGCTGACTGGCTGAGCCAGGCCCAGATGGGTGTGGATGGAAAAGGGTGGTGAAGTGAGCCCCTCCCCTTCTCCTTCCATCATTAACCCTTCCACCTCTGGGCACCCAAAGGACACAGAGTTTCTATTTAAAGGCTCTGAGATCAAACAAGTAGCAGTTGTTCCCCTCTCCCTTTTAATGGGGCTGGTTCCCACCTGCCTGGTTAGAACACAGAGCTGTGAGGTAGGAATTGAGGAGGGCAGAGGGACACATATCCATACCTATTCATACACGCCTGACCTTAACCTTGTGTTTGGAAGTTCTCTGTCCAGAGACCTTTCTATGGGTTCCTTTTGTTTTTCTTTTTCTTTTCTTTTTCTTTTTTGGCAGATCTCAGGCATGGTGTATTATCTTCTGACCAACTTCCCACACATTCTGAAGAGAAGTATACATGGCCAGCAAAGGCGCAATCCCTCCCCACCCCCAGCTGCCTTGGCAGCTGCCAGCCCCACCCCCGCAGCGGCTGCCCAGAAACTTCACACATGTGTGTGCGCATGTGCAGAGCATGACAGAGCAGGTGGCCATGGCTCCAGCCTGGCTAAAGAGAACTGACCCTCAGAGGCAAGAGAAAGGAGTGCATGGTTTCCAGTCTGGTTCTGGAAGTGCCCTCCTGACATCCTTGGCACCTATTGATCTCCACAGATATCCTGCTGGATGACATCGTTCTCACCCATTCCCTCTTTATCCCAACGGAGAAATTCCTGCAAGAGCTACACCAGTAATATCCTTTTGTGGAGTTTGTAAAGAGCAGGACAGGAGGGAGCCACTTCTTCCATACTATGTGACCTTGTAGCCCAAGCTCTCCCTTAGAAAATGTACCCAACCTTTCAATTCACCAGTTATGTGACCTTGTACAGACCACCTCCTGTCCTGCAGCCTCAGTTTCCCCTTCTAAAAAATGGATGTAAACAGCTGTTGCCCTGCCTACCTGTGGGCTGCACTGAAGATCAATCTGATAACAGATGTGTGTGGGCGTGCTTTGTAGATTGTAGAAATCTATACAGATGTAAGGTGTTATTATTCCATAGAGGGTACCTCTCTCCCCATGGTGGATTATTGCTGTAAACATCTGGCTGTCCAGTATGTTATTACACAGTCTGATGTCAACATCAAGTTAAGGCTGTGCTTCAGTAGGGTCTGCTGGAGCTGAGCCACTGGCTGGCCTATTTATTGGGTCCCATAAACAATTGGCCTCTCACTAAGTTGTTTTAGAACCTAGTTGTAAATGTCAGGCCATTGAGTATAGTATCATAGGCTCTCTTAGAAACATCAGGCCTCTAATGATGTAAAATCAGGTTTGTAGACTCTACTGTGAGCTACAGACCCTAGGTTGGCCAGTGGTTAGAGGGGTCCTGGAATAGTTTCCTCAAGTGAAAGGCAGTAGCTAAATTGTGACCTACTCTGAGCAGAAACATGGCTAGCACAGAAGAGGGTTTTGGCTCCAGGATCTCTAAACCTACTTTCTCCCTAGCCCCTAGTCCAGAATATTTGGGGGCCATTTGTCCTGCCACTGTCTCTCTTTCTGAATTTCCTCCAGTCTGCTTTCCTAGAACTTTTTCTTAACTTAGGGGTCAGCTTTGTTCAGGCAAAGGGTGTCGAGGGCCCTGAGGGGCTGGGCCGAAAGCAGGCCTGTCTAGCTATGCTCCTCCATTTCTTGGACACTTACCAGGGGCTGCTGCAAGAGGAAGAGGGGGCCGGCCACATCATCAAGGTGCGCCTGTGGAAGAAAAAGTGGGTGAGGCTGGGCACTGGTGGCTCATGCCTGTAATCCTAGCTACTTGGTTTGAAGTCAGCCTGTGCAGAAAAGTCCATAAGAATCTTGTCTCTAATAAACAAAAGTTGAGAGTGGAACTGTGACTCTAGTGGGTAGAGTACTAGCCTTGGGCAAAAAAAGCTCAGGGACAGTGCCCAGGCCCTGAGTTCAAGCCACAATAGCCGTATGCATGCAACACACACACACACACACACACACACACACACAAAGTAGGTGAACAGGCTATCCACTGTAGAAGGGGGTCTCTCTGAAAGATGCACACTCCTTCAGTTAGATACCTAAAGCAAAATATGCCAGTGGGCCCTAGATTTTATGGTTCTTCTATGCTCTGTGGTATAGAGGGAGAACCCATCACAGTCCCTGCAGGGAATGGTCCTTGGCATGAGACCCCTGCCCTTACCTTCTCTGTCCTTTTCTCAGGATCTGTACCTGCTAATTATGAAGGATGAGTCCCTTTATCAAGACCTCCGAGAGGACACACTGAGGCTGCATCAGCTTGTGGAGACAGTGGAGCTAAAGTGAGAGGGAATGAACTGGGGGAGGGGACAGGAGAAAAGTTCCCCTAATTATTCTATTACAGGGGCTACCTCTGGCCTTGTGGCTTCAGGTTTTCATTCCTTTCTTTTACTGGAAGGTGATACAAAACATCATTACCAGCCTCCTCCTCTCCACCATCTTTGGAACAAAACCTTGCAATATAGCCCAGGCTGGCCTCAAACTCATGATTTTTCTGCTTCCCCCTCTCAAATGCTAGGATTATAGCCTTGTACCACCACACTCAGATTTAGTCTTTCTAATTTTTTTTTTTTTTTTTTGGGTCCAGTCGTGGGGCCTGAACTCTGGGCCTGGGCGCTGTCCCTCAGCTCTTCAGATCAAGGCTAGAGCTCTACCACTTGAGCCACAGCGCCACTTCCGGCTTTTTCATTTTGCTTATGTGGTGCTGAGGAATTGAACCCAGGGCCTCAGGCATGCAAGGCAAGCACTCTACCACTGAGCTATCTTCCCAGCCCCAGTCTTTCTAATTTTTTTTCTTGACTATTATCCCATGCATTTGTCTGTCAATTCAATGATGTACTGGCAAATATTTAACAATCAGTACTTCTGGAGAAAGATCCCTGATTTGTAGCTTCTGCTGACTTTGTAGTGGAAATTTTTTCATTATGGTTGGTTTCAAGCTATCAACATCATATCACTGAATGTGGAGTTGGGAAGAGATGAGAGAAGCTTGGTTTTATATAGTTATTTCCACCACACTGATACAAACATTTAAATAACCTAGAGAGGCTGGTGCTGTTGGCTTATGCCTATAATCCCAGCTACTCTGGAGACTGAGATCTGAAGATCTTGGTTGAAGCCAGCTTGGGCAGAGAAACCCAAGGGACTCTTATATCCAGTAATCAGCAAATGACTGGAGGAGGTGTGGCTCATTTGGGTGAAGCACCACCTTTGAGCAAAAAAGAACAAGAGGCAAGCCCCAGCACCAGCATCCCCCCAAAGAAAAGAGATTTAATAAACCTGGAGAATATAGATAATAAACTGTGGAAAAACAACTAGGAAAGTATTTTTTTTTGTCAGTTGTGGGGCTCTTTCACTCAAGGCTAGTACTCTACCACTTCAATCTACAGAGCCTCTTCTGGTTTTCTGGTGGTGAATTGTAGATAAGAGTCTCATGTACTCTCCTGCCTAAGCTGGCTTTGAACTATGATCCTCAGATTTCAGCTTTCAGAGTAACTAGGATTACAAGTGTGAGCCACCAATGCTTGGCTGAAAGTAACTATCTTTTTTATAACTTATTTGATAATTTATTTGACCATAAGTTTCTAAACATACACATTCTCTCTCTCTCTCTCTTTCTCTCTTACATACACACACACACACAATGGCTGTGTTTATATTTTCCCCAAATTGATCTTGCAAGCCAATTTGAGCTGGCTTTAGGACACCCCTATATCCATTCATCTTCTTTTTCCTCCTCCTCCTCCTCCTCCTCTTCCTCTTCCTCCTGCTCCTCCTTCTCCTCCTTCTTTCTCCAGTCCTGGGGCTTGAACTCAAGGCCTGGGCACTGTCCGTGAACTTCTACTTGAGCCACAGCACTACTTCTGGCTCTTTCTGTTTATGTGGTACTGAGGAATCAAACCTAGGGCTTCCTGTATGTTAGGCATGCACTCTTCCACTAAGCTACATTTCCAGACCTCATCTCTTCTTTCAGTCTCTCTCCATTCTTAGCCCTACAATTCTTGTGTAGGCCTCCTGATCTCTCACCTGGATTATTGCCACAATCTCTTCCCAAGGGTTTCAGCTTGTGTACTTACATTTTTCTCCTTTCTCTATGTTGACACCAGAGAGATCTTTCAAGCTTATCAAATGATGCCATTTTTACCCCTGTTCCAGAAGCATCTATGCTTCCCCACTATCTAAGAAACAGTTAAATGTCCTAGCACAGCACTCAACATCTCCTTCTTCTGATCCTTCCTGTCTCATCTCCCTCCACCCTGTATAGTCCATCTCTCTGAACACCTATGCTTTACCAATTCCAACTTCCTGCTGTCAGTTACATAGCCTTCCCAGAATACCCTTCTCCCGCACTTTCTCTTTCTATTTCCTTCAAGGTCAGATAAAATGCCATCTTCTCCCTGGAAACTTTTCAGAGCCTCCTTTTAGGAATAACTCTCTTCCTCTCCCACACCAAGATCACTCTTCTGTACCTTTGTCACCAACACCTCCTTGGTGTTAGAAGTATTTGTATACACGTCTGTCTCCCTCCCAGACTGTGAAGTCCTTGTCAGCAAAATTCAGCAAACGCTTGACGGCCTACCACCTACTATGTGCCAAGAAATGTGTTATGCTCTAGAGGAGAAAAAAAAAATCAGTAAGAACTAATCCCAGTTCTCAAATGCTCTCAGTCTGGTAGAAGAGATAAGACATGAACATAAAAATATTGTCCTGATGTTCCACAGCAGTCGAGACAAGGAAGAAACCTTTCCTGGTGGGTGAATGGGTCAGAAAAGTATCCTTGAGAGAGATGGCATTTGATTTGTTGGGTCTCTTGTATAGGTTCCCATGATGGTCATTGTCCTCCCTTCTGACCCCTTTATTCATCTTCTCAAGCTGTAGCTGGTGCATCCTTGACCCAATTCCAGTATCCCTACTTAAAGGTCCTGCCTGGTGCTCTATGTGCCTGGCAGGGCTTGCTCATGCCTGGCTGTGTCCATGCCAGGATTCCAGAGGAGAGCCAGCCGCCCAGCAAGCAGGTTAAACCACTCTTCCGTCACTTCCGCCGGATAGATTCCTGTCTGCAGACCCGAGTTGCCTTTCGAGGCTCAGATGAAAGTGAGTGTGGGCAGTAGGGGGACAGTGGCTCAGAGGCATATATAAGATCTCTAGGTTTTGAGTACCCTCAGTAGCATCTCCCCATGCAGTTGAAGAAATCCCTTGTTTAAAAAATGTAATTTTAGGGCTGGGAAGGTGGCTCAGTGGTAGAGCACTTGCCTTGCATGCATGAGGCCCTGGGTTTGATTCCTCAGCACCACATAAGCAAAAAGAAAAAAGCCGGAAGTGGCGCTGTGGCTCAAGTGGCAGAGCGCTAGCCTTGAGCTGAAGAGCTGAGGGACAGCACCCAGGCCCAGAGTTCAGGCCCCACAACCAGACCCAAAAAAAAAAAAAATGTAATTTTAGGGCTGGGAAGTTGGCTCAGTGGTAGAGTACTTGCCTCGCATGCATGAGGCCCTGGGTTTGATTCCTTAGTACCGCATAAGCAGAAAAAAACAGGAAGTGGTGCTGTGGCTCAAGTGGTAGGGTGCTAGCCTTAAGCTGAAGAGCTGAGGGACAGCACCCAGGCCCAGAGTTCAGCCCCCACAACCAACAAAAACAAAAAAGTAACTTTATTGTTATTACAAAGGTGTTGTACAGAGGGGTTACCATTTCATAATTCAGTATGAGTACATTTCTTTTTGATCAATGTCACCCCTTAAGGAACCCCTTTTATAGCGTCTATAAAGACCAGCCTCTGATGCGGAACTACCCTGGAGGGGCCTGTGCTGGGGCAGCTTCTCTACTCTTTTGAAAAGCTACTTTCCTGTCTCTGTGCAGTCTTCTGCCGGGTTTACATGCCTGACCACTCTTACGTGACCATACGCAGCCGCCTCTCAGCATCTGTGCAGGACATTCTGGGCTCTGTGACAGAGAAGCTGCAGTATTCAGAAGAACCTGCAGGACGTGAGGATTCCCTCATCCTGGTAGCTGTGGCCTCCTCAGGAGGTGTGAATCAGCACTCTGGGGTAGGGGTAGAGATTAAATTCTAGACTTTTGCTACTCAAAAAGTCATCCCAGACCAGCTTCATATTCATCACCTGGGAGAGTGTTAAAATGCAGCATTTCAGACCTGCTGGGTCAAAACCTGAATCTGGACAAGATCCCCAAGGAAATTCCTATGCATATTATTAAAGTTTGGTACAGCTAGGTGTCAGTGGCTTACACCTATAATCCTAGCTACTCAGGAGGCTGAGATGTTAGCATCATGGTTCAAAGCCAGCCTGGGCAGCAAAATCCAGGAGACTCTTATTTCCAATTAACCTCCAGAAAACCAGAAGTGGTGCTCAAAGTGGTAGAATGCTAGCCTTGAGCAAAAAAAGCTCCTGGATGGTGCCCAAGTTCTGAGTTCAAGCCCCATGGTGCCCAAGTTCTGAGTTCAAGCCCCATGACCAACAACAACAAAAAAAACCCAAACAATAAAGTTTGGGAATCACTGATCCAGGACCTTTGGGCTATGACCTACCCAGGGATTGCGCTCTAGTCTTACCCTCTTAAACATCTAAGATGCTTCATTTTTCAGGCTGAAGACAGGGTAGATTCCAATTCTTTGGGAAGAGAAAATAATGTAGCATAGCCTCTTTCTTTTCTTTTTTGAGAGTGGGTCTCCTATGTAGCCCAGGCTACTCTGGAATTACAGTCCTCCTGCCTCAACCTCCTGAGTGCTGAGATTACAAGCATGCATCACCATGCCTGTTTTGACCTTATTTACCTCTAAGGAAAAGAAAATTCCTGCCTTCCCCGTGTCACAGGGCTAAAAGAATGTGAGAACTGTAAGAGAACGTGCTAGAAAGGGAAAAGGTTCTAAATGCAAAAGAAATCATTTGACACATTTCAGATAAATACAGCACAAACTGGTGATGAGTCCCACTAGTGTAGACAGCTTCAGTGCAGGGTTATGAGTATTTGGATGGGAGTGGCATTGGTGGCCTGGCAGTGTGGCCGAAGCTAAGGCTAACAGCCTGTTCTCCTGCAGAGAAGGTCCTGCTCCAACCCACTGAAGACTGTGTTTTCACCACGCTGGGCATCAACAGCCATCTGTTTGCCTGCACTCGTGACAGCTATGAGGCCCTGGTAAGAGCTCCTTCTTCACCAGGCTTTGGCTGGGGTGAGGCCCGAGGCATGTTTGGGAGCTGTCTTCATCCTGCCACTGGCAGTACAGTCCCTGTACCCCTGTCTGCCCCTAGGTACCCCTCCCTGAGGAGATTCAGGTCTCCCCTGGAGACACAGAGATCCACCGAGTGGAGCCGGAGGATGTGGCCAACCACCTCACTGTCTTCCACTGGGAACTGTTCCGATGTGTTCATGAGGTGGGTTAAGCTGGTGCTGGGTAGGCAAAGGCCAAAGGGAGAAAAGTATCATTGAGGGTCAGTGCTTGTAGCAAAACTTTCTGGCTAGAAGCTCACTGGCAGCATGCCCTTGGGCAATGCTCAGCCATAACCTCTCCAGGCCTTTATACCCTTATCTGAAAAAAAAAAATTGGCAAAGAGATTTCATAGCAGAATGGTTCAGGGCCTAAGCTAGCTGCTTGCATAGAACCTGACACAGGATTAGCATCTTTTTAAAATATTTACTATTAAAGAAATATAAGTGGGCCGATGGTGGCTCATGCCTATAATTCTAGCTACCCAGGAGGCTGAGATCTGAGGATCTCAGTTCTGAAGTCAGCCCAGGAAAGGTGAATCTGTGAGATACTTATCTGTAATTAACTACCAACAGCTGGAAGTAGAACTGCAGCTCAAGTGATAGAGTGCCAGGTATGAGCTAGAAAAGCTCAGGGACAGCACTCAGGCCCTGAATTTAAAATTTAAGTCCCAGTACTGACACACATGTCCCCTCAAACACACCAAAAAAAAAAAAAGAGGAGGAGGAGGAGGTAGAGGAGGAAGAGGAAGAAGCCGAGATCTGAGGATTGCAGTTTGAAGCCAGCCTGGGCAGGAAAGGCTGTGAGACTCTTATCTCTAATAAACTACTCAGGAAAAGCCAGAGGTAGTCTTGTGGCTCAAGTGATAGAGTGCTAGCCTTGAGCAAAAGCAGCTCAGGGATAGCACCTAGGCCCTGTGTTCAAATCCTAGAAATGGAAAAAAATAAAATAAAAGGTAGTGACAATTCAGATGGTTGTTTCAAGGATAAATCAGCCTTCAGAAAATGTTGGCAGGGCTGGGAAGGTGGCTCAGTGGTAGAGCACTTGTCTTGCATGCATGAGGCCCTGGATTCGATTCCTCAGCACCACATAAGCAGAAAAAAGCCGGAAGTGGTGCTATGGCTCAAGTTGTAGAGTGCTAGCCTTGAGCTGAACAGCTGAGGGACTGTGCCCAGGCCCAGAGTTCAGGCCTCACGACCGGACCAAAAAAAAAAAAAAGAAAATGCTGGCACTGGGTTGGGAATGTGGCTTAGTGGTAGAGTGTTTGCCTAGCATGCATGAAGCTCAGGGTTCCATTCCTTATTACCACATAAACAGAAAAAGCCAGCAGAGGCACTGTGGCTCAAGTAATACAGTACTAGCCTTGAGCAGAAAGCTCAGAGACAGTGCCCAGACCTGAGTTCAAACCCCAGGACTGGCAAAAAAAAAAAAAAAAAGAAAGAAAGAAAGAAAATGCCTGGTACTTAGTAAGTGCTCATAGATAGAATGCTATTAATGGTGGTTGTCTCCTGCCTTTCTCCTTCCCTGCTCTCCCTTGGCTGCCATTTTCTGCCACTGTGGGTGCAGCTGGAGTTTGTGGACTATGTGTTCCATGGGGAGCGTGGGCGCCGGGAGACAGCCAACCTGGAGCTGCTACTACAGCGCTGCAGCGAGGTCACACACTGGGTGGCCACCGAGGTGCTGCTCTGTGAGGCCCCAGGGAAACGTGCACAGCTGCTCAAGAAGTTCATCAAGATCGCTGCCATGTGAGTGTGGGTCAGGCTGAATGAGGGTTGCAGTCATCTGACATCCTGCCCTGACTGACCTCCCTCTGTCCCTGCAGCTGCAAGCAGAACCAGGACCTTCTGTCCTTCTACGCTGTTGTCATGGGGCTGGACAACGCAGCTGTCAGCCGTCTGCGGCTTACCTGGGAGGTAAGGAGATACCTCCCTTCCCCTTCCTTCCATCAAGATGGCTCAAACTACCCCACATAGGGGATCTTAGCATCCTGAGTTCCCCCCACCCATGGGGGGTGGGTCCTTAGGGATAGCTTGTGGGGAGCCTGTGCCTGTTGGAAACAGACTCTCCTCTCCAAATACAGCCCCAGGACATATATAGATGGCTTGACTCAGGTCTTGGCAAATTAGTGAAAAGCCAGAATTGCAGCATGAGTGGCTTGGCTATGGAGTCTGAAGTTTCAGCCTCTGTGTAGTGGGGCACCTGTGTACATAGCACCTGCATAAGCAGAGGTCTCACCCCAGAATGAACTTATCCCTTCTGGAAGTAGCCACAGATGGACTTCTCTACTTCCTCACCCACCAGCTTCCCAACCTCTATAAGATAGGCAAGACTTTACCCCCTCCAGTGCTGGAGATGAGTCACATGCTGCCTTGAAACCCAAGAAGCTCCACTCTGATATTCCTTCTCCTTTCACACTCTGCAGAAGCTGCCAGGGAAATTCAAGAACTTGTTCCGCAAATTTGAGAACCTGACGGTGAGTGGGTTTAGCTTTCATCTGTCCTTGGACTTACACCCTTGTTCCTGGAAACCCCCTGCCTTAAGCTTCATGTGCAGGGTTTTTCATTTCTGAGAATCCCCCTTCCCACCATTCAGGGATGGAAGGATTGCAACCCTGCTTTCCTTAGAAGAGAGGGTAGTCAAGTCTCTCCTACCACACCCCTAGCTAGGCACTCATAATCCCCCCCCCCAAAGGAATAAAGAAAAATGGGAGAGAAGGAGTGAGGGAGGAATGGAGGAAGATAGGGAAGGACATCTTGGGAGTATTATTGACCCGTTTCTGATCTATCCCTCTTCTGTGAAATAATAGGACCCCTGTAGGAACCACAAAAGCTACCGAGAAGTGATCTCCAAAATGAAGCCCCCTGTGATTCCCTTTGTACCGCTGATCCTCAAAGGTGAGAGTCACTTGCACACTGCAGAGTCACACTGTTCTGCTTCTGTCTGCAGTCCCTTCTTCCATGGCCCAGTTATGCATCTTAGTTCCCTCTTAGCTCAGCTTGTAGTTCTCACCCCAGACTGAGTGGGTTCTGGGGAAGGAGAACGGTACAGTGGCCAGATGAACTCCCCTGTTCTGTCCTGTCCTCACATTTAGCTTTCTCCCTCTGTCCCCACCTCCTAGACTTGACCTTCCTGCACGAGGGGAGTAAGACCCTTGTAGATGGTTTGGTGAACATCGAGAAGCTGGTGAGTAGTATTGCCAACCCCCATCCCATGAGTGAGGGGCTGTGTCCTCCCCCTCTCTCCTGTCACCTCCCTAAAATAGAAGCTTTCCTCTGTGGTGCCCAGCTTGCCTAACAGACTCCCGACTGTCTCCCTGGTGGCATCACTGTGGTAACCCACCCACAGGTGGCAAAGCTGATAGGCAGCTTGGGGCAATTACCTTCTCCTCTCCTGTTACCCTGATGCATCTCCTCAGTTGGTCTTTCTGAGGTCCCTCACAACTGGGGACTGGAAAAAGTAAAGCCAAGTTGGACAATGGAGTGGGAAAGTACCTTTTTGTGCCCTTTGGGAGCTTATTCCTTGTCACCCCCCAGCATTCAGTGGCCGAGAAAGTAAGGACTATTCGCAAATACCGGAGCAGGCCCCTCTGTGAGTACCTTGGGCTCTGAGGGGGATTTAGGGTTGAACTCTGGCTCAGTGGGAGGGCTCAGGGGGAACTCCCTGCTCATCTGTGTATCTCCTTACACTGGCCAGTTCTCCATTCTCTCCTTGGACTTTCTGCCAGACACCTGCATGCATGCACATGTATAGAGAAAGAAAGGAGACTGGGATCCTAACTACCTGTTCTTTCCCCCTTTCCCCCAGGCCTGGACATGGAGGCCTCCCCCCATCACCTGCAGACGAAGGCCTATGTGCGCCAATTTCAGGTCATCGACAACCAGAATCTCCTCTTCGAGCTCTCCTACAAGCTAGAGGCTAATAGTCAGTGAAAGTGGAGGGGCCTGGTCTCCCCTCACAGGGTCTTTGGCACCTGGCACTCAGCACTTTGCAAAATGTCCCAACCAACCCATATGGGATATCTTTCCCCTGGGGCAACTTTCTGCTCCAGAAAAGAAGAGATGGATGGACTTATAGGACTCCTAAGCCTTTTCATCCTGCTGAAAGTCACCCTTGTTCCTTCAAGTCCTAGCAATACTTTGCTGGTCCGCCCTCTCTAGGAAAGAAGGCCGAGGGCTCCTTCTTCTGTCCACTCCCACTGAGGTCTGGTCCAGAGATGGAGTTTCCAGTCTTTCTTCCCAAGCAGGAGGAAGTGACCACCTCCAGGCTCAGTGAGAGGCATTATGGGAGGGATTGGTGCCCTTCTTCACACCACCTATCTAGCTTCCCTTTGGTCAGGACTGGGAGCCCTGGATGCACACACACCCTCCAATGTGTGTGTGTGGTGTGTGCACATGTAGCCCTTTTTAGGGAGCAGCAATGTATCTGGTAATAGAGGCAGGGTGTTGTATGTGGTGTGGGGGTTTCCTTCTGTTTGGTGCTACCCTTGTTTGCTCTGTCCATTTTATGGTGTGGGGTGCTTCCTCACCCCACCACTCCTTCTGTTCAACTCCTCCTGCTTGCTGCCCTGTACATACCCAGGCTTCTGGGCTAAGCAGTTCTGGAGGCCAGGGAGGAAAGTTACCCATCAGCCCTTGCCAGTCCCTCATGCAGGCCTCCCAGCACGATTGCTGGGCAGGCTCCTGTGAAAGGGTAAAAGATGCTCAGGGAAACACAGGCCTAAGCTGCCTATTGGATCTCCCTCTGCCTTGCAGTGGGGTAAAGTGTGGCAGTATCAGGAGTTTGGGGGTGCATCCTCCCCACACTTCTGCTTTTGGGGTATCTCCCTGCTAATGGGAGTTATCACCCTCTTTCTAGTGCTTATGTCTGATATCCAACAACACAGTCTCTGTCCCTCTCCCTGTCGTGACTACTCTCCTTTGTCCTCCCTGTAGCGCTAAGGTGGGGTGGATCTCTGAACTAGGGCAAGCGGTCCCCTCAAGATGGAGGGCAGCAGACAACGACTGCAGAGGTGAAACTAGACTCTGGTGAGGCCTTTTTTACCTCTCTGTCTCCCCTCCCTCTCCCACCACCAATCCCAGGGCTGAAGGGTACAAGGGCTCCTGGCAGCTACTGAGTAGGGTTTCCTGGAACAGCCTCGCCTCCCTTCCAGGCACCACCTCTTTCCCTTTTGAAGAGGCAGCAGTGAGCAGCAGCCACCAACATGGCTGCTCTTTCTGTTCTGGGAGTGTATATATTTTTTACCCAAAACTCTGGAATTGTACATTTATTTTTTAAACCTCAAAGAGAGAAAGAGCCTTGTATCATATGTAAACATTGTATCATAGGTTATGTTGTACAGTCCCTTTTATACAGCAGCCTGGTTCCTGTCATAAAAAATGTCCACAGGCACCAGCCCTCTTCATCTCTTGCAGCCCTTCAGTGACTTTGACCCTCACCCGTTCCCTGCCTCCTCCCTGCTGCTATGCCACCCATCACCTCCCTGTAGTCCAGGCTTCCCACTCCCCTCCCAAGTCCCTGCAGCCTCTTCCCTTCTGGAATACCATTCCCCTCACTCCCTCCACCCCCTAGTCTTGGCTGCTGCTTGCCTCTTGCCTTGACGCCTGCCCTGTTGCTTCCCAGGGACCCTCACCCCTACCCTATACCCCACAGCTTTAACAGAATGAACCGTGCGCATTGTACAGGCTGGGTTGTCATTGCAGAAACCACTGGGTGAAGAAAAAAACAGATAAAAGTCTATGAATCAATCACCTGCTGTTCTTCATTCTGTTTCTGGGGAAGGGCTGGGGGAAGAAAGAATAGAAGATATCCCATGGCTCAGCGTCCCTCAGCAGGACTGTCTGGAGTGATGTGGAAAATGTGGGTGAGAGGAAACAGTGCCAAGCTCACAAGACCTATGTGACACTGGTGCTTGGAACTTGCAAGCATGGATGTTTTCATCCTAATGTGTTCTGGAAATATCCATCTGTGATCATGTTGACTTCCAATCCTGTAAGAGGGAAGATGGAGGTTGAACAGTTCCAGCATAAAGTCCAAGTTGCAAGGCAAAAAAAGGGAGGGAGACCCCAGGGTACCAAGATAGGGGTGTAGGCTATGTTAGTTCTTGGAGAGCCTATGTGAACTCCAGGAGACATCACACGCTCAAATAGCTACATATGAGTCCTCTAACTTGGCTGTTCCTTCCTCAGTCTCTATCTCAGAAAATGGTCCTCATCTACCAGTTTGCGATGCAAAATCTAGAACTTAACTAAGCACCATGGCTCATGTTTGGAATCTCAGTACTTGAGAGACATTAAGATCAGAGGAACACAAATACAAAGCCAGACAATCTCAAAAAAATAAAAGTAAAAAGGTAGCCTAGCCCGATACCACATACCCATCTTCCCAGCTACTTTGGATGCAGTAGGTAGGACAATCACCAAAGCTACCCCTGGGCAAAAGTGTGAGACCCTATTTGGAAAACAACTAAAAGCAAAAAGAGTTGGGTTTGGGAGTGATATAGCACCTGCCTAGCAAATGCTAGGTGCTGAGTTCAAACCCTAGTACTACCAAATAAACACAATTTAGGACTCAGTTTTTCCCCATGCCTACTCTTCTCATTGGCTAATCCTATCACCTAAAATATGTCTCATTAGCCCATTTTTTTTTGTACTCTCCTGGGACTGCCCTAGTCCCTACTACCTTTCTATTTTCCTTGAATACATTGCACTTGCCTCCTGCTTGGTCTTATAGCTTCTGATCTCCAGCCTACCTGCTACCAGTTGGGGTTCCACATTGTAGCCAAAGCTCTCTTTTAAAAACTTCAGTCCAGGGGCTGGGAAGGTGGCTCAGTGGTAGAGCACTTGCCTTGCATGCTCGAGGCCCTGGGTTCGATTCCTCAGCACCACATAAGAAAAAAGTCGGAAGTGGCGCTGTGGCTCAAGTGGTAGAGTGCTAGCCTTGAGATGAAGAGCTGAGGGACAGCACCCAGGCCCAGAGTTCAGGCCCCACGACCGGACCCAAAAAAAAAAAAAAAACTTCAGTCCACTCAAGTGGTGGAACACCTGCCTAGTAAGTTCAAATCTCTGATTTTAAAACCCAGTATTGTAAAAAAATAAAAAATAAAACAAATGTAACAAAAGTTTCAATCACAAGCTGGGAACCAGTGGCTTACAACTGTAATCTTAGCTACTCAAGAGGCTGAGATTTGAAGTGGCACTGTGGCTCAAAGTGGTAGAGCACTGGCCTTGAGCAAAAGAGCTCAGGGACAGTGCCCAGGCCCTGAGTTCAAGACCCACCACTGACCAAAAACAAAACAAAACTGAGGATCACGATTCAAAGCCAGCCCAGGCAGGAAAGTCCATGAGACTCTTGTCTCCCATAAACTACTCAGAAAAAGTAGCTGGGTGCCGGTGGCTCATGCCTGTAATCCTAGCTACAGAGGAGGCTGAAATCTGAGGATCATGGTTCAAAGCCAGCCTGGGCAGAAAAGTCCATGAGACTCATCTCCAGTAAACCACTAGAAAACTGGAAGTGGTGTTATGGCTCAAGCGGTGGAGTGCTTGCCTTGAGCTGAAGAGCACAGGGACAGTGTCCAAGCCCAGAGTTCAAGCCCCACGACCAAAACAACAACACACACACACAAAAAAACTATTCAGAAAAAGCTGGAAATAGCACAATGGTTCAAGTGGTATCATGCTAGCCTTGAGCAAAAGAAGCTCAGGCCCAGAGTTAAAGCCCCAAGACCAGCAAAAACAAAACAAAACAATAACAACAACAAAACCCAACCTCACTCATGTATGCCTATAGTGAGAACAAATGGTGACCAGTTGTCAGGGGGAATGTGCCGTTAACACACTGCTGATAGGAATATATGGTACTACCACTTTGAAAAACTGACAACTGCTAAGGCTATATTACATAATGTAAACTAGCATTTCTATTTATAGTTTAGAACTTATAAAAATTATTGCTGTGCCCTTCAAAGATATGCATAACAACAGTCATCATAGGCTTATGCACAGCAAAGAATTTGGAGGGGCTGGGGAGTAGTTCAGTGGAAGAACACTTACTAACCATGTACAGATCCTGGGTTTAATGTCCACCATGCAAAAGAATAAGAAAAAAAAAGCCAGGCACCAGGGCTCATACCTGTAATCCTAGTTATTGAGATCTGAGATCTAAGAACTACAGTTTGAAGCCAGCTGGGACAGGAAAGCAGGAAAGTCCCTGAGACTCCCCCCTCCACCCACTCCCCCAAACATCCCTTTCCTTCTTGGGGCCTGGACTCTGTTCCTGAGCTCTTTTTTTGGGAGGGGTCCGGCCGTGGGGCCTGAACTCTAGGCCTGGGTGCTGTCCCTTAGCTCTTCAGCTCATGGCTAGCGCTCTACCACTTGAGCCACAGCACCACTTCTGTCTTTTTTCTTATGTGGTACTGAGGAATCGAACCCAGGGCCTCATGCATGCAAGGCAAGCGCTGTACCACTGAGCCACCTTCCCAGCCCCCCTGAGCTCTTTTGCTCAAGGCAGCACTCTACCACAAAAGCCACAGTGCCACTTCTGGCTTTCTATATGATTAGCTGGAGATAAGAGTCTCCTGGACTTTCTGGCCTGGGCTAGCTTTGAACTATGATCACCAGATCTCAGCCTCCCAAGTAGCTAGGATTATAGGCTCTGGCTGTGTTAGACTCTTATCTCCAATAAACTATTCAGAAAAAACTGAAAGCAGCACTGTGGCTTAAGTGGTAGAGTTCTAGCCTTGAGCAAAAGAAGCTCAAGGACTGAGCCCAGGCCTAGAGTTCAAAATCCAGAACTGGCAAAAAAGAAGAAGAAGCAAAAAAAAAAGCAGGAAAGTTGGGTGTAGTGGTATATACTTGAAATGCCAGCATTACGGAACAGAGGGAGGAGAATCCTAAGTTCAAGGCACCTTGGGCTATTCAGAGTGAAATTCTGTCTCAAAAACAAAATAAAACTGGGTGTGGTGTGTGATGGTTTATGCCTATAATCCCAGCTACTCAGGAAACAAAGGCAGGATGATTATGAGTTTGAGGCCAACCTAGGCAATTAGTGAGACTGTATCAAAAGCAACTTTACAAACAAAAGGACTAGGAGTATGGCTTAAGATATAGAGAGTTCACCTGTGAAACACTGGGTTCAGTCCCTAATACCACAAAAAGAAGGAAAGACTAAAGGAAGGAAGGAAATAAGGAAAAGAGGGAGGGATGGAGGGAAGGAGAAAGAAGGAAAAGAGGGAACAAAAAAAGAAGGAAAAGAGGGATAAGAGGAAGGAAAGAAGAAGAAAATGGAAAAAAAAAGTGTCCGAGCTGAGTGCTGGTGGTTCATACCTTTAATCCTAGTTATTCAAGAGCCTAAGATCTGAAGATCACAGTTACTTATATTAACTATACATATTATATTTATATAAATATATAACATATGCATCTATATTACATATTTATAATATGTAGTAATAATGATAGTATATACTATACTAATAGTATATACTTATATACATACATATTTTTTTGATTGGTTGTAGGGCTTGAACTCTGGGCCTGGGTGCTGCCCCTAAACTCTTCAGCTCAAAGTGCGCACTCTACCAGTTGAACCACAGAGCCACTTCTGGTTTTCTGGTGGTTAATTGGAGATAAGAGTTTCATGGGGGCTGGGAAGGTGGCTCAGTGGTAGAGTGCTTGCCTTGCATACATGAGGCCCTGAGTTCGATTCCTCAGCACCACATAAGCAAAAAGAAAAAAAAGCCGTAAGTGGTGCTGTGGCTCAAGTGGTAGAGCACTAGCCTTGAACTGAAGAGCTGAGCGACAGCAACCAGGCCCAGAGTTCAGGCCCCACGACCGGACCCCTCCCCCCCCCCCCAAAAAAAAAAGAGTTTCATGGACTTTGCTGCCCCAGCTGGCTTTGAATGGTGATCCTCAGATCTCAGCCTCCTGTGTAGCTAAGATTACAGGTGTGATCCACTGGTACCTGGCTGTGTGAGACTTTTATCCCCAATTAACTACCAAAAAGCTGGAAATGGAGCTATGGCTCTAGTAGTATAGTGCTAAACTTGAGGGGAAGAAAAAAAAAAAAGCTCAGCCAGCAGCAGTGGCTCACACCTGTAATCCTAGCTACCCAGGAGGCCGAGATTTGGGGATTGTTGTTCAAAGCCAGCCTGGGAAGGACAGTCCATGAGACTCTTAACCTCCAATAAACCGCTTAGGTAACTAGAAGTGGCACTGTGGCTCAAGTGGTAGATTTGAAGAAGCCTTGAGTTGAAGAGAGCTAAGGGACAGCGTCCAGGCCCAGAGTTCAAGCCCCATTACTGGCAAAAAAAAAAAAAAGTGGTTCTGTCAGTTCTGCAGTTTCTGGGTGAAAATCTGAAGTCTTGAAAGGTATGTGTGTGTGTGTTTCAGTGACAGAAAGGCTGAGTTCCCAGTTGTAGGTCTTACAGCTAGTAACAATTAAAATCCAAGCATTCTGATTCCAGAGCCCATAGTCAAGCACAGCAAATCCCACAAACCTGAGTTACTGAAAATGTCTACCTTGTGTTCATACGGCTGCAGGTCACCTGGCATCACCTTTTCTCACTCTTACTCTATTCTGGGTATACTAGAGATTTATTTTTTTTAACTCAAGGACTAGGTGCTGTCCTTGCGCATTTTTGCTCAAGGTTAATGCTTTACCAATTGAGCCACAGCTTCACTTCCAGCTTTTCTAGTGAGTAATTGGACATAAGAATCTCATGGGAAGTGGCGCTGTAGCTCAAGTGGTAGAGCCCTAGCCTTGAGCTGAAGAGTAGAGGGACAGCGCCCAAGCCCAGAGTTCAAGCCCCACGACTGAAAAAAAAAAAAAAAGTCACATGAGCTGGGTGCCGGTGGCTCATGCCTGTAATCCTAGCTACTCAGGAGGCTGAGATCTGAGGATCAAGGTTCAAAGCCAGCCTGGGCAGGAAAGTCCGTGAGACTCTTATCTCCGATAAACCACTAGAAAACCAGAAGTGGCGCTGTGGCTCAAGCTCTAGAGCACTAGCCTTGAGCTGAAGAGCTGAGGGATAGTGCCCAGGCCCAGAGTTCAAGCCCCACAACCGACCAAAAAAAAAGAATCTCATGGACTTTCCTGTCTGGGCTGACGCTGAACAGTGATTCTCAGATCTCAGTATCCTGAATAGCTAGATTACAGGTGTGACCCACCAGCACCTGGCCTAAACATTCAAAGGGTAGTAAAGGGCTCTGTGGGAAGAATTATAGAGGATGAGTTTACAGAGTGGCATTATGGCCCTCGAGATCTTTCAGCAGGGAACAGAAGGGTAAAAATACTCTGGAGTGGTCAGAAAAACAAACAAAAAAACCCAACAACAAATAGAAGTGCCAGGAATTTATACAGTACCTGAGCCATCCACTAGGTGTCAGCACCAAGATTACTTTCTCAAAATGCCTAGGGATGGGATTAGGCCACACAGAACATTTCTTGAGGAAACCCTGCTTTTTTTGGTCCCTTGAGGGCTTGAACTCTGGGCCTGGGCACTGTCCCTCAGCTCTACCACTTGAGCCACAGCACCACTTCCAGTTTTCTGGTGGTTTACTGGAGATAAGAATCTCACAGACTTCCTACCACAATTCTCAGATCTCAGCTTCCTGAGTAGTTAGGATTACAAGTGTGAGGTACTGGTGCCCAGCTTCTTGAGGAAATCTTGATCCCTCTTTTCTTTCTTTTTTGTTTTGTTCTGTTTGCAGATGCTTATTGAACATTACAGTTGACTGAGGCCCTGGAGGCCATCTGCTCGCCATCCCTAGGTTTCCTTGGATGGTGGTCAGGTGAGGCTCTCTGTGTGCCTGCTGCATGATCAGGACCCCAGGAGGACACACTAGAAGCTGCACGGAGTGGCAGACACATTTTATTCATGCCACATAAGAAGTGCTGCTTCTACAAGTATATGTACAGTGATGTTCTGTGTTCTCATCTAACAAAGCTTGCTTAAATGTGCAGGCAGACTGGCATTTCACCTCGTGCACTCAAAGGAGCTGGCTAATGATGGCCCTGAGAAGGTGCGGGAGTGAGCCAGGCATGGTGGCTCATGCCTGTAATCCTAGCTACTCAGGAGGCTAAGATCTGTCTGAGTATTGCAGTTCAAAGCCAGCCCAGGCAGGAAAGTCCACAAGACTCTTATCTCCAATAAACCACTTGGAAAACAGGAAGTGGCTCTGTGGCTCAAGTGGTAGAGCTCTCGCTTTGAGCTGAAGAGTTGAAGAATAGGGCTCAGGCCCAGAGTTCAAGCCCAACGACCAGCTGACCGACAAACAAAACAAAACAAGGTGCAGGAGTGGAACTTTTTCAAGCCTTACTTCTTTTTATACACGATGAAGCCCATCAAACCTATCCCTACCCAGATCTCCTGGTAAACCTGGGTGTTAGTAGGGTTTCAGGGGGACACAGATGATTTTTCATAAAGCTTTGAAGTTATCTTGACAGGACAGAGGGCTCAGACCTTACCAGACCCCATAACCATCCACCAAGAAAGGTCACAAGCACTCCCTTTTTTTCTCTTTTGGAACTGGGGATCAAACTCAGGACGTTGCACTTGCTAGGCAAGCAAAGACAAGCTCTTTGCCTCTGAGCTATATCCCAGCTCTTGAATTACATTTTTGTTGTTGTTGTTGTTTAGTCATGGGATTGAACTCTGGGCCTGGCATGGTCCCTGAGCTCTTCATCTCAAGGCAAAGCACTCTACCACTTGAACTACAACGCCACTTCTGGTTTTCTGGTGGCTAATTGGAGATAAGAGTCTCACGGGGAATCTCCTGCCCGGGCTGGCTTTGAACTGTGATCCTCAGATCTCAGCCTCCTGTGTAGCTAGGATTACAGGTGTGAGCCACCAGCGCCCGGCTTTGAATTACTCTTTTGAGGTTAAGAACCAAACATCCCTGAGGTCTGCCAGACTTTTCTTCTTGGGTTTGTCATCAGGTGTGTGTACTCAGGCTCTTCCACCACTCCAGGCTCCTCTCAGCCTTCTCCAGCTAAGTGTTAGTTAGTACCATCACCACATAGGACTTCTGGCTGCTCCCTCTCTTCAGTCCTCACATTCCTTTTTCTTAATTAGATCTAGAATTCCTTTCGGCCATCTCCATTGCTGATTGCTTAACAACGATGATGGTGGCTGATTACTGGGTGCTTTCCATGTGAGCACACCCATGAGGCACATTCCAGTTGGTCTTATTTTGTGGATGAGGAACCTGAGGCCAATACATTGAGTAACTTGCCCAAGTGGCGAGAGAACTAAGCATCCTTCAGCTGCTCTGTAGAGGTAGCCCTTGCCTCCAAAGCCTTTGTACTAAGTCAGTACCCAATACCACTCAGTTCAGGCAACTGTTGTCTCTTACTTGGACTTCCATACCAGCCTTACAACTAGCATTCCTGCTAGCAGCCTGGCATCATAAAAACCTATCCTCCTCATTGGCCAGAGCTATCTTTCCACAATGCAAAATGAGTCATGGCACTAACTCTGTTTAAACCTTTCAGTAGTTTCCTTCCCACCCTTGAGATAAAGTCTAACTTTTCACAATGGATAATAAAGTCTTTTACAAATTGGTTCCTGTCCAACTTGAAAGTGTGGCATGAGGCAATAGTTCTCTATGGGGCCATTTTGGAATTTTGGGCCCTGGTTTCCGCCCTATTACTGGGTTTGATCCTATCCTTTGTGTCTTGTGTTTGATAGATTACTCTCTCCCTAAATGAGATGGATGTCCCTGTGTCTACCCTGGTGACTGCCCGTAACACAGAGTGATATTCCACAGCACAGGGAATGCCCCCTGAAGGGTGGCATCTTGGTTAAGGTTTGAAAATGAGGCAGAGACACATGATAGCTGGTATAAAAGGCACTGAGGTGAGAATTAGTTGGTCTACTGCACAGGCAGGGAGCAGATCTACACAGTTAGTGTACAGTGGTGAAGGCAGGGGCAGGTAGGAGATGAGGTTGAAGAACTGGAAGGCTCTATCCAATAATTTGGAACCCACCCCCTGGTGGTCCAATCACCTTCAGGCATGCAGGATGTAGACATTTGAACCTGCTGATCCTTAGGTCTGGAATGTGTTCCTTGCCCTCTCTGGTTGGTAATAAAATCTACTCATCCTCTAGGAGCTAGTAAAAAAAAAAAATTTACGAAATCTCCTCTCCTTCTTTAGCAGGAATTAAATCACTCCTTTGTCGTCCCACAGTCTGTATGTCCCCTTGGCCCTGGTCACATGCTGCTTTGTATTTTAGCACATTGTTTACATGCTAGCCAGCCCACGAACACCACCACTTCCCTTAAGGGCAGACTCTTACATCACCTCTGTAGCCATCTCCCAGTGCCTAGCCCAGTGCCTGGCTCACAGCAGGTACTCAGTGTGACATTTACTAGACTAATGGGGTGGGGAACTGCACCACTCATGGTAAGATAGAAAGAAAGCAAAAATAACAACTTATGGCTTATAACGTGCCCTCCCACTCATTACTGGAGTTAAGCCTTCGAATAACCCTAGGAGGACTGAAGGGACAGGTACCCGGGAGAGCTGTTTTACAGACAGGGTAGCTGAGGTTCCTTATTTCGGGTTCAGTGCCATGGATACCGTTGAGGTAAAGAGCATTTTGAGGACTTAAAGCAATGGGCTTGCCTGGAATGGTAAAGTGCTGGGGGGTGGGGGGGGGGCGGGGGAGGAGAAGAGGGACTAGTTAACTACTACAGAGTTAGTAGCTCCACTAGGGAGGGTACAGGATTTCTGCCCTAGGCCCAAGCACCATCCTTCCGCCTAGGTCTGAGACGTGGGGAAGCTTCAGCCCACGGCATCCGCGGGAAGGATGGTGGGGCCGGGTGGCTGAGATGACGTAACGGATAACTCGTTCGCAGGGGCCTGCCTCGCTGTTGCTATGACAACCAGAGCTTGCCTACGGGGCCCAGGCAAGAGTCCGCGGAGGCTTCCACTAGCTGTAAATCAGGGAAGGGCATTTATGGAGGGTGGTATGTACGTGTGTGTGTGTGAAACACATGAAAAAGAAGCATATTCAAGAAAGTTTCTCTACCTCGACAACACAGACTCACTGGTGCAATTTTAAAAAGTCTGAAAAAGCGAAAGCTGCACTTGACTCTCTAGGGGCAGAACCCCGGCGTCACCCGCTGTTGAAGGCTTCCCAGATAAGTTCCAATCGCATCCAGAAAGACAAACGCCGGCTTTCGGCGGCGAAGCGGAGTCCTGGCGACCTTCTCAAGATGGCGGCCCCGGCCACTTCCGCCCTGACGGAAGCCGGAAGGGGGCGGGCTTTCCCGCAGCGCATGCGCCTGAGGCTTCTTCGCGCCGGGTGCTCACCTCCTCCCCCCTCCACCCCTTTTTTTTTTTTTTTTTACCCCCGCCTCCATTTTGTTCGCGGACGCTGGGGACAGTGGGAGCAGATCCATTTCCGGGTTGGTAAAAGGGGCGGCGGCGGCGAAGGAGAGAGCTTGACGGGAGTGGGGGGGGGGGGTGGCCAGCGGGACAGGACGAAACCTGAGCGGAGGTGGCGGAGGATTCGCTCCCGGAGCAGCTGCAGCCAGGTCGGAAAGAAGCTGGAGTGGCCGGGTCCGTCGCTGAGGTGCCGGGTGGGCCCGAGTGGGAGGGAGACCCGGGGGAGGGGAGCGCGGGGCGGGGCTTGAGGGGAGAGGGGCCGCGGAGGAGGGGCCTGAGGAGGAGAGGGGGTCCCGAGGGCGGGCTCTGAGGGCCGGGAGGGCCGGGCCAGTGGGTCCTGGGGAGGGGGGGGGCGTGCGGGGATCTGAGTGCCGCGGAGTGGTCGGGGGATTGTGGGGCGCCCGCGGGCTGTGGAAATGGGGAGGGAGATTGCCGAGAGAGCGAAGGGATCCTGAAGGGTTGGGTCAGGTGAGTAAGACGGAGCCTCGGCGTGAGGAGTGAAGTGACCGTGTGCAAAAATTAAAAAAAAGGGAGGAGATGGGCAGGGAGGACCTGTTGGGGAAATGCAATCGGCCAGTGTGACACATTCTGGGGATTGATGTAGGTGAAAAGGGATGGTGGAGAGGATGACTCGGGAAAACTGCTTACCTGAATGGGAATCGTGAGGTCGTCAGTGGAGAGGGATCAGAATTGAATTACAGGGTGGACTGAGAAATGTGGAGGCGCGCTTGGGAGCGCCTGGAGTTGAGGGTTCATCTTGGTGTGGGGAGTGAAGTCAGGGAAGGTGGACATCTTAAAGTGGTAGACGTGGGATTGAGTTACTTGATCGAGAGGGAACATTTTCAAAAGATCAGGGTGGAATGAGCAGCTGGAAGAAGCTGCTGTGCACACACACACACACACACACACACACACACACACACACACACACCTACACCTACCTGCTGGGGGTCATACCTAAAACTCCCAGCCCTGGAGAGCTTTGTGTGTGTGTGCTCAGGTCTTAGGGCTTGAACTCAGGGCCTGGGTACTGTTATTGAGCCTTTTCTGCTCAAGGCTAGCGTTCTATTTAGTTTAGCCACAGCTCCATTCCCGACTTTTTGGTGGTTTATTGTAGATAAGGTTCTCTTGGAGTTTCCTGGCTGTGCTGACATGGAACTGTGATCCTTAGATCTCAGCCTCCTAAGTAGCTAGGAATACAGGTGAACCCGGCTGGAGTTCGTGTTGTTGTTTTTTTTTATTTTTCCCCCCAGTTCTGGAATTTGAACTCAGGGCCTGGCACTGTTCCTAAGCTTCTTTTACTCAAAGCTAGCACTCTACCACTTGAGCCACAGTGCCACTTCTGGCTTTTTCTGTATATGTGATATTGAGGAATCAAATCCAGGGTTTCCTGCATGCTAGGCAAGCACTCTACCACCAGGCCACAATCCCAGTCCTGGATTTCCTATTTTTAAAGGGACTTGGAATAAACTTTTTGGGCTCTCCCAGGGACTCACTGCTTTTTTTTTTTTTTTTTTTCATGATGCTTATATTTGTCTTACAGTTTGTTGTTTCTGAATGACACCGTTTTGGGCTACTACTTTTCTTATGAATCAGGAGAGAATTTAAGGGAATAGACTAGCTCATCTATGGATTTACTTAATAGCTTTGAGACAAATCATCAACTAGGTCTGGCTCATTCCATTCTCTAAGAGAGTGTGTTAACCTAAAGAGATCTTTAAAGTGGTGGTAAAGACATGATCTTTGAAAACATGACTATGATATTGTTATTTAGAAGACATGCTTTCCCTCTTTTCCCTTATTTCTTCTTCTTAGCCTTGCTGCAATTTATTTATTTATCTATTTTTTATTTTTGTCAGTCATGGGGCTTTAATTCTGGGCCTGAGCTCTGTCCCTGAGCTCTTCAGCTCAAGGTTAGTGCTCTACACTTGAGCCACAGCACCACTTCCAGTTTTCTGGTAGTTAATTGGAGATGAGTCTCATGGACTTTTCCTGCCTGGGCTGGCTTTGAACCATGATCTTCAGATCTCAGCCTCCTGAGTAGCTAGTATTACAGTCATGAGCCACTGGCGCCCTGCTTTTTGCTGTAATTTTTTTTTATGCCAGGAAAGAATTGGCTTTGAATTGAGGCATGTTTAATTTTTTTTTTTTGTGGATGTGCCAGTCCTTAGGCTTGAACTTAGAGCCTTGTGCTCTCGTATGCTTTATCACTCAATGCTAGTGCTCTTCCACTTGAACCATACCTCCACTTGCAGCTTTTTTTTTTTTGTGGGTCATGGGGCTTGAACTCTGGGCTTGGGTGCTGTCCCTGCACTCCTCAGCTCAAGGCTAGCATTCTACTGCCTGAGCCACAGTGCCACTTCCGGTTTTCTAGTAGTTTATTGGAGATAAAGAGTCTCATGGACTCTCCTGCCCGGGCTGGCTTTGAACCTTGATGCTCAGATCTCAGCCTCCTGATTAGCTAGGATTACAGGTCTGAGCCACTGGTGCCCGGCACACTTGTAGCTTTTTACTGGTTAATTGGAGGTAAGAGTCTCAAGGATTTATCTGTCCAGTCTGGTTTCAAACTGTGATTTCAGCCTTCTGAGTAGCAAGAATTACAGGTGTAAGCCACCTGCACTTAGCAATGTTGAATTTTTAAACTGCTCTTAGTATCAACTTAAAAAAATCAAGTAGTTTGTATTATTGTGTGACATCGTGTTGGGTTCTGTTACCTACCATCAAGATGAAAATAAAAAGAAGCTAGAGTTGGGGATAAATGATAATGGCTGGGGGCTGGGAAGGTGGTTCAGTGGTAGAGCGCTTGCCTTGCATGCCTGAGGCCCTGGGTTGGATTCCTCAGCACCACATAAGCAAAAAGAAAAAAGCCGGAAGTGGCACTTTGGCTCAAATGGTAGAGCGCTAGCCTTGAGCTGAAGAGCGCAGGAACAGCGCCCAGGCCCAGAATTCAGGCCCCACGACTGGACCCCTCCAAAAAAAATGATAATGGTTGATGGAGGCTGGGAGTATGCAGTGTTTTATTTTCTAGTCATCAGCTTTTCTGCCTTCACACTTTTGAGAGTTCACTAAAAAGTAGTATTTTATAAAGTTTAATCTTATGCTTTGGTCTAGTGATTATGTCCTTGTTAGTTGGCGGGGTGGGAGAACTCATGTGTTTGTGCACAGTCTTAGCTATTTTATTATTCTTTGAAATCCTGACTCCTAGCTTTTTCATTGGGCATCATATTCAACACTTTGCTTGAGACTTGCTTAATCTACAAGTGTTTCTTAAAGTCTTGGCATTTCTCAGTTCTGACGTGGACTTGCTAAAAGAGGGGGCAGTTTCTAATTGTATCTCACACTTGATATCAGAATAGTTGTTTACCCTACTTGGTACTGATTAGTTATGTGATATCAGCACAAAGGTGAAATGCAGGAGAGAGCTGAAGGTGTTGAGAATAGAAGTTTTCATGTTTTACTGATGCTTTTTTTTTTTTGGTCCCCATCTTGCTGCTTAACACAGGGCTGGGCACTGTCCCTGAGCTTCTTTTGTGCAAGGCAAGCACCCTACCACTTGAGCCACAGCACCACTTCTAGCTTTTTCTGTTTTTTTTTTTTTTGCTAGTCCTGGGGCTTGAATCTCAGGACTGGGCACTGTCCCTGAACTTCCCCCCGACACCCCAAGGCTAGAGCTCTACCACTTGAGCCACAGCACCACTTCCAGCTTTTTCTGTGTATGTGGTACTGAGGAATGGAACCCAGAGTTTCATGTATGCTAGGTAAGCACTCTACCACTAAGCCACTTTCCCAGCCCATCCTTTTCTGTTTATATGGTACCGAGGAATCAAATCCAGGGCTTTGTGGGTGCTAGGCAAGCACTCTACCACTAAGCCACATTCTCAGCCTTTTTTTAGTAGTTTTTTGGAGATAAACTATCCAACTTTCCTGCCAGGTATACCTTAGAACTGTGATTCTCAGCCAGGCGTCCGTGGCTCACGCCTGTAATCCTAGCTACTCAGGAGTCTGAGAACTGAAGATTGTGGTTCAAAGCCGGCCTGGGCAGGAAAGTCCATGAGACTCTTATCTCCCATAAACCACTAGAAAACCGGAAGTGGCATTGTGGCTCAAGTGGTACAGGGCTCACCTTGAGCTGAAGAGCTAAGCGACAGCATCCAGGCCCCAGAGTTCAAGCCCCCCAACCGACAAAAAAAACAAAACCACACCCCCCCCCAAAAAAAAACAACAACTGTGATCCTCAGATCTCAGCCTCCTGACTAGCTAGGATTACAGGTGTGAGCCACTGTCACCTGGCTTCATTGATGGCTTTTTTTTTTTTTTTTTTTTGGGTCAGGGGCTTGAACTCTGGGCTTGGGTGCTGTCCCTGCACTCTTCAGCTCAAGGCAGGCGCTCTACCGCTTGAGTCACAGCGCCACTTCCGGTTTTCTAGTGGTTTATTGGAGATAAGAGTCTCCTGGACTTTCCTGCCCAGGCTAGCTTTGAACCTTGATCCTTAGATCTCAGCCTCCTGAATAGCTAGGATTACAGGCGTATGCTGCTGGCACCCGGCGCCTGGCACCCGGCTCACTGATGGCTTTTAAGAAGAGAAGATAGTGGAAGGCTTGGCTGAGAGGTGGCTCATATGCCTAGCAAGAAGGAGGCCCTGAGTTCAAAGCCCAGTACCACAAAAAAAAAAACCCCAAAGTATATGTATTATTGAATGTTCTTTCTTTTCTTTTCTTTTTTTTTTTTGCTTATGTGGTGCTGAGAAATCCAACCCAGGGCCTCAGGCATGCAAGGCAAGCGCTCTACCACTGAGCCACCTTCCCAGCCCTGAATGTTCTTTCTTAACTTGTCTCTCTGATGGGCTGTCTGATACACTTCAGTCTGTTTTCCTATTATGCTAAAATTTTGGGGTTTTTTTCTTGCCAGTCCTGGGGCTTGAAGTCAAGGTCTGGGCACTGTCCCTCAGCTTCTTTTGTTCAAGGCTAGCACTCTACCACTTGGGGTACAGGGCCACTTTTGGTTTTTGTAGAGTGTTTTGAGATAATATGGAGGCTCTTTGCTAGACTTTTTTTTTTTTTTTTGGTGAAAGAAGGAGAAAGATGAGGAGAGAGGGAGGGGGAGAGAAGGAAGGAAGGAGGGCAGAAATAGATCAAAGATCACTATAAGATTTGGAGTCTAAGCAACTGAAATACTTTTTTTTTGTGTGTGTGTGGGGGGGGGTCCAGTCGTGGGGCCTGAACTCTGGGCCTGGGTGCTGTCCCTCAGCTCTTCAGCTCAAGGCTAGCACTCTACCACTTGAGCCACAGCACCACTTCCGGCTTTTTTCTTTTTGCTTATGTGGTGCTGAGGAATTGAACCCAGGGCCTCAGGCATGCAAGGTAAATGCTCTACCACTGAGCCACCTTCTCAGTGCCCCCCTTGCTAGACTTTTTAGCCTGCTTCTTTAACATAATGTTTTTCAGTTTACCTTGTCATGTTTTCCCTTTGCTTTGCTTGAACTAGTATAGTCCTAAGTGGAACATGGCAGGACACAGGTTTCTCCCCTCTTTTTTAGTATTGGGTGGGCATCTTGTCTGTGTCACAGCTTGATACCACCAAATTGAAAGGATTTTTGACTGCTTCAGATGCGGAGTGTGACAGAAGCTGAGCTGGGTTTCCTGGGCCAGAGAATGGACTCTGTCAAAGCAAAAGAATGGTTGCAGAAGCACAAACCCAGACCTTCAAGCTGTGACTAACATTTTGGCAACATGCATCTCTTTGCCAAATAACTTCTTTTCTTTTGGAGTGTGATTGTTGATCTCTTTCTCAAAGTAGGCTCTTGTTGCTACTGTTCTCCACACAACTCCCAAGCAGAAGTTGGCAGAGTTCCCCCTTGCTGACTGTCTCTTGAGGGATATGCCCCGGATTAGAGTGGAAGGGGCGTTTCATGTCAAAATGAGGTTCATTGGCAGATCCTGAACGCTGCTCTGCAAAGAAATAGAGGCAACACTCTTTATGGAATGTTCTTGCAACTTTTTTTTTCTCCTTCTAAATTTAAATCTGTTTCTTATTCATCTGATGATTAAATGCAGAATCATTGCCTTTGACTAGCTTTGCAAATGCAAGACATTGAGGAAAAGAGACAGTGTTTTTTATTCCACTGCATCCCCCTTTACTCCTAGTCTTGAAGCTGGAGGAAGTATACAGGCTCAATGTGAGAACATTTCTCCTTCCTTCTTCCCTTCCTCCTTTCTCTCTCTCTCCTTTCTTTTTCTCTTTCTCTCTTCTTCCCTTCCTCCCTCTTCTCTCTCTTCCTTCTTTCTGTCTTTGTCTTTCTCTCTCTCCCTTCTTTCCTTCCTTCCTTCCTTCTCTCTCTCTCTTTCTCTCTCTCCCTCTCTCCTTCTCTTCTTTCCTCCCTCCCTCTCTTCCTTCCTTCCTTCCTTTTTTTTTTTTTTTTTAGTACTGGGGATCAAACCCAGCAGCATACTAGGCAAATGTTCTATTGGGTTATATACATCCCCAGTCTCAATGACCATTTTTTGTTTGTTGTTTTTTCATAGTTTTTAAATTTAGCTTACATTAGTTATACAAGAGGGTTTTATTCTGAGATTTTCATGTGTGTGTACAGGCATGCAGTATACTGCATCAGTCTCCTTCCTCTTTTTATTTAGTGCCAGTCCTGGGGCCCTGGGTACTCTCCTCCAGCTGCTTTTTGGTCAAGGCTAGCGCTCTGCCATTTGAGCCACAGCTCCACTTCCCCTGCCTTCCTCCTCTTGAAACAGTTTCTCTCTCTCTCTCTCTCTCTCTCTCTGTTTGGGCCTGGGTTCATCCCTGAGCCTCTCTGTGCTCAAAGCTATTGCTCTACCACTTAAGCCACAGTGCCACTTTTGTCTTTTTCTGTTTCTGTGGTACTGAGGATTCAAACCTAGGGCTTCATGCATGCTAGGCAAGCACTCTACTACTAAGCCACATTCCCAGCCCCTATTTATTTATTTATTTGGAGGTTGTAAGGCTTGAACTCAGGTCCTGAGTGCTATCCCTGAGCCTCTTTATGCTCAAGGCTAGCACTCTACCACTTGAACCACGAGCCACTTCCAGTTTTTGATGGTTAATTGGAGATAAGAGTCTCGCAGGGACTTTTCTGCCTTAGCTGGCTTTTTACTATGATCTTCAGATCTCAGCCTCCTGAGTAGCTAGGATTACAGGTGAGCCACTGGCACCTGGCTTCACTGATGGCTTTTAAGAAGAGAAGATAGCTGGAGGCTCATATGCCTAGTAGGAGGGAGGCCCTGAGTTCAAAGCCCAATACCACAAAAAAAAAAGTATATATAGCTGGGTGCCGGTGGCTCACGCCTCTAATTCTAGCTACTCAGGAGGTTGAGATCTGAGAATCAAGGTTCAAAGCCAGCCTGGGTAGGAAAGTCTGTGAGACTCTTATCTCCAGTATACCACCAGAAAACCAGAAGTGGCGCTGTGGCTTAAGTGGTAGATTGCTGGCTTTGAGCTGAAGAGTTGAGGGACTGCGTTCAGGCCCAGAGTTCAAGCCCCACAACCAAGAAAAAAAAAAAATCAACTTCATCATTACTGAGAATCTACTCATACAACACATGCAAAGGGCATATATATATATATATATATATATATATATATATATATATATATATATACATGTGTGTGTGTGTGTGTGTGTATATATATATATATGCAGAGTTCATAATAGGAAAAGAATAGCTTGAATGTCAGAAGAGTGTCATTATTGTGAATGGGCAATGAGAGTCAAAATACATTAAAAGTGAACAAACCCAACTGCTTGGGAGGCAGAGATCAGAAGGATCACAGTTTGAGTAGAGGCCAGTCAGGCGAAAGACTTTTCAAAACCCATCTTAATGTGTTTAACTGTGAGGTTATTTAATAATGTGGATATGGGGCTGGAAAGGTGGCTCAGTGGTAGAGTGCTTGTCTTGCATACATGAGGCCCTGGGTTCGATTCCTCAGCACCACATAAGCAGAAAAAGCCAGAAGTGGCACTGTGGCTCAAATGGTAGAGTGCTAGCCTTGAGCTGAAGAGCTGAGGGACAGTGTCCAGGCCCAGAGTTCAGGCCCCATGACCAGCAAAAAAAAAAAAAAATGTGGATATGACCTGTCATCTAGTATTAAATTCTTAGTCATTGATTTTTATGATAAAAAATAATAGGAAAGAAGGAAACTGCAGCTTTCATTACAGATTCCTTGACTCCCTATAGAGTTACAGTAAACTCCCATATTGCCTCTGGGTAGTGGGTTTCCCGAATTTCTTTAGGGCTTTAATTTCCTAAAGCTGTGCACGTAAGTTAAAAAAATATTAGCGGAGATATAGGTGTAGAATTATTGTTTATGTCATTTCTTAAGCAGTTAAGGTTCTGAATGCTTAAAAGGCTAGCATTGTTTGTGCAAAAAGTTGGTGATTCCGTCCCCCTAATAGTAATGAAATTACTTCTATTGAGTTAACTTTTTTTTTTTCAGTTGTGGGGTCTGAACTTGGCCTGGGCGCTGTCCCTTAGCTCTTAAGCTCAAGGCTAGCACTCTACCACTTGAGCCACAGTGCCATTTCTGTTTTTTTCTGCTTATGTGATGCTGAGGAATCGAACCCCAGGGCCTCATGCATGTGAGGCAAGCACTCTACCACTGAGCCATCTTCCCAGCCCTTGAGTAAACTTTTTATGTCATAATAAAAGCTGAAAATAAAACCACCCTTGTTTCTATTTATAAAGAATGCTTTTCTTGCTGGGCACTAATGCCTATAATCCTGGCTGCACAGGAGGCTGAGATCTGAGGATTACATTTCAAAGCCAGCCCCAGCAGGAAAGTCTGTGAGACTCATCTCCAATTAACCACCAGAAAACCAGAAATGGCGCTGTGGCTGAATTGGTAGAGCGCTTACCTTGAGCTGAAGAGCTGAGGAACAGCACCAATGCCCAGAATTCAAGCCCCACAACCGACAAAAAAAAAAAAAAAAAAAAGCTTTTCTATTTGTATCTTTGATAACAGATTTTTGAAGAAATCATGCAAGATGATCAAGTGTTTAAATGGCACAGTAGATGTAAAAGAAATTCAGTTTAAAAGAACATATGTTTTTACAATGAAATAAAATGATATTGTACATAAAGCTTGATAATATAAAAAAAACTCATCTTAATTTAAAAAAAAAACAGTATGGTGGTTCATATTTGTCATCCCATCTACATGGGAAACAAAAGTGAGAGGGTTACCATCCAAGAGATACTAATGGAAAAATCACTAAAATGAAAAGAACTGGGGGGCTGGGAATGTGGCTTAGTGGTAGAGTGCTTGCCTTGCATGCATGAAGCCTTGGGTTCAATTCCTCAGTACCACACAAACAGAAAAAGCTGGAAGTGGTGCTGTGGCTCAACTGGTAGAATGCTATCCTTGAGTAAAAAGAATCTCATGGACAGTGCCCATGCTCTAAGTTCATCAAGTCCCCCAGGACTGACAAAACACACACACACACACATACACACACACACACACACACACACACGGACACACACACGGACCTGCCTGGCACACACACGGATGGACACATACACACACACACACACAGACACACACGGACCTGCCTGGCGCACACACACGGGGACACACACACGGGGACACACACACACACACACACACACACACACACACACACGGACCTGCTTGGCTCAAGTGGCAAAATGCTTTGTGCATGAATACCGAAGGAATAAATATCATATATACTGACTAAAAACAAATCATTTCCAAATTATTTCCACTAAGGAGCTTGAAAATTCACATGAAGCTAAATTTGTTTTCGCCAAGTTTAAAATACTTTTTAGTAAAAATCAGTTATAATAAGAGGGAGAAGCCAGATGCCAATGGTGCATACCTGTAATCCTAGCTACTCGGGAGGCGGGGATCTGAAGGTTGAAGTTCAAAGCAGCCAGAGCAGGAAAGTCTATCTCTAATTAAGAACCTAAAAACCAGAAGTGGAGCTGTGGCTAAAAGTGACAGAACACTAGCCTTGAACAAAAAAGCTCATGGACAGAACCCAGGCCCGAGTTTAACCCCCATGACTGACAAAAAAAACGGGGGGAGAAGCTAGGAATGTGTCTTAGTTGTAGAGTCCTTGCTTAGCATGCATAAGGCCCTGGGCTTGATTCCTTAGTACCACATAAACAGAAAAGGCCGGAAGTGGCACTGTGGCTCAAGTGGTAAAGTGTTTGCCTTGAGCAAAAGAAGCTTAGGAGCTATGCGCTGGTGGCTCAAGCCTGTAATCCTAGCTACTCAGGAGGCTGAGATCTGAGGATCGAGGTTCAAAGCCAGCCCTGGCAGGAAAGTCCATGAGACTCTTATCTCCAATAAACCACTTGAAAACGAGAAGTGGTGCTGTGGCTCAAGTGGTAGAGTGCTAGCCTTGAGATGAGCACAGGGACAGCGCTCAGGCCCAGAGTTCAAGCCCCACGATCGACGGTCCCCTCCTCCAAAAAAAAAAAAGGCTCAGGAACAGTGTCTAGGTCCACTGGCAAAAAAGGGGGGGAGGGGCGGAACCACATTCCTTAAATATACAGGTTTACCAAACTTCAAACACTTGAGAAAAGAAAGATCTAAGACTATATTAAAGACTAATATCTGTTACCACACAATTAGAGCTTGAGATCATCAAAACTTTTGTATCTACCTTCAAAGTTTTCATACCTTCATATAAGGAATAGATTACTCCAACTAATAATGGCAGGAGAAAGCTGAATCCAAGATCAGCAAAAAGATTTATTTCCTGGTTAGCTTCAATATTAAAAAGACCACCTATTAGTATAGTCTAAGAAATAGCTTCATAAATCCATCCCAAGATCTATCTTGACACAATGTTGCTATTAGCTAATTAGCCCTGAGGAACTAAAGGGTATTTTCTAAATAGACCACATGGTCAGACAGTCATTCCAAATTAGTCCTCCTTTGCCAAATTCTATTTGATAAGTGCTTTCAAGATTCTTTTTGCATGCCAAAACTAGAACGAGATTGTATTTTATTTTATTTTTTTTGTCAGTTGTGAGTGGCTGAACTCTGGGCCTGGGCGCTGTACTTCAGCTTTTCAGCTCAAGGCTAGCACTCTACCACTTGAGCCACAGTGCCACTTCCGGCTTTTTTCTGCTCATGTGGTGCTGAGGAATCCAACCCAGGGCCTCATGCATGCAAGGCAAGCACTCTACCACTGAGACAACTTCCCAGCCCCTATTTTATTTTTTATTAGGAATTGACTTTAAGCCTCAGGATGAGGGAAGGACCAGTGGCAATTGTAGGTGGAAGGAATAGAATAGCTTGAGTGAAGGTCTTCAGGAGGAAAAGAGTTTTATGGGTATTTTAAATTAAAAGAAGTTACAGGGAATCTAGGACACAGGGAATGAGAAGCAGAGAGGCAGGAGACAAGGCTTCAGCAAATGCTGCTCTCCTAAAACACAGATGCACATATATGTGATTTTTTTTATTTTTTGTTAGTTGTGGGGCATGAACTCAGTGCCTGGGTGGTACTATCCCTGAGCCTCTTCATGCTCAAGGCTAGAGCTCTACCACTTGATCTACAGTGACACTTCTGGCTTTTGAGTGGTTAATTGGAGGTAAGAGTCTCACAGGGACTTTTCTGCCCAGGCTGACTTCAAACCGCAATCCTCAGATCTCAGCCTCCTGAGTAGCTAGGATTACAGGTGTGAGCCACTGGCACCTGGCACATCTGTGAATTTTTAGCTTAACCACTAGAGATTTTTTTTTCTCTTCTCTCCAAAAATACTAGTTTACTAATGTTGGTGCTGAAATCCTCAGTATCATAAAGAATAAACTAGGCTGCATTAGGTATTGAAATTTTAGGGTCTTAGAAAGTGGCTTCTTAGAGTATAGAGGAAAGTGATTGTTGGCTTGTTAGAGAGCTATTTAGGAAACATATTTGCTTCCAGGGAATATTAACTTTTATTTGAATCTTCATGGGGTCAGGGAGAGAATGCCGTGTTCTTGTTACGAACTGGTGAGATGACATTCTGCCACACTCAATCATGGAGGCCATATGTCTTACCTGGGTACACAAGTCTTGGACATAACAAGTGATCAGTAGCCCAAGGGCTGTTACAACTGAAGCATTTTTATCTGGGGCCATTGTAAATCTGGATATGTGAAAGAAAGCATTTTTATCTGCAAAGAAAGTGACTTTGGTTTGGAAATCACAGTATTTAAAGCCCAGATGGTCGTGTTTGATTTAGTACTTTTCTTATGTAATTGGATCAGCTTGCTCTGCTTTTATAACTTAAAGTAGATTCTTGATTTAGCAGCCTACCACTAGAGATCAAAGAACAAAAATGTGCAAGTTTTCTAGCATTTCAGCAAGGAGCATCTGTGTTTCTGATGGCTTAAGGGTATCATATGAACAAGAAGAGAGTCTTCAACAGTGAAAGTCACAGCCTTGTTAGATTATCTGTGGTGAGTTGGGGCTTACTATCTTTGAAATGAGGCTTGATACTCTCTCCATAGGAAGTCTGGATCAGCATTTCAAGGAACATCTGTTTATATTTCTTTTCAGGCTTTTTTTGTTGTTGGTGATGGTCCTGGGGCTTGAACTCTGGGCCTGGGCACTGTCCCTCAGCTCTTCAGCACAAGGCAAGCACTCTACCACTTGAACCACAGTGCCACTTCCAGTTTTCTGAGTGGTTTATTGGAGCTAGGAGTCTCATGGACTTTCCTGCCATGGCTTTGAACCGTGATCCCAAATCTCAGCCTCCTAGAATTATAGGCATAAGCCACCATGCCTGGCCAATTAATCTTAACAATTAGACCTAAAACTTAATCTTTAATAAACCACCAAAATGCAGGAAGTAGAGGTGTGGCTTAAGTGGTAGAGTGGTAGCTTTGAGTGAAAAGCTGAGAGACAATGAATGCCTAGGCCTTGAGTTTAATCCTCAGTATTGGCACCAAAAAAAAAAGTTGTTTTTTTCTTTTTTGGGGGGTTGTGGGGCCTGAACTCTGGGCCTGGGTGCTGTCCCTCAGCTCTTCAGCTCAAAGCTAGTGGTCTACCCCTTGAGCCACAGTGCCACTTCTGGCTTTTTCTGCTTATATGGTGCTGAGGAATCGAACCCAGGGCCTCATGCATGTAAGGCAAGTAAGTACTCTACCACTGAGCTACCATCTCAGCCCTTTTTTTTTTTTTTTATTGTAAAGATACTATACAGAGGGTTACAGTTACATGAATGAGGTAATGAGTACACTTCCTATTGAACATTGTTACCCCCTCCATTGTTTTCCCCCTACCATCCCTTCCCTCCCTACCTTCCCCGAGGTTCTTTTTTTTTTTTTTTTGATTGTGATTAAGTGATTACATAATTTCCCTAATTTCACAGTATTGAGGAATAATGATGCTCATTTAAAGTCACAAGTTCATTCTAACATTCCTGGAGCAAATTGTCTATCACAGTCTATAACATATAACGGTGTTCACATTATACACCATACTTGTGATCAGCAGCATGGGGATATTTAGTAGTGGTTCGACCAGATGAGTGGGAGTTCTTTGTTTCTTAAGTCCTGTTAGTTTTGTCGTATCACCTAACATTTTGGATTTAGCATCTAATTATCAGGGAGACCATGTACCATTTGTCTCTTTGCTCTTGGCTTACCTCGCTCAACATGATTCCTTCTAGCTCCATCCATTTCCCTGCAAATGCCATTATTTTGTCATTTCTAATGGCTGCATAATATTCAATTGTGTATAGATACCACAATTTTTGGATCCATTCATCTGCATCCCAGCCCTTTTTTTTTCTTTGGGTCCGGTCGTGGGGCCTGAACTCTGGGCCTGGGCGCCGTCCCTCAGCTCTTCAGCTCAAGGCTAGCACTCTACCACTTGAGCCACAGTGCCACTTCCGGCTTTTTTTACTTTTTGCTTATGTGGTGCTGAGGAATCGAATCCAGGGCCTCAGGCATGCAAGGCAAGCGCTCTACCACTGAGCCAACTTCCCAGCCCACTTATTTATCTATTTAAGAGACAGGTATTGCTGTACTGCCCATCCTGTGCTGAATTCTTGGGCTCAAGTTATCTTCCTGCTTCAGGCTCCTGAATAGCTGGGACTACAGTTGCATGCCACTGTACCCAGATTGGTCATAATTTTTTCTAGTGTTTAGAAATTGCTCAAGTATTTGGCCTCTGTTATCCTAAGTTCTGAGGTCACGAATCACTGTGTGGTTACACCCAGACTTGGACATAGATTCAGGTCACATCAGGCAGCCTGATCCCATTGGAGTTGTTGAGTTAAGGTAATAGGTTCTAGAACTAGATATGATAGCCTTTTAATATTTTTAAGTTTTAAGCTTTAAGTTTTCTACCCTCCTTACCTGCATTGATAACAAGTATAGCATCATATGTTGAGGTTAGTTCTTTTTTTTTTTTTGGTCCGGAAGTGGGGCCTGAACTCTGGGCCTGGGTGCTGTCCCTCAGCTCTTCAGCTCAAGGCTAGCCCTCTACCACTTGAGCCATAGCACCACTTCCAGCTTTTTTTTTTCTTCTGCTTATGTGGTGCTGAGGAATCGAACCCAGGGCCTCAGGCATGCAAGGCAAGCGCTCTACCACTGAGCCACCTTCCCAGCCCGAGTTTAGTTCTTTTTTTGTTTTGTTTTGTTGGTCCTGGGGCTTGAACACTGGGTCTGGATGCTGTCTCTGATCCTCTTTGTGCTCAAGGCTAGCGCTCTACCACTTCAACCACAGCTTCATTTCTGGCTTTTTTGAAATAGTTTATTGGAGATGAGTGTCTCATGGACTTTTCCTTCCCCAGCTGTCTTAAACTGCAATCCTTAAATCTCATCCTCCTGAGTAGCTAGGACTACAGACATGAGCCACTGGTGCCTGGCAGATTATTCTTGTTTTTTTTTTTTGGCTGGTCCTGAGCAGTGTCCCTGAACTTCTTTTGCTCAAGTCTAGCACCCTACCACTTGAGCCACAGCGCCACTTCCAGCCTTTTCTGTTTATGTGGAACTGAGGAACTGAACCCAGAGCTTCAAGCATGCTAGGCAAGTACCCTACCACTAAGCCATATTTCTTTTTATGCCAGTCCTAGGGCAAGTACCCTACTGCTAAGCCACATTTATTTTTATGCCAGTCCTAGGGCTTGAACTAAGTACCTGAGCAATGTCCCTGAGCTCTTCTTGTGCTTGAGGCTAGCACTCCACTACTCCAAGCCACAGCTCCATTTTCAGCTTTTTAGTAGTTAATTGGAGATAGAGTCTCATAGAGTTTCCTGCCTGAGCTGGCTTCAAACTTGGATCCTCAAATCTCAGCCTCCTTAGGAGTAGCCAGGATTACAGGCATGAGCCACTGCTACCCTGCTTGGCTGTTTATTTTTTTATTTTTTTTCAAAATTTTTATTGTGATTAAGTGGTTACATAATTTCCCAAATTTCACAGTATTGTGAGATAGTGATGCTCAGTTAAAGTCACAAACACATTCTAACTTTCCTGGAGCAAATTGTCTATCATGGTCTATAACATTTATGAGTTCTGTGAGCTTTTCAATGCAGTTATTTCTTCCACATTGGGTGATGTGTACATTTCTTTTGTTTTGCATAGCATCAGCTGTTTCTTCTTTCCCACTTGTTCCCTCTTGGCTGTTTATTTTTATGAGTGAAATACTATAAAGTCCTGAGTGATTAAGTGTGGCAGGCTTGTTAGAGAACTCCTGCAATGTCCTGCTTAGAGATTCTAAGCCAATGGTAGATGTTTGAGGGTAAGCTTGGCTGCTCATGTTCTTGGAGCCAAGTAGCAGAAGACAACTCAGGAGAGGAGGGACAAGAGTTATCACTCAGGTTTTCACTTGATCCTCCTGTTTTCAAGATGGTCCTCCTGTCCTTAGTTGTAACTAGTCCTTTGGTTCATCCTCTTATTTTTCCAATCTTCTGTTAGCCACAGCATCACTTCCAGTTTTCTGATGGTTTATGGGAGATAAGAGTTTGACGGACTTTGCTGCCCAGACTGGCTTTGAACCGTGGCCCTCAGATCTCAGCTTCCTTAGTAACTAGGATTACAAGTGTGAGCCACTAGCACCCAGCAGAATCTATTTCTTTTTCTTTTCTTTTTCTTTTTGCCGGTTGTGGTGCCTGAACTCTGGGCCTGGGCGCTGCCCCTCAGCTCTTCAGCTCAAGACCAGCACTCTACCACTTGAGCCACAGCACCACTTCTGGCTTTTTTTGTTTTTTTGCTTATATGGTGCTGAGGAATCAAACCCATGGCCTCCTGCATGCAAGGCAAATGCTCTACTACTGAGTCTCACCTTCCCAGCCTGAATCTATTTCTTATGTAGACTTTTTAGTCCCCATGGCAAACTCCTTAGGTTTCTTCTAGTATTGCTTTTGTATTTAGACTCTTTTTTAGTCTGACTGGATTTCTAAATTAGAATGTGAGTCTTTCATGATTAACTCTTCTCTTCCCTGTGCTGGCTGATGGCCTTGTGTGACTCCATTTTTTTTGCCAACACTTCTAAATCCCTTGGTTCCTAGACTGTGTGGGCAGGGAGGAGATATTAATTTAGAACATTGAGCTACTCAGTATCATTTCACTATCTAAATCCAGGAATCTGTTAATGTTTTTGTGAAATGGAAAATTGACTGAGGCTTTGAAAACAGATGTACTAACCATCTGCCTTGGATTTATGCAGTATTTTTCAGGAGATGATAAAACCCTGTAAAAAAGTGTCTTTTTTTTTTTTTTTTTTTAACTTTGACCAGATGAAGAAACATCCTCTTTTCTCCTTTATATTATAGATCCCAGGACCTAGAAAGAAAAAAAAAATGGCTGTGCCTTTTACTGCCAGTCCCTGTAAAATATCAGTAAATGCATTTGCAGCTGCTTCTTTGTTGCTATGAAGTGCTTTGAAGTCACTAGTCTAATAGTCCTTGTCACAGTAATATTACAGATGCCAAGTATAGAATCCTAGTTCTTATTCCTGGACCTGTTAATATTTGTCATTAAAAAACATAACCAGAGGAGGCCGTTGTTGGCTTTGGCATAGAGCTTATTTGTATTCGTAGGTGAATAGTTCTATAGAAACAGCTCTAATATATATATATATATATATATATATATATATTTATGTATTTATTTATTTATTTTGGTCAGTCATGGGGCTTGAACTCTGGGCCTGGGCACTGTTCCTCAGCTCTTCAGCTCAAGGCTAGCACTCTACCACTTGAGCCACAGCGCCACTTCCAGTTTTCTGAGTGGTTTATTGGCGCTAAGAGTCTCACGGTCTTTCCTGCCCAGGCTGGCTTTGAACTGCGATTCTCAGATCTCAGCCTCCTGAGTAGCTAGGATTATAGGCGTGAGCCATCGGCGTCTGGCAGCTCTAATATTTTTATTTGTTTGTTTGATTTGTATTTTGCTTTCTTGTGTTGGGGTTTGAACTTGGGGACTTGTGCTTCCTAGGCAGGCACTCTATCACTTGAGTCATGTCCCAGCCTTAGCTTATGTTGAGGTTTGAACTGAAGGCCTTGTGCTTGTGTGTACTCAGTCACTGAGCCTACACATGAGGTCCCTTCTTTTCACTGGGGCTCAGTATTGGGTTTGGCCTCATACTTGCTAAGCTGGCCACTCTACCACTTGAACTATGCCTCAGCCCTTTTTCCTTGAGTTCTTTTTCAGATAGTGTCTCATTTTTCTTGCCTGGACTGGTTAGCCTGCCATCCTCCTATTTTACATCTTGTTTCATATTTGAGATGGCATGCACATGGCCCAGATGGTTCCTTTCTTTTTTTTTTTTTCTTTTTTGCCCATCCTGGCCTCGAACCTTGAGTCTCCCAAGTAGCTAGAATTAGAAGCATGAGCCACTGTTTGCTTCCTTCTATGACATTTTTACAACTTCCATTGAAATAGTTTTAAAAAACAATAATTGCAAAAACAATGTTCAATAAAAAGTATGTCTGGTACATTGATTATTCATTATCATCTGTGTTTTAAAGCACTGCTTTAAATTATTTCTGATTTACTGATATTTTGTTTGCATGACTCCTCCCCACTATCCCACAGTACTTAAGTGCCGTCAGAATAGCAGATTTTCTTTCCCTTAAGGGAAGAGTTGAGTAGGTGCTGGAGGTGTTTCTTGAGGTCATCCCCTGCTTTCTGTTTTGGATGATTTTCAGAAATTTAATTTAAAGTTGTCTTTGCATCAGCTATCAGTAGTCATCCTCTAAATGAAGCCATTTCTTTGCAGCTGTGGTTATTTAATTGAATGTGAGAGTAGACTTCTCATTGATTTGTCATCATTTTAGATGAGAGGACTTGGCTTCTGGGGCTTGCTTTGTATCTGGGAATAATCTGTGGTATCTAATTTTTACCACATAGTTTTGTACATTAATAAATAGACTTCAGAATTTACAGTTTTAGGACATTAAAAAAAATATAGCTGGGTGCTCACTGGTGGCTCATGCCTGTAATCTTAGTTACTCAGGAGGCTGAGATCCAAGGATCAAGGTTCAAAGCCAGCCCCAGCAGGAAGATCTGTGAGATTCTTTTTTTTTTTTTTTTTGGTCCGGTTGTGGGGCCTGAACTCTGGGCCTGGGCGCTGTCCCTCAGCTCTTCAGCTCAAGGCTACCGCTCTACCACTTGGGCCACAGCGCCACTTCTGGCTTTTTTCTTTTTGCTTATGTGGTGCTGAGGAATTGAACCCAGGGCCTCAGGCATGCAAGGCAAGCGCTCTACCACTGAGCCATCTTCCCAGCCCAATCTGTGAGATTCTTATCTCCCAATTAACTATTTAAAAATAAAAAGCTGGATGGGCTGGGAATGTGGCTTAATGGTAGAGTGCTTGTCTAACATGCATGAAGCCCTGGTTTGATTCCTCAGTACCACATAAATAGAAAAAAAAAAAACCAGAAATGGCGCTGTGGCTCAAGTGGTAGAGTACTAGCCTTGAGCAAAAGAAGCTCAGGGACAGTGCCCAGGCACTGAGTTCAAGCCCCAGGAACAGCACTAAAAAAATAAGAGACAGAGGAGAAAGTCATATAGGGGAAAAAAACTGTGTTATTGGGATTCATCCTTATGGTTTTGGGTTTTGATTTTGATTGTGTAACAAAATTATACTCTGTAGCCTAAGCTGGCATTGAATTTTCATCCTGCCATTACCTCCCAAATGCTGAGTTTTTCAGGCATATGTCACTGCGCCCAGTGTCATCCTTACTTTTTTTTTTTGTCGTGGGGCTTGAAGTCTGGGCTGGTGCTGTCCCTGTGCTCTTCAGCTCCAGGCAAGCACTCTACCAGTTGAACCACAGTGCCACTTCTGGTTTTCTAGTGATGAATTGGAGATAGGAGTCTCACGGACTTTCCTGCTTGGGCTGGCTATGAACTGCAATCCTCAGCTTCCTGAGTAACTAGGATTATAGGCAAGAGCCACCAGCGCCTGGCTTCATCCTTACATTTTTATGAAAGAAAAAAATATGTGGACTGTCTCCTTTATTTTCTCTTTCAGGGTTGTGTGTTTATAATAGTGAAAAATCATTGATTAAAATATTTGTGTTCAGTTTATTTTAGAAGTCTTAGGATATTTCAGTTTAAATATTCATGGTGGGTATGTGATTTTTTTTTTTTTAGCTTGTTGGATCAATCAGATTTGCTACATAGTTTCCATAAAGAAAAAAAAAATGCCTGTAGTTGGGGAAAAAAATTCCCCTCAACATATATACTTGGAATCTTAATGAATTCCATCTCTATACGTAAGAGAAAGCTATTTCACCAGAAGTGTGACTGAATTGAATTTCAGAGAAGAGGTAGTACTTTCTCCATTAAGAGGAGAGGGGTGTGAATTGTATAGAATAGTGATGGTAAGAATTACACTAGTCCTGTTTCTTTGTATTTTAGAGACCTTAGAAACTTTCTCTACTCTGTCCTAGAACACAAGGAGGCATGTCTTTGATTCTGTGTGGACATCAGTTCTCAAGTAATTACAGGAAACTTCTAGCTCCTGCTATCTTTTGGAGTGGCATGTGAATACTCTTAGGCAGTGGCTGGTTCTTTTCTTACGTTGGGGTTCTTTGGCCTATAAATACCCAAGAAGCCCTTGGCAGAAGAAAGGTTCCCCATCCCTGGCCTAGAAGTGAAGGCTATTATGCGATTGAGTATAGGAGCTCTTACTTCTCCATACTTTACTGCTTTTTAGGAGTAAGTGAAGGGCAGGGGGATAAGGTAGGCTGATTACTATCAGGGGATCTTTTTTTTTTTTTTTTGTCAGTCATGGGGCTTGAACTCTGGGTCTAGGTGCTGTCCCTCAGCTCTTCAGCTCACAATGCCACTTCCAGCTTTTTCTGTGTATGTGGTGCTGAGGAGTTGAACCCAGGGCCTCATGCATGCAAGGCAAGCAATCTACCAGAGCCATCTTCCCAGCCCCTTATCAGGGGACTTCTTTTTTTTTTTTTTGGGTCCCGTCGTGGGGTCTGAACTCTGGGCCTGGGCGCTGTCCCTCAGCTCTTCAGCTCAAGGCTAGCGCTCTATCACTTGAGCCACAGCGCCACTTCCGGCTTTTTTCTTTTTGCTTATGTGGTGCTGAGGAATCGAACCCAGGGCCCCATGCATGCCAGGCAAGCGCTCTACCACTGAGCCATCTTCCCAGCCCCTTATCAGGGGACTTTTAACCCCTTTCCTAGCTTCCAATTACTCTTAATCTCTCTGTCTTATGCTCAGAAAAGGAAGATTACATTTGGTCTATGAGATGAGTGAAAAAGTTGACTGAGCTCCTCATTTGCTTTGGGTGTGAAACTATTGGTTCATTTAGACTTATTAGTTATTGTAGGCACTTTGGGTGGTGAATAAATCACTAAAGCTTCCAATTATTATCTCTTACCTCTCTTCTCTGTGCTCTGTCCTACCTTCCGTGGCCTTCTCGCTGACTCTCTAACATATCAGGCACACTCCCCTGCTGGGGATCTCACTCGCTGTTACTTTTCTTTAAAACTTACCGTTGTCCAGGAGATCACAGGGTTTGCTGTGCTCACAGAGACACTTGTCTAGAGAACCACTTCTGCCTGTGCCGCCCTTTCCCCCAAACCTATGTGAGAGAACGCACCACCCTACTCCTACACTCTGCCTCTGTGATTCTGTAGTCTTTTCATTCCTCTTATCAAGAACTGAAATACTGTTATTATCTTTGTTTCCTTGTTTATCTAGTCCTCTAGAATGTAAGCTCCAAGATTGTAGAAACTTACCTTGTGTAGTTTTAGAACAGGATTTAATCAGTTGTGCTATTATTGGCATAAACTGGATCTTTTTTTTTTTTTTTTTTGTCATGAAAGGCCATCTTATGCAACTTAAAGAGTGTTTATCACCTTTGTATCCACTAGATGCCAGTAGTACCCCCTACTCCAGTCTTAGCATTTAAAAGTATCTCTGGACATTGCCAGCTGTCTCCTGGGAGAGGAAATCTCTCTGCTGGTTCAGTCATTGTTCTAGAGCAATACTTTAGCACATAGTAGGTATTAATGGCTCATGCCTGTCATCTTAGATACTCAGGAGGCTGAGATCCTGAGAATCGGTATTTGAAGCTAGCCTTGGCAGAAATGTCCAGAAGACTCCCATTTCCAAAGCCACAAAATGCTAGATTGGAGGTGTGGCTCAAGTGGTAGAGCGCTAGCTGGCAAGCAAGCGGAGCAGGCACAAGGACCTGAGCTCAAATTTCAGTACTTGGGGGGGGGGGGGGGGAGGCAATATTGTAAATGGTTTAAGTGGTAAGTGCTCAGTTCAATGATGGTTGAGTGAATGAATTCAGCAAGAAAACCAGGGTAAAATGTTTCTTCTTTTCTCATAGATACACTGTTCTTCTGTCTTTTTGGTATGTTGGTATGCTTTTTTCCTTTCTTTGAGATTTGCTTTTCTTTTTCTTTTTATTTTATTTACTTTGCCCTTCCTGAGGCTTGAACTGAACTCTGGGTGCTGTCCTCTAGCTGCTTTTGCTGAAGGCTAGTGCTCTACCACTTGAGCCATAGCACTACTTCTGGCTTTTTCTCTGATTTTATTGGAGATAAGAGTCTCATATATGGGCTGGGAAGGTGGCTCAGTGGTAGAGTGCTTGCCTTGCATGCCTGAGGCCCTGGGTTCGATTCCTCAGCACCACATAAGCAGAAAAAGCTGGAAATGGTGCTGTGGCTCAGGTGGTAGAGCGCTAGCCTTGAGGTGAAGAGCTGAGGGACAGTGCCCAGGCCCAGACTTCAGGCTCCACAACTAACAACAACAACAAAAAGAGTCTCATAGACTTTCTTGCCCAGACTGGCTTTGAACCGTGATCCTCAGATCTCAGCTTCCTGAGTAACTAGGAGGTGAACCACTGATACCCAGCTATTGCTTGCCTTTTTAGATATTGTAACTTACTTTTTATTTTTTCCAAGTGCTGGGTTTGAACCCAGGAGCCTCACTCACGCTACCACTGAGCTACAATTCCTATCTTACATTGCTTCTTTTAAATTTACTTTTGTCTTATTTAGGCTTCTACTCTATGCTATAGAGTAACTGGAGAAAAATAGATACGGCGCTGGGGAGCGGGTAGCTGGCTGGCTGGCTCACTGGCATACTAGTCTAGGAAATCTTGTGTTTTTAGTTCTGCCAGAAAAAAAAAAGATATGGTGGTGTTAGTGCTTAGACCTCATTGGGTAATTAGACAAATATATGAAATGGTACTCTCAAGATTAATTTTTATTTAATTAGTGTCCAAACTGGTATTGAGTCAGCATATAGGGTTATTTGAGTTAGTACTTGTTAAATGCTTACCATAACTGGGTAAGGTTGATAATGGGATTAAATCCAGCCTATCTATCCAACTCCAGTTTTACTTTTCATTTTTTGCCATTTTTTCTTTCTTCTTTCTCTTTATGTCTTTCTCTCTCTTTTCTTTCCTCCTTTCCTTTCCATCCTCCCTTCCTCCCTTTCTCCCTTCCCCCTCTCTTTTTTCCTTTCCTTTTCCTTTCTTTCGTCTATCCTTCTTTCCTTTCCCTCCCTCCCTCTCTCTCTCTACCTCTCTCTCCCTTTCTCTCTCCCTTCCTTCCTCCCTCCCTCCCTTCCTTCCTTCCCTCCCTCCCTCCCTTTCTTTCTTTCCTTTTTTTTTTTTTTCTTTTTTGGTCGGTTGTGGGGCTTGAACTCTGGGCCTGAGCGCTATCCCTCAGCTCTACAGCTCAAGGCGAGCACTCTACCACTTGAGCTACAGGGCCACTTCCAATTTTCTGGTCGTTTATTGAAGATAAGAATTTCACAGACTTTCCTGCCCAGGCTGGCTTTCAATCTCGATCCTCAGATCTCAGCCTCCTGAGTAGCTAGGATTACAGGCGTGAGCCACCAGGGCCCGGCTTTTCTTTCCTTTTCTTTCTTTCTTGCCTGCCTGCCTGCCTGCCTGCCTTCCTTCCTTCCTCCCTCCCTTCCTTCCTTCCTTCCTTTCTCTCTCTCTCTCTCTCTCTCTCTCTCTCTCTCTCTCTCTCTCTCTCTCTCTCTCTCTCGCTTGCTTGCTTGTTTGTTTTTTTCTTCCTAGTGGCACTAGGGTTATATGCTGGTTTGACTTTCCAGCATGGCTTGGTACACATGGTCTGTCATATGTACCAGAGGCTATCTGTGAATATTTTCCTATGTCATGAACTCATTACTCATATGATTTTGAAGCACTTCTGTGGATTGAGTGATGAGGTTGATTACGTAATCTTGAGCTTTTCTTGTTGGTAAGTTGAATTCAAGAGAACCATTGTTTTTTGCTTGCATTCTTTGAGATCAAGAAGTAGGACTTCTAAATGGGGTTGGATTTCCTTCCTTCCTTCCTTCCTTCCTTCCTTCCTTCCTTCCTTCCTTCCTTCCTTCCTTCCTTCCTTCCTTTCTTCCTTCCCTCCCTCCTACCCTCCCTCCCTCCCTCCCTTCCTTCCTTCCTTCTTTCCTTTCTTTCTTTCTTTTTAAGTAAAAAGAAACTCCTTCACGAATCTGCATATCATCCTCCTTCGGGGACTATGCTAATCTTTTTTGTATCATTATTCTATGTGCTGCTGAAGTGAGCATGGGATTTGGAAAATCAAAACCTATTTTGGAGGTGCTTGTTGCTCTTGCGTTTAGGTTTTATTTAGATTCTTCTGCCTTAATCTTCTGAGTAGACAAAAAAAAAAAACATTTTTTTGTTCTTTCCTTTTTTTTTTTTTGTGCCAAGATCTGGTTACTGTCCCTTAGCTTTTTCCACTCAAAGCTGGTGCTCTGCCACACTCTGAACCACACCTCCACTTTGCCTTTTTTGTGTTTCCTACAGGGCTGACTGGCTTTGAACAGAGATCCTCAGATCTCACCCTCCTGAATATCTAGAGTATAGGTGTGAATCACTGGTGTCTCCTCAAGGAATGAGGATTGAACCTAGGACCTTGTGCATGTTAGCAAGGACTTTACCTTTTGAGCCACACCCTAACCTCCTTTGGTCCCTACTTTAATGTCTTAGGGTAAGTCAGTTCCCTGTTTTTTCCCCTTATCTATGAAATGAAGATTACTTACAAATTATAATAGGAGGCTGCCAGGTGCTGGTAGCTCACACATGTAATCCTAGCTACTCAGGAGGCTGAGATTCCAGGTTTGAAACTAGCTGGGACAGGAAAATTTGGTGAGACTCATCTCCAATTAACCACCAGAAAATCTGAAGTGGAGCTGTGGCTCAAAGTGGTAGACTGCAAGCCTTGAGCAAAAAAGACCAGAGACAGAGCTCAGGCCCTGAGTTCAAGCCCGTAACTGGTGTACACACACACACACACACACACACACACACACACACACACACACACACACACACACACACACACACACACACACACACACACACACACACACACACACACACACACACACACACACACACACACACACACGTCCCTTAGATAATTACATACATTAGAATGTTGGTACTTTGTGACCTGCTAAGGCACTTTTTGTGTGATAATTACAATCTAATTGATTTGATGGGTGTAACTATACCAGGTGTCAGTGAACTCCTGAGTCACATCTGTTCCATAGCTTGTTTTTATATGGCCTACAAGCTAAGAATGGTTTTTATAGTTCTAAAAGATTGTAAGTATTAGAACTGGTGGGTGTGGTTCAAGTAGTAGAGCAAGGAAAAAAGCTGAGCAAAATCTCAATGTCCTGAGTTTAATTAAGCCTTAGTATATTCGCCCCCCTGCCCCCCTAAAAAAAGTCAAAGTCAAGAAAATGAGAAGGGGGCTGGGAATGTGGCTTAGTGCTAGAGTGCTTGCCTAGATTGCATGAAGTCCTGAGTTCAATTCCTCAGTACCACATACACAGAAAAAGCCAGAAGTGATGCTTGTGGCTCTTGTGGCTCAAGTGGTAGAGTGCTAGCCAAAGAAGCTCAGGGACAGTGTCCATGCCCTGAGGTCAAGTTGAGGACTGGCAAAAAAAGAAAAAAAGAAAATGAGGACAGGCCATAGACAGGGGAAATATACTTGTAGAAGACAAATCTAATAAAGAACTGTTACCCCAGTTACACAAAGATCTTTTAAAACTCAACATTAAGAAACAGAACAAAGGTAAATGATGGTATCTCAAGCCTGCAATCCTAGCTACTTTGGAGGCTGAAATCTGAGGAATGAAGTTCAAAGCCAGCTTGGACAGGAAAGTCTGTGAGACTCTTATCTCCAATTAGCTACCAAAAAAGCCAAAAGTAGAGCTATGGCTCAAGTGCTAGAGTGCTAGTCTTGAGCAAAAAAGCTCAGGGACAGCACCCAGACTCTGAGTTCAAGCCCCAGAACTGGCGCACACACACAGAAAAATAAAAAAGGAAGGAAAGAAAAGAACCTGGTTCATAGGAGTAAAAATATAACATATTTATAGAGCGAGCACAGGCTTAGTATGTGTTCATTTCCCAGCATCCCTTCCCTCTCAAAAAGGTAAAAAATACAGATGCCTCACCAAAGAATATGTATGCATGGCAGATAAACAGTAAAGAGATGTACAATTTTTAGTCATGTCATTAGAGAATTGGGGATTAGTTCAAGATGCCATTACATGCCTATTGAAGGGACCAAAATCCAAAACACCAAATGCTGGCAAGGACATGCATCAACAGGGATTCTTATTCATTGGTGGCCAAAATGCAAAATGATATGGCCACTAGAGAAGAGATTTGGCAGGTTCTTAGAGAAGTAACATACTCGTAGCATGTGATCCAACTGTCAGAATTCTTGATATTAACCCAAATGTGCTTAGGACTTCCATCTACTCAGAAATCCTCACAGGAATGCTTGCAGCATCTTTATCTATAATTGTCAAAATTTGGACACCACCAGGATATCCTTCAGTAGAGATGGATAAACAGACAGTCATATATCTAGAAAATGGAACTCACCACTAACAAGGAAGAGCTGATATGGTTGTGCGCATTTTAGCTTCCTGAGAAGCTAAACTGGGATAATTACTTGAACCCAGAAGTTCAAGACTAACCTAGGCAATGCAGTGAGGCCTCCATCTTTAAAATTGGTGGGGCTGGGCATGTAATTCATTGATCCAGTGCTTGTCTTGTATACACAAAGTCCCTTGTTCATTCCACAACATCAGCTGGGGAGAGGGAACTATCAAGTCATATGAAAAGATATGGAGAGAGTGATTGGGAATGTGGCTTAGTGGTAGAGTGCTTGCCTAGTAAGCATGAAGCCCAGGGTTCGATTCCTCAGTACCACATAAACAGAAAAAGCTGGAAGTGGCGCTGTGGCTCAAGTAGTAGAATGCTAGCTGTGAGCAAAAAAACAAGTTCAGGGACAGTGCCCAGGCTCTGAGTTCAAGCCCCAGGACTGGCCAAAAAAAAAAAAAAAAGATACGGAGAGAAGTAAAAAAGATAATTGTAAAAATATAACATAGTGTATAATTTAACTGTGACAGTTTGGAAAAGGAAAACCTTGAAGAAAGTAAAAAGACCAAGGACTATTTTAGGCATGAGTGGGGAAAGGCAGAGAGCGTAGGATTTATAGAATAGTCTTCAGTATGATACTACAGAACAGTAGAAAAAAAGAACAGTAGATATAGCTTATTGTGTACATTTGTCACATCAAGTGAACCCCATGTAAATTATGAACCTTGGGTAATAATGGACCACTTATAGATTCATTGATTGTAACTAATGATCCATTTTGGTAGGTGATTATGTGCATATGTGGGGACAGTTATATTTAAATTCTCTGAGCTTTTTGCCTAGTTTTGCTGTGAACCTAAAGCTTCTCTAAAATACAAAGTTTACTCATTAAAGATAAAAGGTATGACTCAAGTAGTGGAGTACTTAAGACTCTGAGCTCAAACTTCAGCACCACCAAGAAAATCAGAGTTGGATTGGAGTTCCTGATATACATAAATCCCTGAGTTTGATTCCCAGCACCATAAGGGAAAAAAAATCTAATAGATTGGATGTTTTCCACATAGCCTAGAATATTTATTAATTGCCCTGATTTGGATCTAGGTGATGAGATGCTTAGGCTCTCAGTCATGCCTGTCCTGTAGACTTCCTGGACACTAAGTGTCTCTAATGTTTTGTTTTTTCTTTTTGTCGGTTGTGGGGCTTGAACTCTGGGCCTGGGCTCTTTAATTGAAGGACAGTGATCAATCACTTGATCCAAAGAGCCACTTCCAGTTTTCTGGTGGCTAATTGAGAGAGAGAAGAGTCTCACGGCCTCTCCTGCCCAGGCTGGTTTTGAACTGTGATCCTCAGATCTCAGTCTTGTGAATTGCTAGGATTACAGGCATGAGCCACCAGCGCCCAACATAAGTGTCTCTAATGTTAAAATTTGTTCTTAAGAATTTCTGGCTTTTTTTTTTTTTTTTTTACAGGTATATGAGTGACCTACAGCTGCAAATAAAGACGGAGAGAGAGCAGTGCCAACTGCGAGCAGGGCAAGGATGCCAATTCCTCCTCCCCCTCCACCCCCACCTGGCCCTCCTCCACCTCCCACCTTTAATCAGGTAGGTAGTCGGATGACATCTACTACCTTTGCTTACTTTTTTGACTTTCCTACAGATACAGTAGTATATCTAGAAAATTGAATTCACCACTAACAAGGTATAGTGGTGCTCACTTTAGCTTCCTGAGAAGTTAAACTGGGATAATTACTTGAAGCCAGAAGTTCAAGACTAACCTAGGCAATGCAGTGAGGCCTCCATCTTTAAAATTGGTGGGGCTGGGCATGTAATTCATTGGTTGACTGTGCTGTGGCTCAAGCAGTAGAGTGCTAACCTTGAGCAAAAGAAGCTCAGGGGCAGTGCCCAGGCCCTGAGTTCAATCCCCAGGACTGGCAAAAAAAAAAAAAAGATATGGAGAGCTTATTCTTTAATTGTGTTTTGTTTTGTTTTCATTTCTGGGGACAGTGTGACAATGTAGCCCTGGCTTCCCTTGAACTTACTATGTAGCTAGCTCATGATAGCCTCCCACTTGTCTTCCTCTTTCAGCCTCCTGAGTGCTATGATTATAAAATTGTGCCACTGGAGCTAGGAAGGTGGCTCAGTGATAGAGTGCTTGCCTTGCATGCATAAGGCTGCCCTGGGTTCAATTCCTCAGCACCACACAAGCAGAAAAAGCTAGAAGTGGTGCTGTAGCTCAAGTTGTAAGATGCTAGCCTTGAACTGAAGAGCTGAGGGACAGCACTCAGGCCCAGAGTTCAGGCCTCACGATCGGGGGCGGGGGGGGGGCGGGGAGTGGGGGGTGAAGGGGAAGAATTGTGCCACTATGCCCAGTCTTGAGGAATAATATTTTTAAATACTTATACTTTGGTTGGGTGCCGGTGGCTCACACCTGTAATCCTAACTACTCAGGAGATTGAGATCTGAGGATCGCAGTTCAAAGCCAGCCCTGGCAAGAAAGTCCATGAAATTCTTATCTCCAATTAACTACCAGAAAACCAGAAGTGACGCTGTGGCTCAAGTGCTTGCCTTTAGCTGAACAGCTGACAGCACCCAGGCCCAGAGTTCAAGCCCCACGACTGACAAAAAACAAAACAAAACAAACAAAAACTTATACTTCACTAAAAATATCTGTGGAAAGATTAGAAAATGCAATAGAAAAAGAGGCTGGGTGTGGTGGCTCATGCCAATAATGCTAGCTGCTCAGGAAGCAGATTGAAAAGTTGACAAGACCTGTCTCAGCCATTAAAAGAAGCTAGACAAGGTGGTACATGCCTGTTATCCCAGCTACTAGGAAAGAGTAAATAGGAGGGCATAGTCCATGCTTGCTGGGCTAACTATGAAAGTTTGTTGAAAAGTAAAGCAGAAAAGGCTGGGGGCATGGCTCAAGTGGTAGAGTGCTAGCCTTGAGCAAAAGAAGCTCAGGGACAGTGTCCAAGTCCTGTGTTCAAGCCCCAGGACTGGCAAAAAAAAAAAAAAAATTAATTCCTATATTCACAGTGGTGTGTACCTGTAGTCCCAGCTACTCAAGAGGATCACTTGAAGAGGCTGTGTGTGTGTGTGTGTGTGCGCGTGTGTGCACGTGCATGCATGTGCGTGGGCGCATGTGTGCATGCCAGTTATGGGGCTTGAACTCACAGCCTGCACTGCCCCTGAGCTCTTATGCTCAAGTCTTGTACTCTACCAATTGAGCCATAACTCCATTTCTGGCTTTTTGATGGTTAATTGGACAGGTAAAAGTTTCATGGACTTTTCTTGCCCAAGCTGGCTTCAAACCTCAAGCTTCAGATGTCAGCCTCCTTACTAGGTAGGATTACAAGTGTGAGCCATTGGTGCCTGATGTGTGCAGACTTTTTAAGGGTTTTTTTTTTCCTCCCCTGTACTGGTGCTTGAACTCAGGGCCTGGCGCTGTCCCTAAGCCTCTTTGTGTGCAGGGCTAGTGTTCTACCACTTTTTGTGAGTAGTTTACTGGAGATAAGAGTCTCACAGTCATGAGGCACTGGCACATGGCTTTTTTAAGGGCTGCTTCCCCCCCCCCCCCCCCCCCCCCCCCGCCACTGGTGGTGGGGCCTGAACTCTGGACCTGGGCTCTGTCCCTGAGCTCTTCAGCTCAAGGCTAGCACTCTACCACTTGAGCCACAGTGCCACTTCCAGCTTTTTCTGCTTCTGTAGTGCTAAGGAATCAAATCCAGGGCCTCATGCATGCAAGGCAAACATTACCACTGAGCCACCTTCCCAGCCCAAGGGCTTCTGATACATGTTTTTTTAATTGTTTGTTTGTTTTGTCGGTCATGTGGCTTGAACTCTGGGGCTGGGCAATGTCCCTTATCTCTACCACTTGAGCCACAGCACCACTTCTGGTTTTCTGGTGGTATTTATTGGAGATAAGAGTCACGGACTTTCCTGCCTAGGTTGGCTTTGAACTGCGATCCTCAGATCTCAGCCTCCTGAGTAGCTAGGATTATAGGCATGAGCCACTGGTACTGGCTTAAAATCACTTTTTATAAAAAGCATACCAATTTCTCTTAGTGTAAGTGTGTTTATTTTTCTGAATTCTTATGATCACCATAGGGTAGTTATTCATTCTGCCCATTATTTGAGCTTCTTTAGCATGCCAGACATACTAGAAAGAAGTGAACAGTGGCCTCTACCATATGAGGCTTACAGTGTCTTCAGTCACTGGTGTTTACTAGCTGAATAGGAAATAATGTTGTGTTTTAGTCTCTCCCCTTCCCCCCCAGTCCTGGGCTTTTTAGTTCAGGACCTGGGCACTGTCTGAGCTTCTTTTGCTCAAGGCTAGCACTGTATAGCTTGAGCCATAGCACTACTTCCGGCCTTTTCTGTGTATGTGATCCTGAGGAATTGAACCCAGGGCTTCATGCATGCTAGGTAAGCACTCCACCATTAAGCCACATTCCCAGCCTGGTTTTGATTTTTTGCACTTAAATAATATTATCGTGCTTGAAGTTATTTCATAGCATGTCATGTAGTAGGGGTTTTATACTTTTCCAAAAGTTAATCAGTTGTTATCCATATCTCATTTAGTCAACTATCCATTCTCGGTCCTGGGACTTGAACCCTGGGCCTGGGCACTGTCCCTGAGGTGTTTAGCTCAAGGTGAGCACTCTACCACATTGAACCACAGCGCCACTTCCAGTTTTCTGGTGATTTATTGGAGATAAGAGTCTTATGGTCTTTCCTGCCCAGGCTGGCTTTGAACCGCTATCCTCAGATCTCATCCTCCTGAGTAGCTAGGATTAAAGACGTGAGCCACTGGTGCCTGACTCCATTCATTTTTTTTGTGTTTGCCAATGCTGGGGCTTGAATTCAGGACCTGGCCTATGTCTCTGAGTTTCTTTTGCTTGGGGCTAGTGCTATATCACTTGAGCCACTGCTCTTTCTGGCTTATTTGGTATGTTAGTGGAGAAAGAGTTTCACAGACTTTCGTGCCTGGGCTAGCTTTGCATGCTATCCTCAGTTCTCAGCCTCCTGAATAGCTAAGATGATAAGTGTGAGCAACCGGTGCCCAGCTTGTCTATCCCTTTTTTACTGATGAGAAATACAATTAAAAAAAAAACACAAATAAAAAACAACCCTGGGGGGCTGGGAAGGTGGCTCAGTGATAGAGCGCTTGCCTTGCATACATGAGGCCCTGGGTTAGATTCCTCAGCACCACATAAGCAGAAAAAAAAAAGCTGGAAGTGGCGCTGTGGCTCAAGTGGTAGAGCGCTAGCCTTGAGCTGAAGAGCTGAGGGACAGCGCCCAGGCCCAGAGTTCAGGCCCACAACTGGAACCGCCCCCCCCGCCCCCCAAAAAAAAGAGTCTCACAGACTTTTCTGCAGAGCTGGCTTTAAACTGAGATCCTCAGATCTCAGCCTCCTGAGTGGCTAGGATTACAGGTTTGAGCCACTGGCACCCAGCTTAGAATAATTCTTAAAGGCTTCCAAAAAATGTTACTGATTATTTAGTTTAAAAAGTTGTACACTTGGCCTGGGAAGGTGGCTCAGTGATAGAGTGCTTGCCTTGCATGCATGAGGCCCTGGATTCAATTCCTTAGCACCACATAAGCAGAAAAGGCTGAAGTGGCACCATAGCTCAAGTGGTAGAGCGCTAGCCTTGAGCTAAAGAGCTGACAGATAGTGCCCGGGCCCAGAGTTTACACCCCCCCGACCAACAAAAAAAAAAAAAAAAAAGGTTCTACACTTGTAAATTGTATAAGATTTAACAAATACATGATATTTTTAGTCTTCCTATTCTGGAATATGATAGGATATATTGTAGGTACATATAGGATATTAATTTGGAACTGTCCTGTAAGTGTTGGCACATATAGAAATTAAGTTAAGGTGAGAAAAGTAGACAAAATAAAAAGATTTGAGGCCAGCGCCGGTGGCTCACATCTGTAATCCTAGCTACTTAGGAGGCTGAGATCTGAGGATTGCCGTTCAAAGCTAGCCTGGTCAGGAAAGTTTGTGAGACTCTTATCTCCAATAAATACCACCAGAAAACCAGAAGTGGCGCTGTGGTTCAAAGTGGTAGAGTGCTCTCCTTGAATTGAAGAGCTCAGGGACAGTGCCCAAGCCCCAGAGTTCAAGCCCATGACTGATGAAAAAAAAAAAAAAAGGATTTGAGGTTTTGAGGCTTATTTGTGGTATGTACATTCTCAGACTGATGGGGTTTACTCAGAAACATTTAGATGGAGGCTGAGGCTCAGAACTCTGGGAAAGACATTTAAGAGGAATATGAAAGACCTGAAAAGAGACATGACTTATGAAAGGGATGGCCAGGAGAATAGAAAATACAGGTGACAGGGCTGGGAAGGTGGCTCAGTGGTAGAGTACTTGCCTTGCATGCATGAGGCCTTGGGTTCGATTCCTGAGCACCATATAAGCCATAAGCAAAAAGAAAAAAGCCAGAAGTAGTGCTGTGGCTCAAGTGGTAGAGCGCTAGCCTTGAGCTAAAGAGCTGAGGGACAGTGCCCAGGCCCAGAGTTCAGGCCCCATAACCCGACCCCCCCCCCAAAAAAAAAAGAAAAGAAAAGAAAATACAGGCGACTTTGAGGCAATCACACCAGTATTTAAATCTCTGTGTTTATTGACGCTGTAACATTAACCTTCTTAAACCTTCATTTCCTTGTTTTTGGAATGAGAATAATATCAATCTATTTTATAACGTGTAGAGGATAGATAAAAATAATAGGGACAGAGCAGGGTATGTTAGATAAGATTGGAGTATTAGATGATACTTGTAATAATAGCAACTCAGGAGGCTAAGATCTGGAGGATCACAATTTAAATCCAACTTAGGCATAAAAGTCCATAAAACTCCATTTCCAAAATAACAAAAAATGGGTAGGAGGTGTAGCTTAAGAGGTAGAGTGCCAGTTAGCAAACATGCTGAGCAGGCCCTAAGCCCTAAATTCAAACTCTAGCACGCACATGCACACACACACACACATGTTTTAGAATCACTATTGAAGGGGCTGGGAATGTGGCTTAGTGCTAGAGTGCTTGCCTAGCATGCATTAAGCCCTGGGTTTGATTTCTCAGTACCACATGAATAGAAAAATCTGGAAGTAGTGTTGTGGTTCAAGTGGTAGAGTGCTAACTTGGAGCAAAAGAAGCTCAGGGACAGTGCCCAGGTCTTGAGTTAAAGCCCAGGACTTGCAAAAAAAAAAAAAAAAAAAATCACTGTTAACGTTGGGTTCTTCTGGTTCACACCTTCCAAATGAGAGTAAGGACTGTTTTTTTTAATTGACAGTTTTAGGGTTTGAACACAGAGCTTTGTGCATGCTAGGCTAGTGCAGTGCAGTATCTCTGAGCCACATCTTCAGTCCTGTTTTTCTCTGGATTTTTTTAGGATAGGGTCTCACTTCTCACTCAATCTTGTGCCTGGGTTGTGATTCACCTACTTTTAGTTACTGGGATCATAGGCCAGTACCACCATGTTTAGCTTCCCTCTGTCGAAATAGTGTCACAGACTTTTCTGCTCCTGCTGATCTGGAGCTTTGATCCTTCCAATCTCAGTAGCTTGGGATGACAGGTGCACACCAAAGGGGTTTGTGAATTTATTCTCAGCCTCTCAAGTAGCTAGATTATAGGTCTAAGCCACCATACCTAGTTTACCCAGTGATGCCTTTTTTAGAGAAATACTAAAAGAGTTACACGAAGTCATGTAAATATGCTTCTTTAGCACATACCCGAAGCATAGCAGAGGCTCAATAATAGTTTGCTTTGATAATGGTGATATGTACCAAGTGAGTGTCCAACACACAAAGCTTAGCATATAGACGATCAGTATTAGCAGAGGCTCATGAATAGGAGGGAGAGCTGTGCTTTTCACAGAAGGTAGAACAGGAGCAAAAAACACAGAGGATTTGGCATACACGTTCACAGCACTATTTGCACATATATCTGATTACGTTACAGTTTGCTTTAATTTTTTTATCCAAAGCTTGTGAGGAAAGTAACTCCTTACGGTGAACGTAAACATTTCCTCCTTCCTCCAGGCAAACACAGAACAGCCCAAGCTGAGTAGGGATGAGCAGCGGAACCGAGGTGCCCTCTTACAAGACATTTGCAAAGGGACCAAACTGAAGAAGGTGACCAACAGTAATGACCGCAGTGCACCTGCTATTGAGAGTGAGTCTAAGCTTTATTTTTATTTTATCTTATTTTTTTGTCCAGTCCTGGGGCCTGAACTCTGGGCCTGGGCGCTGTCCCTCAGCTCTTCACCTCAAGGCTAGCACTCTACCACTTGAGCCACAACGCCACTTCTGGCTTTTTTCTTTTTTGTTTATGTGATGCTGAGGAATCGAACCCAGGGCCTCATGCATGCAAGGCAAGCGCTCTACCACTGAGCCATCTTCCCAGCCCTAAGTTTTATTTATTTAATTTATTTTTCTGTTGGTCATGGGGCTTGAACTCTGGGCCTGGGCCTCTGTCCCTGAGCTCTTCAGCTCTACCACTAGAGCTGCAGTGCCACTTCTGGCTTCTTCTGCCTATGTGGTGCTGAGGAATAGAACCCAGGGCCTCGTGCATACAAGTCAGGCACTCTACCACTGAGCTACCTTTCTGGCCCTTAAGCTTTATTTTCTAGTGAAACGCTACATTTTTGTTTTTGTTTTTTTAGTTTATGTTTATTATATTATATATAATATATACTATAATCAGTATTATAGTATATATTATATATATGTATAGTATATAATATATACAATATATGTACTATAATGCATATTATATACTATTTCATGTATATATTATTTCTACGTGTTTATGCTATATTCCAATTAGTTTCATCTCTATCACATTCCTTGTCCCCCTTGCCCAACAGGTTTTCATAGTTGCAGATAGTCTAATTCATATTGCTGAGTCCTTTGGCTTTCTTCCCATCTGCTCATTTGAATACCTTAGATGTTTCTTCTTAATCCAAGAGAAGCAGTCTCAGAATTAAGACTTCTATCTCTACTGTAGCTAGTACTTGTTGGGGTCTATCCTTGGCTATTCTTTGGGGATGCCACTACATTCCTAGAAACTTTTTTTTTTTTTTTTTTGTCGGTCGTGGGGCTTGAACTCTGGGCCTGGGCGCTGTCCCTCAGCTCTTCAGCTCAAGGCTAGCGCTCTACCACTTGAGCCACAGCACCATTTCTGGCTTTTTTCTTTTGCTTATGTGGTGCTGAGGAATCAAACCCAAGGCCTCATGAATGCAACGCAAGCGCTCTACCACTGAGCCACCTTCCCAGCCCTTCCTAGAAACTTTTTTGTGTGTCAGTTTTGGAGCTTGAACTCTGGGCTTAGGCGCTGTCCCTCATCAGCTCAAGGCTAGCGCTCTGCCACATGAGCCACAGTGCCACTTCCATTTTTCTGGTGATTTATTGGACATTAGAGTCTCATGGAGGGGCTGGGAAGGTGGCTCAGTGGTAGAGTGCTTTCCTTGCATACATGAGACCCTGAGTTTGATTCCTCAGCATCACATAAGCAGAAAAAGCTGGAAGTGGCGCTGTGGCTCAAGTGGTAGAGAGCTAGCCTTGAGCTGAAAAGCTGAGGGACAGTGCCCAGGCCCAGAGTTCAAGCCCCACTATGGACAAAAAAAATAGAGTCTCATGGATGTTCCTGTCTGGGCTTTGAACCATGATCCTCAGATCTCAGCCTCCTGGGTAGCTAGGATTACAGGAGTGAGCCACAGGTGCCTGGCTCTGAACATTTCATTCTCTCTTTTTTTTTTTAGTCTGAAATTGAGACTTGAACTCAGTATCTGACACTTTTGTTCATTGCTTTCCTTTCACCTTAAGTAAGAAAAGGTTAGCTTCTATTTCTTTCATCACACTGGAAGTTTCATCCCCACATGGAGATGGAGAAGAGCAAAGCCTAACTTTATTTAATACAAAGGCAAAAAAAAAAAAAGGCTGGGCACTGGTGGCTCATGTCTGTAATCCTAGCTACTCAGGAGGCTGAGATCTGAGGGATCATGCTTCAAAGCCTGCCCAGGCAGGAAAGTCTATGAGACTCTTATTTCCAATTAACCAGCAGAAAATCAGAAGTGGAACTGTGGCTCAAGTGGTAGAGTGCTCACCTTGAGCTGAAGAGCTGAGGAACAGCACCTAGGCTTAAAGTTCAAGCCCCACAACCGACAAACAACAGCAACAACAACAAAAAAAGCAGAATTGATTTGTTTGCAATTTAAAGCCCACATAGAGGAAGGGTTGACTTGGTCATCATCTCAATGCTTATGAAATGAATATCCTAATGGTATACTTTCCAGAGCCCAAAGGAAGCAGTGGTGGTTACGGCTCTGGAGCCGCTGCTGTGCAGCTCAAGGGAGGGCTCTTCCAAGGAGGAGTGCCGAAGCTCCGGCCTGTGGGAGCCAAGGACAGCCCAGGTATCTGATAAGTACTTCCCCAGGATATTTCCGAAGCACATTAGATTCTGATTTGTCCCAAGTGGACTTTCCTGGGTTAATAACTGGCTAAAGGGAGGAGAAATTGATGGGAGCAGAGACAGAATTACAGTGCAAAATAAGAGTATATGAAGTAGAACATTATTAGCTGGGCCCCAGTGGCTCCCGACTATAATCCTAGCTACTCAGGAGGCTGAGATCTGAGGATCATGGTTCAAAGTCAGCCTGAGCAGGAAAAAGTCTGTGAGACTCTTAACTCCAATTAACCACCAGAAAACTGGAAATGGCGCTGTGGTTCAGAGTGATAGAGCACTAGTCTTGAGTGAAAAAACTCAGGGACGATGCCCAGAGCTTGAATTTAAGCACCACAAACAACCAATCAAAACAAACAAAAAACATTATTCAGCCTTTAAACAGAAGGAATTTCTGCCAGGCACCAGTGGCTCATGCCTTAATCCTAGCTACTCAGGAGACTGAGATCTGAGGTTCATAGTTCAAAGCCAGCCCGGGCAGGAAAAGAGTCTGTGAGACTCTTACCTCCAATAAACAACTCAGAAAACTGGAAGTGGCGCTGTGGCTCAAGTGGTAGAGCACTAGCCTTGAACTGAAGAGCTGAGGGACAGTGTTCAGGCCCAGAGTTCAAGCCCCATGACCAGAAAAAAACAAAAACAAAAGCAAAAAACAACAACAACAAAACCAGAAGGAATTTTTGTCATTTGTGACAACTTGAATAAACCTGGAGGATATTATGTTGAGTGAAGTAAGCTAGGCTCACAGAAAGGCAAACGTGTGATTTCACTTAAATTGAGATGGAAAACGAACTTAGTAGAGAATAGAATGTTGATAAAGGTGAAGGGTAGGGAATATGGAGATACATGCCTTCATCTAGAAAGAAAAAGTGTTAGTAGTCTACACAGCATGATGGCTAGAGTTAATAATAATAATCATAGTTACTTAAGCTACTCAGGAGGCTGAGATCAGGAGACTTGAGGTTCAAAGCTAGTCCAGGCATAAAAAGTCTGGAAGACTCCATCTCCAATTAACCAACAAAAAGCTGAGCTGACACTGGATACTGATGACTCAATATCCATAATCCTAGCTAGTCAGGAAGCTGAGATCTGAAGCCAGCCTAGACAGACAAACTGAGACCCTGATCTCAAATTAACCAGCAAAAAGCCAGAAGTGAAGCTGTAGCTCAAGTGGTAGAGTGACAGCTATGAGTAAAAAAGCTGGGGCTGGGAAAGTAGCTCGGTGGTAGAGTGCTTGCCTTGCATGCATGAGGCCTTGGGTTTGATTCCTCATCAGCGCCACATAAACAGAAAAAGCTGGAAGTGGCACTGTGGCTCAAGTGGTAGCAAGCTAGTCTTGAGCCGAAGAGCTGAGGGACAGCACTCAAGCCCAGAGTTCATGCCCCATGACCAACAACAACAACAAAAGCTGAGTGGGTGTGTGAAACCTAGAGTTCAAGCTTCAAAAAATTGACTGGAAAGCCTGGCACCAGTGGCTTATGCCTATCATCCTAGCTAATCCCGAGGTAAGATCTGAGGATCACAGTTCAAAGCCAGCCAGGGCAGGAAAGTCCATGAAACTTATCTCCAATTATCCACCAGAAAACTGGAAGTGGCACTGTGGCTCAAATGGTAGAGCGCTCACCTTGAACTGAAAAGTTCAGGGACAGCACCCAGGCCCAGAGTTCAAGCCCCATGACTGAGAGAAAAAAAAGAATTGGCTGAAAGCATAGCTTAAGTGATAGAGTCCCAGTCAAGCAAGTTCAAGGCCCTGAATTCAAACCCTGGTACTAGCAAAATAAATAAATGTGAAAACGTGTATATGTGTGAGTAATATTTTTTAATGGACTCTGAGCGTGAAACCAGATTAAAATTCAGGACTAGAGTTTAAGATGTAACTCATTAGTAGAGTGGGTAGTGCTTTGTATGCATTTCCAGCTCAGCAAACAAATTGGCCCAAAACTATGCAGTTACTTCCCCTACTGCTGTGCCCTTGTACTAAGGAGATCAGGTGTGGAGAGACTGACACATCTTCAGTTCTGTTGACCTGTGTTGTCTGGTGTATTTATAGAGAACCCAGCTGGTAAGCCAGCACTACAGATCCCCAGTTCTCGAGCAGCTGCGCCAAGGCCTCCGGTGTCTGCAGCCAGCGGACGTCCTCAAGATGATACAGACAGCAGCAGAGCTTCTCTTGCAGAACTGCCCCGGATGCAGAGACCCTCTTTGCCGGACCTTTCTCGGCCCAATACTACCAGTAGTACGGGCATGAAGCACAGCTCCTCTGCTCCTCCCCCACCACCTCCAGGGCGGCGAGCCAATGCACCCCCTACACCCCTGCCTATGCATAGCAACAAAGCCCCAGCCTACAACAGAGAGAAACCCTTGCCTCCAACTCCTGGACAGAGGCTCCACCCTGGTCGAGAGGGACCTCCTGCTCCACCCTCAGTCAAGCCACCTCCTTCCCCTGTGAATATCAGAACAGGACCAAGTGGCCAGTCTCTGGCTCCACCTCCTCCGCCTTACCGCCAGCCTCCTGGGGTCCCCAATGGACCCTCCAGTCCCACTAATGAGTCAGCCCCTGAGCTGCCACAGAGACACAATTCTTTGCATAGGAAGACACCAGGGCCTGTGAGAAGCCTAGCGCCTCCTCCACCCACCTCTGCCTCCTCTTTACTGAGTAATAGGCCACCTCCCCCAGCCCGAGACCCTCCCAGTAGGGGAGCAGGTAAGTAAGTGCTCAGAAGCATCTTTTATTTTTTTTTTTCTTACAAGTTTATCTTTTTACTCCTTTCCCCAAAGTATCCCTTCAGTGATGTAGAGAATAACAATTTATATATTCATCCACCTGGTTTATATAAAGTATAATGTAGAGAAATCAAATCAGAGAGGAAGAGAAGAGAATATACTGGGGATAGGGTAATGTTTTGAATTGGGGAGTATGGTGACAATGTGACAATGACCTGAAGAAAATAATGAAGTCCCATATCTGATAGAACAGCTGTAGCAGGCAGTGGAACAAACAAATAAAAAGGCACTGAGGCAGGAATATTCTTAACACTGGGATAGTAGGAAGGAAGTCACTGTGATAGGACTAGATTGAATGAGGAGTCAGTGGCAAGAGCAGAAGTGAGAGAGCTCAGTCTCCCTGAGAGACCATTATAGGACTTAGAGCTGAACCACATGTGAGATGAGAAGCCACTGAGGGCTTCCAAAAGAGAATTAGTATGACAAAATCATTAGTCTCTGTGTTCAGAACAGACTGTGGCAAAAGGAGGACACACAGGAGACTGAGCAGGTGGGAGGACTAGAGGGATCACTTGAGCACAGGCATCTGGGCGACATGATGACATCTTGCCTGAACACTTCCCACGACCTCCAGGAAGAAAGGAAGAGGGAAGGAAAGAAAGGGAAAGAAAACAGAATGTAAGGAATGGGAGGAGAGGAATGTAGAAATCTCTTAAGGAGTTTGCTGTGAAGACCTGGGTAGGTGTGTGTTTGTGTAAATAAGTAATAGAATGGTGGATATGGGTTGTGAGTTGAGGTTTTCTCTCCAAGATCGGAGAGCTGGCTGCTGATGGATTGGGTAGCCTAAAATGAGTGAAGAGGGGAAGATTGAACTTCCTAAGAGGGAACGAACTGTCTGAGCCTAGTCTTTGAGGAGGTGAAAGGAGATGGAATTTGATCCATACATGGGAATACATAGTTCTTCATAATAACAGCAGGGAAGGCAAAGCATATAGGCATAGAAGCAAATAGGTAATTGGCAAAATGGTAGGAACATGTTAAAAAGGTTCTAATTTTCTTGTTTTTTCAGTGAAATAGAATGCAAGAAAATTAGCTGTATATGAGGCCAGAGGAAAAAAGGAGAGATTTTTAAAAATATTTTTATTATTTTTATGTAGTTGTATACAGGAGATGTCATTCAACAAAGTAGTTTATGAGTACAGTGCATCTTGATCAATGAGAGAGGACAATTTAAGGAGAGAGAAGAAGGCATGAAGTCTTCATGTGAGGCTTGAGAGAGTAAAGAGACTGGGAAGTGTGCCTGGATAGGCAGTCACAGAAAGGGCCTGCCCGAGATCAGGGGCATTCCAAGAGAGTAATCTGCATGGTGTGTGTTTAGCTGCCATTTCTAGGTACAGGAAGGGACCCAAATTGTATTTAACCAGTACTTGCATTTTGTGATCCCAAGGAAGAGTGAGGTAGGAGAGGGAATAACTTATGTAATGGATTGATTTTAATAATAGACCATTAGTGCTTAAATTGGAGGAGGAGAGAATTAAGGAACCACAGAAAGAGTTGGAGAGATTCTGTGATCTCTTTAAGGAAGAGTGACCAGACAACTCCCTGATTGGACCTAGGGATTTTGGCTCCCATATCCTTGTTAATGTACTTTGAGCCACACCTTCTACAAGTGACTTCTGAGCTTTTATTTTTATTTATTTATTTATTTATTTTTATTTTTTGGGTTCAGTCGTGGGCCTGAACTCTGGGCCTGGGCGCTGTGCCTCAGCTCTTCAGCTCAAGGCTAGCACTCTACCACTTGAGCCACAATGCCACTTCCAGCTTTTTTTTCCTGCTTATGTGGTGCTGAGGAATCGAACCCAGGGCCTCATGCATGCAAGGCAAGCGCTCTACCACTGAGCCACCTTCCCAGCCCCTGAACTTTTATTTTGTATTCAGTCTCTACAGATATAGAACAGTGATTAAGAAGTTAGGTCATTGGGCCTGTTGGTGCACATGTAGTCTAAGTTACTGAGAAGGCTAAGAATTGATTGAGCCTAGAAATTTGGGACCTTCCTGGGCAAGACAATTTAAGAAAAAGTATTATGTCATTAAAAAGCATGTATTAGGGGCTGGGAAGGTGGCTCAGTGGTAGAGCACTTGCCTTGCATGCATGAGGCCCTGGGTTCGATTCTTCAGAACTACATAAGAAAAAGAAAAAAAGCCAGAAGTGGCGCTGTGGCTCAAGTGGTAGAGCGTTAGCCTTGAGCTGAAGAGCTAAGGGACAGCGCCCAGGCCCAGAGTTCAGGCCCCACGGCCGGACCCCCCCCCCCCAAAAAAAAAGCATGTATTATAAGCCCATTATTCCCTGGGTGCCTGTGGCTCATGCCTCTTATCCTAGCTACTCAAAAGGCTGAGATCTAAAGATCTGGGAAACTCTTATCTCCAATTTACCCCACAAAAAGCTGCAAGTGGAGCTGTGACTCAAAGTGGTAGAGTACTTAGTCTTGAGCAAAAAAAGCTCAGGGATGGTGCCTAGGCCCTAAGTTCAAGCCCCAGGACTAGGGGAGAGAGGGAGGGAGGGAGAGAGAGAGAAAGAGCAGGAGAGGAGAGAGGGAGAGAGGGAAGAAGAGAAAGAAGGAAAGAAAGAAAGAAGAAAGAGAAAGAAAGAGAGAAAGAAAGAAAGAAAATAGAGCCGGCCGCTGGTGGCTCATGCCTGTAATCCTAGCTACTCAGGAGGCTGAGATCTGAGGATCGCGGTTCAAAGCCAGCCCAGGCAGGAGAGACCGTGAGACTCCTATCTCCAATAAACCACCAGAAAACCGGAAGTGGCGCTGTAGCTCAAGTGGTAGAGCGCTCGCCTTGAGCTGAAGAGCTGAGGGACAGCGCCCAGGCCCAGAGTTCAAGCCCCTCGACCGACAAAAAAAAAAAAAAAAGAAAGAAAGAAAATAGAGTTCTTCATGTGAGCAAAGTCCATGACTTTCTAACCCCACCCAGTAATAGAAGCAGAGAAAAATGTGTGTGGGTTAAGCTGAGGAGGTTTGAACATCTGTAGACTATATACATTTTTCTTCCCTCTGGTTTCTTTGGATGAATTTGAATTAGCCACCACTAATGTTGAGATCTGCAGGAGGTCTCAGCTTGCTTCTTTTGTAAATGACCAGAGATCTTTTAGTCCAAGTTCTTTTGAGTATTGGCTATATTTGTTGTATGATGTTGAGCAAATTGCACTGACTATCAGAGTTGTTGCCGCATCTGTAAACTAAAAGTATACTACTGGTTTTGTGTAAAAGGCTTCTAAGTAATTCTTGGACTTCTGTTAAATCACATCAGAGCACTATTAATGTGATGGTGTACTTTTTGTTTCCTTTTTTTTTTTTAACCATTTTTTTGGTGTTCGTTTGTTTGTACCAGTAGTTGGGCTTGAATTCAGGGCCTGAGTGCTGTCCCTTAGCTTTTTCACCCATAGCTGGCTCTCTCTACCAGCCACAGCTCAATTTCTAGCCTTTTGTTGGCTTATTGGAGATAAGAGTCTGATTGAATTTTCTGCCTGGGAGCTGTGATTCTTAGATCTCAGGCTCTTGAGTTGTTAGGATTACAGATGTAAGTCAGTGGTGCCAGCTTAATTTTTGTTTCTATGTAAAGAATTTACATTTGAGAGGTTATAGAGTCTTTTGGACTTTAAAGCAAACCAGAAATTTGACCTTCATCCATAGTTTATTCCCTACATTTGCCTTCTGCAGAGTAAAATACTGCCTTTACAATTTCTTTTATTTTTAAACTCAGAACATTATGTTTGTTAGGCAGGCTGTATACCAATTAAGCCATACTTCCAGTCCCAAATACTGCCCTTTTGAAGGATAATTTAAAAGGTAGAGAAACAGCCAGGTGACAGGGGCTCAAACCTATAATTCTGTCTATTCAAGAGGCTAAGATATGGAAGATCACAGTTCAGACTCAACCTGGACAGAAAAAAAGTTTGAAAGACTTCACGAAAATAAACAGCAGCTGTGTTTGAAGTGATAAATTCTCCATCATGAACAAGCAAGCTGAGAAGGCCCTGAGTTTAAGCATGGCAAAAAATAAAATAGTGCCAGGTGTCAGTGGTTCACACTTGTAATCCTAGCTACTCAGGAGGCTGAGATCTGAGGATCTCCGTTCAAAGCCAGCACAGACAGAAAATTCTGTAAGACTCTTACCTCCAATAAACCACTCAGAAAACTGGAATTGGCTCTGTGGCTCAAGTGATAGAGCTGAGGGACAGCGTTCAGGCCTAGAGTTCACGCGCCAGGACCGACCAAAAAAAAATTTAATAATAATGGTAAAATGATATAAAATAATTAAGAATTTTATCATTTTTTTCCCCTTAAAATTGGTGTTATTGGTGGGGTGCTGGGGGCTCATGCCTGTAACCATAGCTACTCAGGAGGCTGATATCTGAGGATTGTGGTTCTAAGCCGGCCTGGGCAGGAAAGTCCGTGAGACTCTTATCTCCAATTAAACACCAGAAAACTGGAAGTGGTACTGTGGCTCAAGTGCTAGAATGCTCGCCTTGAGCTGAAGAGTTAAACTCTGCCCAGGCCCAGAGTTCAAGCTCCACAACCAACCAAAAAAATATATATATATGGTGTTATTAGCTGAGAGTTGTATAAATATAATTCTACTACTCAGAAGGTTGAGACAAGAAGCTGGGCACTAGTGGCTCACGCCTGTAATCCTAGCTACTCAGGAGGCTGAGATCTGAGGATCACGGTTCAAAGCCAGCCCAGACAAGGAAAGTCCTTGAGACTCTTATCTCCAATAAACCACTAGAAAACCGGAAGTGGCTCAAGCGGTAGAGCACTCACCTTGAGCTGAAGAGCTGAGGGACAGCGCCCAAGCCCAGAGTTCAAGCCCTACGACCGACAAAAAAACAAAAAGAAGGTTGAGGCAAGAGGATCATGAATTTGAGGCCAGCCTGGACTACCTAGCAAGACCTTATCTGCAAAAAAAAAAAAAAAAAAAAAATTGCAGGGTGCTGGTGACTTACACCTGTAATCCTACCTACTCAGGAGGCTGAGATCTGAGGATCGCGGTTCAAAGCCAGTCCTTGAGACTCTTATCTCTAATTAACCACTAGAAACTGGAAGTGTTGCTGTGGCAAAGTGGTAGAGCCCTGGCTTTGAGCCATATAGCTCAAGGATGAAGCCCAGACCCTGAGTTCAAGCCCATAACCAACCAACAAACAAAAAAGATCATCTTGGATTCCAAATGAGGAACTCTTACCTAATTTTTTTTTTTTTTTTTTTTGAGTTGGGTCGTGGGGCCTGAACTCTGGGTCTGGGCGCTGTCCCTCAGCTCTTCAGCTCAAGGTTAGTGCTGTACCACTTGAGCCACAGCGCCACTTCCGGCTTTTTTCTTTTTGCTTATGTGGTGCTGAGGAATCGAACCCAGGACCTCATGCATGCAAGGCAAGCACTCCACCACTGAGCCACCTTCCCAGCCCTAATTTTTTTTTTCAAACTGACTTTTTTTAGGACTCTTTTTTTTTTTTCTGGCCTGTTACTTGAAACAGTCTTAAAATTGAATCAGACAAAGAACTTGGAAGCTTATTGGACAGACCTTGTGTCTTTTCTCTTTGTCCCTCTTCCCTTACCAGCTTCACCCAAGCCTAATTATTTTGAATTTTAATTGCAGCTCCTCCACCCCCACCACCCATGATCCGAAATGGTGCCCGGGATGCTCCCCCTCCACCCCCACCATACCGAATGCATGGGTCAGAACCCCCAAACAGAGGAAAGCCCCCACCGCCACCCTCAAGGACACCAGCTGGGCCACCCCCTCCTCCTCCACCACCTCTGAGGAATGGCCACAGAGATTCCATCACTACTGTCCGGTCTTTCTTGGGTAAGTCATTGCTCTTTTGTCCCATAGTTCCTGTGTAACTTCTCTCATTCCACTGCCGTGGCTGCCAGGTAACGATTGGGTGGGAATGGCCACACCATAGTTTTCTCGAGGCATTTCTTTACCTGACTTCCATCCCCAGACCTCTACACACCATCCATTGACATCTTTCCTTGCATAGATTGTAGGACTGATTGCTTTGCAATAGATTGAAGTAAAGTTAGCAGGTATCATGCTAACTTTAAAGATATTTTCAAGCCTTCCAAGGATCATTGTTGCTGGCTAGTTTTTATGTCAGAGACGGTATCCTCTTCAGATTAGTCAGACATATCCTAGAATTTCGTATCGTAGGAAGGAGAGCTACTTTCTGGCTCTTTAAAAACTAAACAAAGCCCTGCACCAGTGGCTCACGCCTATAACCTAGCTACTTAGGAGGCTGAGATCTGAGGATTGAGGTTCAAAGCCAGCCCAGGCAGGAAAGGCCATGAGACTTTTATCTCCAGTAATGATCAGAAAACCAGAAGTGGCGCTGTGGCTCTAGTGGTAGAGTGTTCACCTTAAGCTGAAGAGCTCAGGGACAGCGCCCAGGCCCAGAGTTCAAGCCCCATGACCCCTGCCCCCCCTCCCCCAACTAAACAAGCCCAGCACTGATATATCATGCCTATAATCCTAGTTTCTCAGTAGGCTGAGAGCTGAGGATTGAGATTCCGAGCCAGGCAAACAAACTTTGGAGACTCTTTTACAGCTAGCCAGCAAAAAGCTAGAAGTGGAGGTTGTTTAAGTCAGAGTACCAGCTGTGAGCAGAAAATCCTTTAAAACTTCAGTTCAGGCCCCAGTACTGCCAACAACAGCAAAAAATGAAAGAAACCTTGGAAATGTCACTAGATACGATTGTGCACACCTGTAATCCCAGCACTCAGTCTGAGGCAGAAGCATTGCAAATTTGAGACCAGCCTGGGCTACATAGTGAGTGAGGGCAGCCCAGATTGAGACTGTCTCAGACAAATAAAAAACAAAGATTATTGGATAGCTGGACTCTGGTGGCTCATGCCTGTAATCCTAGCTACACACGAGGCTGTGGTTCAAAGCCAGCCTGGGCAGGAAATTCCCTATGAGACTCTTATCTCCAATTAACTACTCAAAAACCAGAAATGACGCTGTGGTTCAAAGTAGTAGAGTTCTAGCCTTGAGCAAATGAACTCAGGGACAGTGCCCAGGACCAGAATTCAAGCCCCATGACTGGGGGGCAGGGAGGGAGGAGGCGAGCTGGGTGCTGGTGGCACAAACCTGTAATACTAGCTCCTCAGGAGTCTGAGATCTGAGAATTTCATTTCAAAGCCAGCCTGAGCAAGAAAGTCTATGAGACTCTTGGATTTCCAATTAGCCACTCAAAAAAATAAATAAATAAAGCCAGAAAGGAAGCAATTGCTCAAAGTGTTAAGAGTGCTAACCTTGAACACAAAAGCTCCAGACAGCACCCAGGCCCTGAATTCAAGGCCTAGACCAGCCCAAAAAAGAGAAGCCCTGGAAATGTAAATTAAACATTAAAGGAATCTTTGAGCCTTCTTGCAGGAGTAGGGACCAGGAGATGGCTGTCTGAATTGTTTTGTAGAACAAAAGAACAAAAGGAGAGTAACCTATGTTGAGTGGGAATTTCCTGGCCAAATCTCTAGTTAAAGCTGGGTGCCAGCCAGGCACTGATGGCTCACTCCTGTAATCCTAACAATTCAGGAGGCTGAGATCTGAGGATCGTGGTTCAAAGCCAGCCTGGGCAGAAAAAGTCTGTGATACTCTTTTTTTTTTTTTTTTTTGGCCCAGTCGTGGGGCCTAAACTCTGGGCCTGGGCGCTGTCCCTCAGCTCTTCACCTCAAGGCTAGCGCTCTACCACTTGAGCCACAGTGCCACTCCGGCTTTTTTCTTTTTTTGCTTATATGGTGCTGAGGAATCGAACCCAGGGCCTCAGGCATGGAAGGCAAGCACTCTACCACTGAGCCATCTTCCCAGCCCCAAGTCTGTGATACTCTTACCTCCAGTAAACCACCAGAAAACTAGAAGTGGCGCTGTGGCTCAAGTGGTAGAGTGCTAGCCTTGAGCTGAAGAGCTGAGGGACAGTGTGCAGGCCCAGAGTTAAAGCCCCATGTCTGACAAAATAAAAAATAAAAAAAGCTGGGTGCCAGTGGCTCATACTTTTTTTTTTTTTTTGGGTCCGGTCGTGTGGCCTGAACTCTGGGCCTGGGCGCTGTCCCTCAGCTCTTCAGCTCAAGGCTAGCGCTCTACCACTTGTGTGGCTCATACTTCTAACCCTAGCTACTCAGGTGGCTGAGATCTAAGGATCATGCTACAAAGCCTGCCTGGGCAGGAAAGTCCAAGAGACTCTTATCACCATTTAAACATCAAAAAAAAAAAACCCCGAAGTGGAGTTGTGGCTCAAGTGGTAAAGGGGTACCTTTGAGTACAAAAGCTCAGGGACAGTGCCCAGGCCCTGAGTTCAAGCCCCAGAACCTGCACTCCTCCCACCCCCAAAAAGAAAAACCTTGGTTTAGGGGCTGGGAAGGTGGCTCACTGGTAGAGTGCTCTCCTTGAATGCATGAGGCCCTGGGTTTGATTCCTGAGGACCACAGCAGCAGAAAAAGCTCGAAGTGGCACTGTGGCTCAAGTGGTAGAGTGCTAACCTTGAGGTGAAGAGCTTAGGGACAGCACCCAGGCACAGAGTTCAGGCCCCGTGACCAACAAAAAAGAAGAAAAAAAGAAATCATTTTTGCCAGAGGCTGGTGACTCATGCCTGTAATTCTAGCTACTCAGGAGGCTGAGATCTAAGGATCGCAGTTCAAAGTCAGCCCAGGCAGGAAAGTCAGTGAGAATCTTACCTTCAGTTATCCACCAGAAAACCGGAAGTGGCACTGTGGCTCAAGTGGTAGAACACTTGTCTTGAGCTGAAGAGCTGAGGGACAGCACCCATGCCTAGAGTTCAAGCCCTGTGACCACCACCAACAACAACAAAAAAAACAACTGCGGTTTGGTGGCTGAAACACGCTTTCTATACATCAGGATGCATGAGGGATTATTAAGCAGAATGGGTGGTAAGAAGTCAGAGGCCTATGGAAGCACAAGGAGGGGCCATGTCAGTTAATATTCTATTCTTTTCACAGATGATTTTGAGTCAAAGTATTCCTTCCATCCAGTAGAAGACTTTCCTGCTCCAGAAGAATATAAACATTTTCAGAGAATATATCCCAGCAAAACAAACCGAGGTGAGAAAGGTAGTAAGGAAAGTTTTTCCCTTATTGTATGAATGTTGAATTTTGTGTTGTCTCCCTCTCTTCTTCCCTCCATCAGAGCTAAGCCTTCTGAGTAGCTAGTATTACAGGCAAGAATCATCAGCTCCAGGCTTGTGGTTTTTAATTATGCTTTAAATATGCTTCTCAACCGGTGCTGGTGGCTCATGCCTGCAATTCTAGCTACTCAGAAGGCTGAGATCTGAGGATCGTTTTCAAAGCCAGCCCTGGCAGGAAAGTATGAGACTCTTTATTTCCAATAAACTATTCAGGAAAAGCCAGAATTGGTGCTGTGGCTCAAGTGGTAGAGCCCTAGACTTGAGCACAAAGAAGCTCAGGGACAATGCCCGGGCACTGAGTTCAAGCCCCAGGACGGGGGAGGGGGTGATGATGATCTTCTGCTCCTCATCTTTTTTTTTTTTTTTTTTGGTTGTGGGGCTTGAACTCTGGGCCTGGGAACTGTCCCTGAGCATTCAGCTACAGCGCCACTTCCAGTTTTCTGGTGGTTTATTAGAGATAGTTTCATGGCCTTTCCTGCCCTGCTGTCTTTAAAAAACAAAACAGGCTGGGAGCTGGCAAGTATGATGCCTTGGTTGGTTCAGTCCCCAGTACTGGAAAACAGTTATAACAACCAAAAAACCTAATCCCTAGATTTTAAAGGTTTACTTAAAGAGCTCAACTCTCACTTCAAGAATGTTTGTATTATTCAGGGTCTAGTATGTAATCAGTATATATGTGTTTGGGTGTGTGTTTTTTTTTTCCAGCTGCCCGTGGAGCCCCACCTCTGCCACCCATTCTCAGGTGAAGCCTGGTTTGATCCTGTTCCTCAGGAAAAGAATGGACCTCCTCTTCTTCTCAGATGGTCCTGTCCATTCCCCTAAACCTGCATGAGAGCTCCTACTGTGTTTCTCCAGTGCAACCAACCCTGGACTCAAAGCATCCTCCCAGCTCACTTCCATCTATGCAGTTCGTCTCTGGATTTGGTGATTGGACTCTTTCTGTCCGCAGTGGGGTCTTAAGCCCTACATCTATCCCACTTCTAGCAAGTCCTGCCAGTCTGTGTCTCCTGCTTTCCCTAGGGAAAGGTGCCTTGTGGTGGATGGACTCACTGTTGGGCAGGATGGAGAATGCTGCTCCTCTGTGTTCTTATCCAGTGTGGGGAAGCTTGGTGGGTGCATTATATTCCATTGTTTAGGAAGCTGGCATAGCCAGGACTTCTGGGAGAGGGACATTTATAGTGAGGCAGGAAAGGAATGTACAGACAAGTGATCTGTTTTAAAGGTCAGGTTTGGAGAAAGGACAAGGATATGGCTCTGCTTTATTTTTAGGGGCATTTGGTTTTGTTCTCATCCTCCCTCCCCCATTCCAGGGATAGGTTGAATATACACACTAAATACTAATCAATTAAACTAAATATTTAAAAAAGAAAAGGGTAAAATAAGCTGAGGATCAGTTTAGAGCTAGTCAGTTCTTCTGCATCTAAGGGACCAGGAGCCATTCAAGTCCTCTGGGACTCCCTGCCCCCTTTCCTCAGGGTACTAGGTTGAAGGATGTTCCCCCGACCCTCCCTGTCCTCATCCTGCCAAGAGGAAAGTCACTTTTGCCAGGGGCATCATTCAGTTATGATCCACAAATTCCAAAAACTTCTGGTGGGAGATAGGGAGATGTTGCCTGGGTCTTAACCTCAACCTCAAGTCTGCCTCAGTTTTTCTGACTGACCTTGAAGTGATCATTGGTTTTGAGTCAGTCAGCTCCAGAATGATTAAAAAGGCAAGGAGGAGATACCCTTCTTTCATGGGAGAATCTGGCTCTGTCTGGGTGGAATACAAAGGATTTGACAGATAAAGGATTTGCTTATAATGAAAAGTTGACAGTCGGCCTGACTGAGCAGGCTCTTCCTTCCTTTATTCTCACTTGCCTAGAGTGCAGGTGCTAATGACAAATTAGGACAGGTTGAGAACACAGGAGAAGCTGGGAGGGATAATTCAGTATTCCTGTAGGCCAAGAAGCACAAAGACGTCAGTGAAGTTTGCCTCCTTAAGATAGGTCTTCTGTTGGCAGCCGGCATTATGTTGTTTCCTTGTCTTCCAGGCCCTAGTTAAAGAGCACAGGGAACATAGGTGGTATGTCTGAAGTTGGATAATGAGACAATGACTGTCCTTTCTCCAATAGCAGGATGGGGCTCCTGGACACCACAAACCAAATGAGTTTGATATAGCCATTGCCACATGCCCAGGCTGCTTTAGGCTTGGCCTAAGAGCAGGGAGACTGAGCTTGAAATGTGTAGGGCATTCCAGTTAAGAACTTTAACCAGACCCATCACAGGCTTAACTTGCCTTAGGGATCCTTATAATCTATTGGATCACAGGCTAAGGATCTGTCCTGATTCCTGGTAAAAGTCCAAATCTTCCTAGTGATAGGTGAGGGAGGACTCAAGTTATTCAGAGTCTCTTATCTTTTTCCATCTCCTGGATCACATGGACTCTTGTGACAGACTACAGTTAAATCTGTCACCAACCTTTTTCTAATCATTCATTATTTATTCTTTTTTTTTTTTCCAAATCTGTTAGCAGTTACCTCCCAGAAGTATCCCCAGAATCCTGCCGTGAGTAGAGGTGAGAGGGGAGTACAAGAGTTGATACTGCAGCAGAATTCCAGGGTAGATGCTAACGCATTTCTGAACTTTGACTGTGAAGTCTTCCCATTTGTTTTTGAAATGGGAGTTGATGCCTTTTGTACAATGTTCTCAAAGTGTATTTTTTTTTAATCCTTTACTCAAATATAGAGCATCAAGATGTGTATCACAAATAAAGCCAAACCCCAGCTTTTCATTGGGGCTGAATCTTCCTCCCCATGACCTGCTGCTGCCCCTCCCATTCCCCAGCATTTGGACTGTGTCACATGGGTACTGGTTGTATTTGCATTGTCTTTGCCTCATGAAAAAAATGGGGGATTGGAAAAAAAAAAAAAAAAAACCAACAACAAAAAAGGCCTGGGTCTAGATATAATCAAATGACTTTTCTCCTTCAGAGCATGTTGATGACACAACACCTACTGAAATCTCTTTTGCCTTATCCATTATTGGGTCCCTCTGAATAACAGATTTATTGCCATGTATATTTGCTATTGAAGGTGGGAATATAATACTCATAGTTCTTGGTCTATTTTGTATGTTTTACAAAGCTTGTAATGTAGATTTAAGGTGGGCTGGCTGCAAGAGCACTTAAACGTCTCACCTTTTAAACTGCTTTTTCTCTGCTTGCAGGAGTGTTGTCCCTTCAGTGGAAGATCGGGTGGTCTCATGTTGAGGCTGTTACCCAGTCCTCTTAACTCCCCTGTCCCCTCCCAGACAAAAGAGACATCACCCAGCTAAATATCAAGAAGCTGTACTAACAACAGCTCTTGTGTGGGTTTGTGTTTATGATATTTTTCTCTAGTGAGAAAAAAACTTAGTAGTTTCTTACTGCTCTGTCTGGAAGTAGGACAGTGCCTCTAAGGTTTTAAATAATCTAGATGCCTCATTCTCCTTCTCTGGTCACTTAACCTGGACCAAAGCACTTTGATATTCCAGGTGTGTTTTTCTCCTGGGGATTTGCTCCAGCTGTAAAAGTCCAGCATTTTCATAGCCTAGGCCAACAGAGTAAGTTAGCCTAGGGCTATCCCAGCTGATGACAAGCATTCTGGGTCCAAGAGTTTATTATGGACTTATAAACCTGGCAAAGGCAAGGAGAGTAAGGAGAGTAGTCACTGGCCATTGCACTGGGGAAATGCCCTCACACTTAGCTTCCCAGCTCAAAACCCAGATTTACCTCCAGGGAGAGAGATGAGGAAAAAAAAATTGTAAATAGACTTGCTACAGAGCAACTCAGGGTTGGGGTATGTTTTAATTCTCCTGATCACTTGAAATAATCTGTAGGCTGAGTGCTTATGAGAGTGGGGAAGAAGTGTGACTCCAGGGTCCTTCCCTTCTGTGAAACTCTGGGTGGAGTATTGGGCATCAAAGGCCCTTTGATGGCACCACACTGAGCTGTCCGTCCTTCTGGAAATCCCACCTACAATCAGCTGCAAATCAGATTCTTCACATGCCAGTTGAAGTCTTAATTTTCCTTTTGAATCTCAGTCCCTGGCTACGTGGTCAAGGTGGCTTTCTGTTAAGCTGCCCTAGTTTAGGGAATGGGAGGAAAGAGAAGAGAGAGGGGCATTACAACTCTGCCTTCAAGACTCATCTCTTAAATACAAAATAAAACTGTAACCACTTTCAAAATCACATGCAAAAAGAAAAAAAAAGAGCTAACTTTAATTGAAGGAAAGGTTTGGTTCCATTCAGCTCCACGTCATTGTGCCTTTACTTGTGTTAGATTTCTGTGCTTTCTTCCTTTTCCCTCTTTAAAGTTATTAAAATCTTCCTTGACAACAGCTGTTTCCTTCTTTCTACTCTTGTTTCTGACAGCTTAGTGTGTTCCTTCCTTAATTCCATTGATGGCAAAGGGACATATACCCTTCATATGTCTAACCTTTGTCCTTTCCAACAGTGACCAGCATGGACATAATAGTCAACACTGAATAAAAGACTAGAATGTGTGTGTGGGCATGTGCACACGTGTGTGTGTGTGTGTGTGTGTGTGTGTGTGTGTGTGTGTGTGAGTGCGCGCGTACGCGCGTGCGTGCGTGCATGAGAGAGCGAGAGAGAGAGAGAGAGAGAGAGAGACCATCCATCTGCATGTGGATCCATTTCTTTTTAAAAATAATTTATTGTGATTTATTTTGGAGTTATATTCTGATTACAGTGCTCCCTCTCCCACATAGCACTGATTTTTTCCCCCTTCTCTAAAATGTATAATCTAGTCTCAGGTTGGATTCTTTGGTACATTTCTTTTTTTCTGGATACCATGCAGTTGAATTAAACCTTGCTTTTAAGAACAAAACCTGTAAATTGTGTAGTACATACTCTTGACTGGAATACCGCTTCAAGAGGGAGCAGAGGGGTGGAAGCCTGTTGGCTTATCTGGGTAAGTGTGGTAATTTGATTTCAGGTCTCCTGAAAAAACCTGTATGTATTGATTTGATCAGCGGAAGTATCTGCCACTTGCCATAGGTCTATTTTCCTACTGGGTTTTGAAAATGAGTTAAGCCATGATGACCTGCAGATTCTGACTTCATTTTCTGTTTTCTCCTTAACTTCCTTTTCCTCATGATTTCAGGAAGCCTAAAAGGTTCCCTAGCCTTATGCCCTCCCCTTGTATCCCATAATGATTCTTTTTGTCTCTGTTGCATGGCTGATTTTTCCATGGACAATGGAAGAAAAGATAGGGACAGGGTCTTCAGGCTCATGTATATCCATGTTTATGTGAGCGTCAGCCAGATTTCTTCACTGCTTTTTTTTTAAGCTGAAATCGTAGCTGGTTTTCTTGAACTTTGACTTCAGATGTAAAAAACTGAACCAGCCATTCTTTGCTTACTGTGGTCTGCTGACATAATAACCACTAAGATTTAATGAGCTTAACTTACACTTCATTATTAGCAAAGGTCTTGGAATTATTTTCCATACTGATTCATAATGGGTGTGTGTATGAATCACTCTCATAGTTTAGATATAAAAACATGTGGAGGGAGAGGGGAAAAGGACTCATTTTCATCCATACTTACCAGATTGGCTGAATTCCTGATTATTTGACCCACCATTGTCATTAATATGATTAATAAACTACCTATTTATTGACTTAATTGTACTTCCTGACTTTTTAAAGTCTATTTATAGCCTGCAATTGGAGCTAACCTAAATGGCTCTCATTTTCCTAACCTATAAGTTTTTTCTGTTTCACTAAGATGATACTACACACCACACATACAAGAGGGTGTGTGCGAGTGTGCGGAAGCCAAACAGGTCTTTCCAGTGTGACTTGATTCCTCCTCCTTGATACTGTATGTGAATTAGGTGATAGGAAACAAGCTGGCTAACTCATGCTTACTGAGACACTGTGATATGCCTCAAGTATTTCCTGACCCAGTCCAACCATGAACTGCATCACTGGAAGGAAGCTGCCTATCTCTGACTTCCTAGTATTCACTCTAGTAACAAAGGTAATATAAAGGATCCCGACCACCCCAAAGAGTAACTATAGTAAGGGCTTTACCCTTCAATCACTGGAGCCCAGACTGGATTGTTTCTGCACATAGATTAAGGTGTAAAATTTGGACACACACACACCACACATCTAAGAACAAAGTTTCATGGAAATGGTGTATGTCTAGGCAGAAATGTCCTTTTCATTCTGCAGGCGTATATCCTGTACTTTACTCTGTAGCAGACGTCTACAAATAGAGATGAATAAGGCAAGGTCTTTGCCTCCAAAAAGCCCATACATCATCTGGAAGATTTCAGGACAGTTATCAGGAGAAGCATTCAGGATATTAAAAAGGAGTAAACCAGGAAAAAGAATGGCAAGTGACAGATGAAATAGTAAAGAGAAAGGTATGTGGGGGCATCACTACTGGAGGATTTTTACCAGTGGAAAGGGAAAGGCTGCAAATAGGTTGCCTTTTAGAAGCCTTTTGACCATTATTTATTTAGCAGAATTAGAGGTTAAACTTGGCCTCAACTTGCTAGACAGGCTCTGCCACTTGAGACATGCCTTCAGCTCAAGACCTTCCAGTCTTGGCATTACTGTGAATCTCTGCATGCTTACATAATGGTCATTTATGTATGTGTGTGTGTGTGTGTGTGTCCTTGTGCATGCGTGCATGTGCGTGTGTGTACGCACACCAGTCCTGGGGTTTGAATTCAGGGAATCACACTTCTACCTGGCTTTTATGCTCCAGGCTGATACTCTACCACCTGAGCCGCACCTCCAGCTTTTTGCTATTGGATTTATCTGCCCAGGCTGGATTCAAATGAATGGTGATCCTCATCTCAGCCTCCTGAGTACCTAGAATTATAGGCATGAGCTACTAGCACCTTACTGTCTCCTGGTGCTTCCTTCCTCCCTTCCTTCCTCCCTTCCTTCCTCCCTTCCTTTCTTTCTTCCTTCCTTTCTTCCTTTCTTTCTTTCTTTCTTTCTTTCTTTCTTTCTTTCTTTCTTTCTTTCTTTCTTTCTTTCTTTCTTTCTTTCTTTCTTTCTTTCTTTCTTTCTTTCTTTCTTTCATTTCTTTCACCAGTTCTGGGGCTTGGTACTGTTTCTGAGCTTCTTTTGCTCAAGACTAGCACTCTTACCATTTGAGTCACAGCACCACTTCCGGCCTTTTATGTTTATGTGGTACTGAGGAATTGAACCTAGGGCTTCATGCATGCTAGGCAAGCACTCTACCACTAAGCCACATCCTGAGCCCTCCTGGTGTTTTCATAGGTTCCAATATGCACCATGTTGGTTACATCTTTCCCTCCTTTCTCTGAGGTAGGTTGTTAAGTCACCTCTTAAAGCTGGCTGGGGGGCTGGGAAGTTGGCTCAGTGGTAGAGTGCTTGCTTTGCATGCCTGAGGCCCTGGGTTCGATTCCTCAGCACCACATAAGCAAAAAAGAAAAAACCAGGAAGTGGCACTGTGACTCAAGTGGTAGACCGCTAGCCTTGAGCTAAAGAGCTGAGGGACAGCGCCCAGGCCCAGAGTTCAGGCCCCACGACTGGACTCAAAAAAAAAAAAAAGCTGGCTGGGAATAGATCACTATTCCAGGTTATTAAAGTCAATTTTCAGGTGCCCAAGTTATAAAAATACACAGTAAAGTTTGCATTCTGGGTTCTGTTGCCCTATTAGATGAGAAATGTCATGTGATCTGAAAGTCATTTTGTTTGTTTTTTTGGTCCAGTCCTGGGGCCTGAACTGTGGGCCTGGGCGCTGTCCCTCAGCTCTTCAGCTCAAGGCTAGCGCTCTACCACTTGAGCCACAGTGCCACTTCTGGCTTTTTTCTTTTTGCTTATGTGGTGCTGGGGAATCGAACCCAGGGCCTCATGCATGCAAAGCAAGCACTATCACTGAGCCACCTTCCCAGCCCCGTGATCTGAAAGTCATTTTATGAACTTTTTCTTTTTTTTGCTTTTTGCTTATGTGATGCTGAGGAATCGAACCCAGGGCCTCATGCATGCAAGGCAAGCACTCTACCACTGAGCCACCTTCCCAGCCCATGAACTTTTTCTTTACAGCAGTGCTAGGCAAGCACATTGCCACTGAATCAGTCCACTGTGGTAGGTCTCTTTCCATTCATGACAACCTGTTCTCTTGTAGCTTATAGCTGCTAGAAAGCCTTCCTTAAATGTACACCATCATCTCCTTCTGTTTAGAACCCACATCTTTTTAATCCTACCCCTGTGATTAAATGGTCAGGACCTCTATAATTAAGTGGTCAGCAGTTTGATTTTTATTTCATGCCAGTACTGAGGCTTGAACTTAGGGCTTTGCACTCTTTCCTGGCTTTTTTTTTTTGCTCAAGGCTGGCACTGTACCACTTGAGCCACACTACTACTTCTGACTTTTTGGAGGTTAATTGGAGATAAGAGTCTTCCAGATTTGTCTGGCCTGGCATTGGATCTTGATCCTTAGTTCTTGGCCTCTTGAATAGCTGAGATTACAGGTATAAACCATTGGACCAGGCAAGAGTTTGATTTCTTGTCAGATTTCAGAGCATATTGTAACTCTTTGACTTACTAGTTTTGTGGCGTTGGGCAAATTTACTCAACACCCTCTACTTTGGTCTTCCTGTTTATAAAACAAAAATTTATCAACTTCATGAGGTGTATGTGAAGATTAGTAAAATATATACATATATTATGTATACTGTCATCTAATGATAATAGAGGGTAGAGGCATGATTCAAGTGGTTGAATGCCTACCTTGCAAGTGCAAGGCCCTGAGTTCAGCCTCAGTATTAACCAAAAAAAAGTGATATTTGTAAAAGTAGCTCAGTCCAGACATCCATTTAAGCACTCAGTATTGGCTCTTGGCTCCTCCTGAAATATAATTAACTGATGATTATAGTATTGTTTTCTGTTTCTTAGCTTTATGGCTCTATTTTTGATACTGAGTGATAAAAGATAAATATCATTACCTATAGTCAGCCTGAAAGGAACCGGAAGCTTAGAAGGATTATTAGCCTTGGAGGCTAGCCTACAAATTACTGCTCTAATTTATATTTTTCATTAAATGCTCAGCTTGCCTCTCCTATAACTATCTTCCCTGGCTTTGAAACCCTGGTGTTTGTCTATACAGTATTTTTAAATTAAAGGACCATAATTCACTCCCTACAATGTGTGGATTAATGGTAAAGTGCATAAAACATAATATTTTTACCTTGAACAAAATAAAAGGCTGACATTATTTTTGCACATGAGGTGGAATTTTTTATGCATTTCACTTCACCAAACAACAGTTCAGGTATCAGGAGATGAGGGGCCTAAGCCTTTCATGGCTGCTGCAACCTCTAGACCTACGCATTCATTTGCATTTGAGAAAAGAAAAGGGTGCCTGGCATCATGCCTACTACATAGAACCTCACCTAAAGTACTAACCCATCAGGACAATGAAAGTTAAGTGCGCATGGCAGTGAGAAGCCTCCTCCAGTCTAGGAGGTGAAAGAATGCGGAAGTAGGTTGCGTGGAGGGGTGGAAAAACTACTACATCTCCCGTCAGGCATTGCGGTATGACAAGTTCTCATCTGCCGTAACCGCGCGCCTCTCCGAGGAGGCCCCGGATGTAGGTAGTCTGATTTTCCCCACCCCTCACCCCGCTAGAGGGCGTGGCCTCATGGTGGCTCTGAGACCTGGAGGCTGTCTTATTGGCTGTGGGCGTTCCCGCTGCTTTGGACTCGAGGGAAAGGGATGTGGCTAAGCCTCGCGGCGCCGTGGCGACAGCCAATCAGAAATGTGGCTTGGCTTTGGCGCGAGACGGGAACGCCGGGCAGAGCAGATTTGGCGCGAGCTGCTTGTCTTGCTGCTGGTTTGGAGTAACACTTGTGCAGTTTGTGCCTCAGGTTCCCAGAACTCGTGTGTGTCTCGAAAAGAAGCCTGCATTGAGGTGACACAGCCCTGAAGGGTAAAAAGGAGCGGGTTGCTTGGGGGAGGCTTGGAGTCTGGGAGCCAGCGGGTTAGGAAGAGGCTGACGCGGCACTGCTAGTTCTGGCGAGGCCCGAGGCGAAAGGAAGGTGGTGGAGCGGGGGTGGTTGGAGGGCTGAGGTCGGGGACGAAGGCCGTGCGCCCTGGAAGTGGGTCTAGTATTGGTAAGGAGGACCTGGAAGCTGTGGGAAGGTGTTCCGGGGTGGAGGGCTGTGTGCAGGGGAGCCTGAGTGGTGCCGGGAAGGAGGGAAGCCCGAGCTTCGGTGTCAGGGCTTGGGAGACTCCTCGTGGCGGTCGTGGGCTAAGCTGCTGGTAAAGGGGTCCCGAGTAATGGAAGTACTATAGAAATCAGTTATTGCATCTCTCAAGTGGTTAAGAACAACTTAGGATAACCTGATAAACAAATTTCGTGTTATTTTTCCCATGGCCTTTACATATCAAGTTTATTGTACTTTTTTTTTTTTTTTTTTGCATCTAGCTGTATTAACATCATGCCTCAAACCCGATCCCAGGCACAAGCTACAATCGGTTTTCCAAAGAAAAAGCAATCTCGGACATTGAACAAAACGAAAACCTCTAGCAATACGAAACTACAACCGACAAATGAACGGGCTATTCCCTGTTCTCCTTGTATAAACACAAAAATTCTGCCTCTTAGCCCCAGAAAACGTCTGGGTAAGCATTACATTAATACCACTTTTTGACTAGTGCTTCTTGACCTATCTTAATGGAAAGATGCTTTTGAAGTTAAAACTGTATAATTCAGTTTGTTTTCAGAATGGTTGCTAAGTGTTTACTGAATTTAAGAATTAAGCTACTTACTGTGATTACTGTCCTACTTAATAGGGCTGATTTTCTATTTATATCTTAGTTCAGTCATTTAAAAATTACTTTGCAGTTATATAGTCTTATGAAATTTGCCTCCATGGTTGTGAAATTAAGAGACTACATTTTCAATTCTTTTAAGAGGTATAGTGCTGAAGGCAGGTATAGTGCTTGCTAGACAGTTGCTCTACCAGGCCACATTCCTTGCCCTTTTATTTTTCAGATAGGGTCTCAAGTTTTTGTTCAGGTAGCCTCCTATGTGTGCCTCTCAGTAGCTGGGATTACGGGTATGCACCACCATTCTCCACTTCTTGTTTGAGATGCTAGGGAATTTTCACTGACATTTTCCCTGTGGCTGGTCTGGCCTTAGATCTTGATCAGGCAGAGCAAGAGCTCTACCATTTAACTATACATCCAGCCTAAGAGCATTTGTTTTAATGGGGGGTAATTTGATCATACCTGGAGACATTTGGTTCTCACAGCCATGGGGTGTTACTGGCATAACATCTGAAATCCATGCTGCAGCCAAACATCTGGCAATGTTCAGAAATTATTTCTTTGGCTGGTGGTATCATGTCTGAGAAATCCTGTATCTTAAGATTTTAAGATTTCATCCCACTAGACCCCATTCAGTTTCTACCAAATAAGATTCAGTGGTGCCATCTGGTGGCCTTCTGACTTCTAAGTGACAAGGCCTTTCTTTTTGAGGTTCATATGTAGAAATGGACTTCTGGTGGGTTGCTGTGGCTTAGGCCTGTAATCCTAGATGCTCAGAAAGCTGACATTTGAGCATTGCAGTTCAAAGCCAGCCCAGACAGGAAAGTCTGTGAGATTCTTCTTATCTCCAATTAACCAGCAAAAAACTGGAAGTGGAGCTGTGGCTTAAGTGGTACTGCATTGCCCTTAAGCAAAAAAACTAAGGGATATCACCAAGGCCCTGATTTCAAGTCCCTGCACTTGTAAAAAAGAGAAATAGACCTCTTAATAAGGCAGAGATCTCTGCAAGTCATTTTATTGTCATTTTAAATGTTTCAGGTGATGACAATCTATGCAACACTCCTCATCTACCTTCCTGTTCTCCACCAAAGCAAGGCAAGAAAGAGAATGGTCCTCCGCACTCACTTAACCCTAAGGGACGCAGATTGATATTTGATGATCAGCTGCCAGTTAAGTCTCCTGGCAAAACAGAAAAAGCCAGAGTTCACCAAAACAAGATACTTTCCTCAGCTCAAAAAGATCAAACAATCACAACAAATTCTGAACAGAAATGTCCACTCGAGAAAGAATCTGTATGTGTGAGACTGTTCAAGCAAGAAGGTGCGTTCTTGCATGGCAGCTGTGGGCTCAGCCATCGTGATGCAAAGCTGATGACTCGGAATGAAGCCCACTGGGTTTTTCCAGTCACCTTCTGTTGTATCTAATTGTCCTTTTATGTCTGGCACAGGCACTTGCTATCAGCAAGCAAAGCTTGTCCTAAATACAGCTGTCCCGGATCGGCTGCCTGCCAGAGAGAAGGAGATGGATGTCATCAGGCATTTCCTGAGGGAACACATCTGTGGAAAAAAAGCTGGAAGTCTTTACCTTTCTGGTGCTCCTGGAACTGGAAAAACTGCCTGCTTAAGCCGAATTCTTCAAGACTTCAAGGTGCGTTGAGAATCTGAATGACAATGCTTTTTGTAGAAGGACACTTTTTGTTGGTGGTGGTGGTATTTTTTTTTTTTTTTTTTTATGGGGAAGGTACTGGGGCTTGAACTCAGGATCTGGGCACTGTCCCTTAAATTTTGCTCAAGGCTAGCACTCTTGAGTAACATCTTCACTTTCTGCTCATTGGTTAATTGGAGGTAAGAGTCACACAGACCTTCCTAGCTGGCTTTGAATGGTGATCCTCAGATCTCAGACTCCTGACTAGCTAGGATTATAGGTATGAGCCACCAGTGCCCAATAACACTGGTTATTAAAGACTAAGAATGAGTAGATGTTTGGGAGATTGAAGTTTTTGTCAAAATATTTTGTCAATATTTCATTGTCTAAATCTTTCAAAGTGAAAATAGAGCTTCTTCTGTTAGGTCTAAAAGACATTTCAAGTTTCATCAGATCTTCTGAAGCCACAATAACTCCTATGTTAGCACTTTAAAAAAAATTTTTTTTTTCTAGAAGGAAGAGAAGGGATTTAAAACTATCATGCTGAATTGCATGTCCTTGAGGAATGCCCAGGCTGTATTCCCAGCTATTGCTCAGGAGATTTATCAGGAAGAAGTATCCAGGCCAGCTGGGAAGGACATAGTGAAGAAATTGGAAAAACATATGACTTCTGAGAAAGGCCCCATGATGTAAGTATTTCTTTGCTTCATGTTGCTTGGCAAAAATCCGCAAGGTCTGTTCACAAAAAGAACACTCTGTTTCTTTTTCTTTTTTTTTGCCGGTTGGGGGGCCTGAACTCTGGGCCTGGGTGCTGTCCCTCAGCTCTTCAGCTCAAGGCTAGTGCTCTACCACTTGAGCCACAGTGCCACTTGCGGCTTTTTCTGCATATGTGGTGCTGAGGAATCGAACCCAGGACCTCATGCATGCAAGGCAAGCACTCTACCACTGAGCCACCTTCCCAGCCCAAGAACACTCTCAGTTTCTCTATGAAAGAAAGTTAAAATTTTTTTTTGGTGGGGGGGGTCCAGTCGTGGGGCCTGAACTGTGGGCCTGGGCGCTGTCCCTCAGCTCTTCAGCTCAAGGCTAGCACTCTACCACATGAGCCACAGCGCCACTTCTGGCTTTTTTTTTTTTTTTTTGCTTATGTGGTGCTGAGGAATCGAACCCAAGGCCTCATGCATGCAAGGCAAGCGCTCTAACACAGCCACCTTCCCAGCCCCGGAGAAAGTTAAAATTTTAAAAGTTTTAAATCTTAAGTGGTTTTGAAGCCAACTGCTTGAAAACAATAGGATATTACTTGTTTCTGATGGGAGAGGAGAAGCAAGTGCCATTCTAACAGTGACTAGAAATAGGACAGATTCTGATCTTCACATCTCAGCTGTAGGAATGTGACCTGAAGTCAGCCTGGATCAAACACTGTAGGGTTAGAAAGGTGCCCATGGATGTTAACTGTTTTTTTTTTTTTTCTTAAATCTGTAGTGTGTTGGTGTTGGACGAAATGGATCAGCTGGACAGCAAAGGGCAGGATGTTTTATACACACTGTTTGAATGGCCCTGGCTAAGCCATTCTCGATTGGTGCTAATTGGTTAGTGCTCATTTGTAAATATCATATAGTGGTTTTGTAGTGTTTCCCCTCATCCCACCCTGCGCGTGCATGTGTGTGAGTGTGTGTGCATGTGTTTATGCATGCATACACATGCTGCATGCATGCTGGTACCGTTTGAACTCAGGGCCTGGGCTCTGTCCCTACACTTTTGCACTCAAGGCTGGCACTCTATCCCTTGAGCCACAGCTCAACTTCCAGCTTTTTGGTGGTTAGAGATGAATCTCTTGGATTTTGCTTCCTGGGCTGTTTCCAATTTCAGTTCTCAAATCTCAAACTTCTGAGTAGCTTGGCAGGAGCACCCAGCCTACAGTTTTGTATCTCTGCATTCGTAGGTATATATGTATATATGTATGTGTGTATAGCTATGCATATATATACTTTTGTGCATGTATTTATATGTAATTTTATTTAGTTTTTTTGTTTTGCTTTTTTGTTTGTTTTTGTCAGTTGTGGGGCTTGAACTCTAGGCCTGGGCACTGTCTCTCAGCTCTTCAGCCTAAGACCAGCCCTTTACCACTTAAGCCGAAGCGCCACTTCTGGTTTTCTGGTGATTTATTGGAGATAGGAGTCTCACAATCTTTCCTGCCCCGGCTGGCTTTGAACCTCGATCCTCAGATCTCAGTCTCCTGAGTAGCTAGGTTTACAGGCGGGAGCCACCAGTACCTGGCTTTATCTAGTTTTTTTTGTTTTTTTCCAGGGCTGAGGACCGAACCCATGGCCCTGCGCGCGCTGGGCGGGCGCCCTTCCACTGGGCTAAACCCCCCAGCCCCTTTATCTAGTTTTTATGCAAAGTCTCTTATATGCAACTGAGGCTGGCCTTGAATTTACAATCGTCCTGCCTCAGCTTCCTAAATGTTCTTTTTTTTTTTTTTTTTGGCCAGTCATGGAGCTTGAACCCAGGGCCTGGGCCTGAGTTTCTTTTGTTCAAGGCTGGCACTCTACCACTTGAGCCACATAGCTACTTCTGGCTTTTTCTGTTTTTATGGTATCAAAGAATTGAACCCAGAGCTCCATGCATACTAGATAAGTACTCTACCACTAAGCTACATTCCCAGCCCAGCCTCTAGTGTTCTTACTACAGGTGTGTACTACCATGCTCAGCTTAATGGCTAGACACATCTTACATATTGGTATAGGATGGAAGGCAAGTGGAAAGTAACAGTTAGAAAGCTACATTATAACTGGAAATACTATTGCTTATCTTTCAGAGGGTTTAATTTTCCTGGCACAATGATTTGACTGATTCGTATTTATCTTCTCAGGTATTGCTAATACTCTGGATCTCACTGACAGAATTCTGCCAAGGCTTGAAGCTAGAGAAAAATGTAAGCCACAGCTGTTGAACTTCCCACCTTATACAAGGAATCAGATAGCTGCTATCTTGCAAGATCGACTTAATCAAGTGAGTACCAAATTCTGTTCCTTTAGAACAAATAATGATTTGAAAATACATTGTTTTGATTGTTTTCTGTTCTTTTTCTGGTACCACTCAGGGGGTTTGAACTCAGGCCTGAATGCTGTCCCTGAGCTTTTGTGCTCAAAGCTGGTGGTCTATTACCATTTGGACAATAGCTCCACTTGTGGTTTTTCGGTGGTAAATTGGAGATAAGAGTCTCAAGAAGCTGGGTACTGGTGGTCCATGCCTGTAATCTTAGCTACTCAGGAGACTGAGATCTGAGGATGGAGGTTCAAATCCAATCCAGGGCAGGGAAGTCTGTGAGATTTTTTTTTTTTTTGCCGGTCATGAGACTTGAACTCTGTGCTTGGGCACTATCCCTCAGCTCTTCAGCTCAAGGCGAGCACCTTACCACTTGAGCCACAGAGCCACTTCCATCTGTGAGACTTTTATCTCCATTTAATCTCCAGTAAACCAGAAGTGGTGCTGTGGCTCAAGTGGTAGAGCACTAGCCTTGAGCAAAAAAAGCTCAGGGACAGCGCCCACGTCCTGAGTTCAAGCCCCATGACTGACAAAAAAAAAAAAAAATCTGAAGAACTCTCCTGCTCACTATGGACTGCAGTCATCAGATCTCAGCCTTCTAAGTAGCTAGGATTACAGACATGAGCCACCAGCGCCTGGCTTGATTGCTTTTCCTAATGATGCAAGGAGTCCTGTGGACCATAGTGAGGGAAACATTATTTGAATTTCCTCACATGGTTCCACTTACTGAATCCCTCAGTGTTGAAATTGAAGAAGTAGAGGAATCACTCAAATGCTTACTCAATGGCCTTAATTTAAAAAAAAAAGGCCTGTGAAGAAAGGAAGTTCCTCTTTTGAAAAGTCAATTTAAATTAAGAATCTTATAGTTAAAATTGTCTTCTGCTGGTACCAGTGGCTCATGCCTATAATCCTAGCTACTTAAGAGGCTGAGATCTGAGGATCATGGTTCAAAGCCAGCCCAGGTAGGAAAGTCCTTAGGACTCTTATCTCTTAGCATCAAAATGTCAGAAGTGAAGCTGTGGCTCAAGTGGTAGAGCACTAGCCTTGAACATAAAAGACTAAGGGATAATGTCCAGACCCTGAGTTTGAGTCCCAATACTGACTCCAAACTTTTTTTAAAATTTTTTTATTTTATTTATTTTTTTATTTTTGGGTCCGGTCGTGGGGCCTGAACTCTGGGCCTGGGCGCTGTCCCTCAGCTCTTCAGCTCAAGGCTAGCGCTCTACCACTTGAGCCACAGCGCCACTTCCAGCTTTTTTCTTTTTGCTTATGTGGTGCTGAGGAATCGAACTCAGGGCCTCAGGCATGCAAGGCAAGCGCTCTACCACTGAGCCACCTTCTCAGCCCCAACTTTTTTTTTTTTTTTAAAAAGTGTCTTCTGTGTCTTATCTGAAGGTATCTAGAGACCAGGTTCTGGACAATGCTGCAATTCAGTTCTGTGCTCGAAAAGTCTCTGCTGTTTCAGGAGATGTTCGCAAAGCGCTGGATGTTTGCAGGTGAGTTATAGCACTGGTAGTGGCTTAGATGTTTAAAAAAATAATAATAATGCTTTTAATTGCCTCATGTATCTCAAGTAAATGTGAGTTAAGAGGCTCCATTCTGTTACTTTTTACACCGAGAAAGGAGGACTTGTGTCTCAGTGGGGAGCTCTGGATTTCCACCGTGTTAATGTCTGAAACATTATCAGTCCAATACCTACAGTGGGAGAAACAAATGAGATGTTGCTGGCACTCCCTGTGGTGATTATAGATTGGTTAATTACATTTGTATTAAAAAAGACTCCAGTTTACTTTTCCATTAGCTGGTCTCAAGCAGGTTTATTTATGGACCTGAACCATCTTTGCCTTCAGACTTTTTTCCTCTTCCTTTCCTTTTGTGGGCACCCCTTCTTGCTTCCAGTTGGTGGTCCTCCAAGTCTTACTCTAGACCTCTTTCTTCTTTCCATCCTTCAACCCCTCCTGCTGGGGAAAGCCTCTGTGCTAACTGATGAAATTTCTTCCCTCCCAGTAGGGACGCTGGGTCCATTAAAATGATACTTGCTGTGTTGGCCTGCTGGTCCAACCTCTCCCTCTTGCCAGGCAGAAGATCTAGGTCTTGCTGTTGGCTTCCTGTGAGCAAAGCACTTTGGAGAGAGCAGTAGGAGAGTAAGCTCTTCCTAGTGCTAGTTTGCACGGTCCTCAATTTGAAAGTTTCCTCTAGTATGCAAACTCCTTGAGCAAAGAAAGACTATAAGCAGGGTGCCAGTGGCTCATAGCCTGTAGTTCTAGCTACTCAGGAGGCTGAGAACTGAGGATCGTGGTTCAAAGACAGCCCAGGCAGGAAATTCCATGAGACTCTTATCTCCAGTTAAGCACCAGAGCCGGTGCTGGTGGCTCACGCCTGTAATCCTAGCTACTCAGGAGGCTGAGATCTGAGGATCGCGGTTCAAAGCCAGCCCAGGCAGGAGAGACCGTGAGACTCCTATCTCCAATAAACCACCAGAAAACCGGAAGTGGCGCTGTAGCTCAAGTGGTAGAGCGCTCACCTTGAGCTGAAGAGCTGAGGGACAATGCCCAGGCCCAGAGTTCAAGTCCCACGACCGACAAAAAAAAAAAAGCACCAGAAAACTGAAAGTGACACTGTGGCTCAAGAGGTAGAGCACTTATCTTGAGCTGAAGAGCTTAAGGACAGTACCCAGACCCAGAGTTCAAGCCCCACAACCAACAAAAAGAAAGAAAGAAAGCAAGTGAGAAAGACAGAGAGAGAGAAAGGAAGAAAGGAAGACTGTAGCCATAGCTGGACACTGGTGGTTCACACCTGTATTCCTAGCTATTCAGAAGGCTGAGATCTGAAGATCAAGGTTCAAAGCCAGCCCAGAAGTCCTGAGTTATCTCCAGTTAACCACCAGAAAACCAAAAGTAGGCTCAATGTGGTAGAGTGTTATCCTTGAGCAAAAACAGCTCAGGGATAGCGCCCAGGCCTTACCACTGACAAAAAAAAAAAAAAAAAAAAGACTGTAGCCATGAGCAGTACTTACATAGGCTGGCATGAGTGAACCTGTATATGGCCCTGAGTGAGGAGGCCTTTGTTGGTCTGCTGTGTATAGATGGTGTGTTCGTGTATAGATGGTGTGTTCATTCTCCTAGTGACTCACTCATATATCATGTTCTCCTCTCCTACTAATACTTTTCTCATCCAGAATGTTATTGACTCCATGGATGACAATCTACTTGGCATGTATAAGAGGAAACCATGTGGTGTTGAAATATCTCAAATTCCAAGTCCATAAATTATATTAAGGCAATTAAGTCTCCTTACACTGAGACATAATCCAGTTTGTTTAGGGATTTTTAACTTTTTTTTTTTTTTAACTTTAAACATGTTTTTAGTTGATAGACCAAACTTTTTGAGTTTGGTGGCTACGTGTAATGTTCAGTCTGGCTTAGACCAAATTAATTTTAGAATTTTTTGTTTTTTATTAGGAGAGCTATTGAAATTGTAGAGTCGGATGTCAAAAGCCAGACTATCCTCAAACCCCTGTCTGAATGTAAGTAGTTTTATCACCTTCCTGTTTTCTTTTATAATTGGAAGTGTGCTTTTCCAAATAAAAAGATGAAATGAATATAATTATATTCATCTGTGTGTCTGTCTGTCTGGGTATGTCTCAGAGAGCGCGCGCGCATGCATCTGGGCCTGCGTGTGTATGTGTGTTGTGTGTGTCTAGACACTTTTGTCTTAACGTGCCTCTACAATGGTCCATGGAAACGACTTCTCCCAGGTGTTACATAAATGGCAGGGAGAAAGTTCTTCTTTCCAAGCTCTAGGAATGAAAACAAGACAGGAAAGTTGGGTCCGCTTCTTCCTCAGTGTTTATATTGAGTCCTTTTAGGTCTCCATAAAAGGGAAAGCAAAGCCTGATAAATAAGAATTGTGACTTTATCTTGGAATATCTCAGTCCATTAAACAAGCTTAGGAAAGTTCGGAGGTACAGAGAGCAGATTGCTACAGCAAACCAAAGGTTATCACAAGTGATAGATTTTGTTTTTCTTTTCCCTTGGCCTTGTTCTTACAGCTGTGACATGTGTAAAATAGCCATGAACTACATATTTCATTCATGGTTTTTTTTTTGTTTTTTGTTTTTGTTTTTGTTTTTGGGGGGGGGGGGTCCGGTAGTGGGCCTGAACTCTGGGCCTGGGCGCTGTCCCTCAGCTCTTCAGCTCAAGGCTAGCGCTCTACCACCTGAGCCACAGCACCACTTCCAGCTTTTTTCTTTTTGCTTATGTGGTAGCTGAGGAATTGAACCCAGGGCCTCAGGCATGCAAGGCAAGCGCTCTACCACTGAGCCACCTTCCCAGCCCCTTCATTCATGTTTAATATGCAGTGTTTATCTTTGGAAACAGTATGGTCTGACTTGATTGTTTCTAGCATTGTGGTTCTGCTTAAAGTGCTTTCTCTTTTTTATTAGCTTATTAAAAGAAAGTAACTTCTTTTTTCTGGGCCTGGGTGCTATTCCTGAGTTTTTTTGTTTTTTGTTTTTTCACTCTACCACTTGAGCCACAACAGCACCACTTCCTGCTTTTTCTGAGTAGTTTCTTATTGGAGATAAGAGTGTCACAGACTTTCCAGCCCAGACTAGATTCAAATCATGATCCTCAGGTCTCAGCCTCTTAAGTAGCTAAGATTCCAGGTGTAAGCCATTGGCACCTAGGTAAGAAAATGAAATATTCCAGAAGAAGCCAAAAATGGTCCTAAGGCTGAAGATAGGAAATACATACCTACTAGTTTCCTCTTCAACTTTTTTTTCTCGCGCACACGCGCGTGTGTCTGTGTGTGTGTCCGTCCGTCCGTCCCAGGGCTTGAATTTAGGGCCTTGGTGCTGTCCTTGAACTTTATTTGTTGGTTAGAGATGGGAATCTCATGGACTTTCTTGCCTGGGCTTGCTTTGAACCACGATACTTAGATCTCAGCCTTTTGAGTAGGTAGGATTACTGGCATGAGCTATCAGTGCCCTGCTTCCTTTTCTTCAACTTTTTTAGATTATGGCCTCACCATCTCTTTCCCTACGAGTAGCAATTAAACTTGTCAGTAGTCAGATATTGGTGGCTCTCATCTGTAATCTTAGCTGTTCAGGAACTAAGATCTGAGGATCATGATTTGAAGCCAACCTGAGCAGACAAATCCAAGAAACTCTTATCTCCAGGCTGGGAATGTGGCTTAGTGGTAGAGTGCTTGCCTAGCATGCATGAAGCCCTGGGTTCAATTCCTCAGTAACACCATAAATCGAAGAGGCTGGAATTGGCACTGTGGCTGAAAGTGGTAGAGTGCTAGCCTAGAGCAACAGAAGTTCAGAGACAGTGCCCAGGTCCTGAGTTCAAGCCCTAGGACTGGCAGAGAGAGAGAGAGAGAGAGACTCCAATTAAAATGCCAGAAGTAGAGGTGTGGCTCAAGTGGTAGAGTGCCTGCCTTGAGGAGAAAAGCTAAGTGAGAGTATGAGGCCCTGAATTCAAGTCCCAGTGCACACAAAAAAAAACTTGTCAGTAGTCCCTCTGAGCATTGCTGGCATACATCACTGAGAGAGGTTCTAAGGTCCTAACATAAATTATTGGTCTAGGCTGATTTTATTTTTTGTGGGGTTTTTTTTTGTGTTTTTTTTTGGGGGGGGGGGTCTGTTCGTGGGGTCTGAACTCTGGGGCTAGGCTGATTTTAATTCCTATCTCTTTGACTGTAGGATTGCCTGTCCTTCCTTTCTTTCTTTCTTTCTTTCTTTCTTTCTTTCTTTCTTTCTTTCTTTCTTTCTTTCTTTCTTTCTTTCTTTCTTTCTTTCTTTCTTTCTTTCTTTCTTTCTTTCTTTCTTTCTTTCGTCATGGAGCTTAAACTCAGGGCCTGGGAGTTGTCCCTGAGCTCTTTTTGCTCAGAGATAGTGCTCTACCACATTGAGCTACAGTGCCACTTCCTGTTTTCTGGTAGTTATTTGGAGTCTCTCAGACTTTCCTGCCTGGGATTGGCTTTGAACTATGACCCTCAGATTGCAGCCTCCTGAGTAGCTAGGATTACAGGCATGAGCCACTAGCACCCAACAGGATTGCCTTTTAATGGCTCTACAAAACTATGGGGACACTTGACTAAACATGAGGGAATTGTCTAGTACATAGAAGTAACTGGGGTTCTTTGAAACATGTAGTGGATTCCCCAGCATTGAAGATATGCAAAGAAAAGCTCAGCAGATGGCCACAGGTTGGAGTTAGGGACTTGGCATTTGGATAGAGTACCAACAGGCCTGTAAATTCCTTTCCATGTGAAGATTCCGGTAGTTGATCTGTAAGCTCTGGTATCTCCATTAGTCCTCTGCAGCTTCCCCTTTGTGGTAACAAAATAGAAGCAAATTGTTGTAGGGCAACTGCAGATGGTCTCAGGAAGTAACTTCAGGCAAAGGTTGTTACAGAGCGGGTTCCTCCTCTGTCTCTATAGTCATGCTTCTGCAAACAATAAGGCCATAGTCTCTGTAGCTGGTTGGCAGCTTCCCAAGCTCCTGCCTTTGTGAGGATGCTATCTGCTAGGATATCCAGTGACATTTTCTCTCAAGTGTTGCTCTCCTGCAGATCAGCCTGGGCAAGTAAACCAAACCTGAAAGGTCATTTGAGGAGGCCATCTGGAGGACTTGTGGGACTGACTTGAATGGCCACATTTATCCCCTCCTTTGGAATACTAGGTTCTTTTTCTAACTCTTCTTTCGAACCCTTTTTGAGGGAGTGAAGGTAGTAGAGTTTGAACTCAGGGCCTTATGCTTCTTGGGCAGGAACTCTACGACTAAGCCACATTTGTCTCTTTTTGATTATGTTTTACTTTGGAGATAGGGGCTTACTTCCTATCTAGTCATGTGCCTGAACAGTGATCTACCTATCTTAGGCTTCCTGCTATACTTAGGGTGATAGGCACTCTTGGTTGAGAAGGGGAACTTTTGTACCCAGGCTCAACTGTGATCCTCTCTCAGTCATCTCTCAAGTAGCAAGGCTTATAGACATGAGCCATTGGCACTTCGCTTTCTCTCCCTCCCCCTCCCCCTCCCCCTCCCCTGCCACCACCACTTTCTCAGTTACCAGGCAGTTATCTTTGCTTCAGGTGTTTTTTTTTAATTAGTATACATTAGCGGTACAAGGGAGGATTTCACTGTGACATTTCTATACATGTATATGATGTGTTCCAATCAATTCCTCTCCCTTTTGCTCCTTGTCCTGTCACCTTCCACTTCCCTCTCCCCCTGTCACCTTTACCTTCTTGCCTCCAAATATCACACTGGAGTAGTAGGGCGCTACTAGCTATAAACAAAAGCTAAATGAGTCATGTGCTGGTGGCTCATGTCTATAATCCCAGCTACTCAGGAGGCCGAGATCTGAGGATCACAGTTCAAAGCCAGACCAGGCAGAAAAGTCTGTGAGACTCTTAACTCTAATAAACTACTAAGAATAATCTGGAAATGGTCCTATGGGTTAAGTGGTAGAGCACTAGCCTTAAGCACAAAGAAGCCTAGGGACAGTGCCCACAGCCTGAGTTCAAGCCCTTGATACTGGTGCCAGAAGGGGGAGGGGGGGAAAATCTCACTATTGGGCTGAAGATGTGGCTTAGTGGTAGAGTGCTTGCCTAGTATGCATGAAGCCCTGGGTTCAATTCCTCAGTACCACATAAACAAAAAGCCAGAACTAGTCTGTGGCTAAAAGTGGTAGAGTGCTAGCCTTGAACAAAAGAAGCTCAGCGACAGTGCCCAGGCCCTGAATTCAAGCCCTAGGACTGGCCAAAAAAAAAAAAATAGCCGGGTGCTGGTGGCTCATGGCTGTAAGCCTAGCTGCTCAGGAGGCTGAGATCTGAGGATTAACAGCCCAGGTAGGAAAGGCCATAAGAATCATCTCCAGGGCTGGGAAGGTGGCTCAGTGGTAGAGCGCTTGCCTTGCATGCTCGAGGTCCTGGGTTCGATTCCTCAGCACCACATAAGCAAAAAAGAAAAAAACTGGAAGTGACGCTGTGGCTCAAGTGGTAGAGTGCTAGCCTTGAGCTGAAGAGCTGAGGGACAGCGCCCAGGCCCAGAGTTCAGGCCTCACGACCGGACCCAAAAAAAAAAAAAAAGAATCATCTCCAGTTAATCACCAGAAAACCGTAAGTGGGCTTTGGCTCAAATGGTAGAGTGCGTGCCTTGAGCTGAAGAGCTTAAGGACAGTGCCCAGGCCCAGGGTTCAAGCCCCCAAAACTGACCCCAAAAAAAATCATTATTCTGCCCCAAAGATAAGCATACTTTCAAATCATCCAACTTTGTAATTTATTTACATATATACATATATAAATATGTGGTACTGGTGTTTGAACTTGGACTTTTTGTTTGCTAGTTATATGTTCTACTTTTTTTTTGGTGGGGGGGGTCTGGTCGTGGGGCCTGAACTCTGGGCCTGGGCGCTGTCCCTCAGCTCTTCAGCTCAAGGCTAGCGCTCTACCACTTGAGCCACAGCGCCACTTCCGGCTTTTTTCTCTTTGCTTATGTGGTGCTGAGGAATCAAACCCAGGGCCTCAGTCATACAAGGCAAGTGCCCTACCACTGAGCCACCTTCCCAGCCCATCCCCATCACCCTTTTTTTTTTTTTTGGGTCCAGTCGTGGGGCCTGAACTCTGGGCCTTGGCGCTGTCCCTCAGCTCTTCAGCTCAAGGCTAGCGCTCTACCACTTGAGCCACAGCGCCACTTCCGGCTTTTTTCTTATGTGGTGCTGAGGAATCGAACCCAGGGCCTCGAGCATGCAAGGCAAGTGCTCTACCACTGAGCCACCTTCCCAGCCCCCCATAACCTTTTTTAAGTGTTAGGCAGACACTTACACTGAACTATACTTCTAGCCTTCTTCCTTTCTTCTTAATCTCCATTTCTCAACTGTTGGTTGGGACTTGATTAGAGCTAGTTATTCCCCCCCCCCCCCCTTTTTTTTTTTTAAAGTCATGGGCCTGAACTCTGGGCTTGGGCAATGTCCCTCAGCTCTTCAGCTTAAGGCTAGCACTCTACCATGAACCACAGTACCACTTCTGGCTTTTTCTGCTTATGTGATGCTGAGGAATAGAAGCCAGGTCCTCATGCATGCAAGGCAAGCACTCTACCGCTGAGCCACTTTCCCATCCCCTATGTTCTACTTCTTGAGCCACAGTTCCAGCCCTTTCCGTTCTTCTCTTCTTCTTCTTCTTCCTCTTCTTCTTCTTCCTTCTTCTTCTTCTCCTTCTCCTTCTCCTCCTTCTCCTTCTCCTTCTCCTCCTTCTCCTTCTTCTTCTTCTTCTTTCTTCTTTTCGTCAGTCATGGGGCTTGAACTCTGGGCCTGGGCACTGTCCCTCAGCTTTTCAGCTCAAGGGGAGTTTGAGTCACAGTGCCACTTCTGGTTTTCTGGTGGTCTATTGGAGGTAAGAGTTTCACAGACTTTCCTGCCTGGGCTGGCATTGAACCATGATCCTCAGATCTCAGCCGCCTAAGTAGCTAGGATTACAAGTGTGAGCCACCAGCACCCAGCTCTGTTCTGTTTTTTGTTTGTTTGTTTTGTGTGTTTGTGTGTGGTTTTTTTTTTTTTTTTTTTTTTTTTTTGTCAAGTTGGGCTTGAACTCTGGGCCTGGGCCCTATTCTTGAGCTGAAGAGCTCAAGGTAAGTGGTAGAGACCACTTGAGCCACAATGCTACTTCGGGTTTTCTGGTAGTTTATTGGAGAGAAGAGTCTCACGGTCCTTCCTGCCCAGGCTGGCTATGAACCTCGATCCTCAGATCTCAGCTTCCTATGTAGCTAGAATTACAGGCATGAACCACCTGTGCCTGGCTCTATTCTGGTTATTTTTTAAGTGTGTTCCCTTTTGCCTGGGCTAGTGTGGATAATGATCTTCCTATTTATACTTCCTACAGTAGTTGAGTCTGCATTATTTTGGCATCTTTCTGAAGGTATCATTGTCTCATCTTTTGACTCGTAGTTAGAATTGGAATCCTTGCTTTGCCATCAAGTTAACTGCATTTAAATTTCTTTTAGCTAAAACTGAATGCCATTTATCTCTCCTCACTTCTGAGCAATATTATTTAAATCTAATGAAGTGTTTTGCATTTACCCTATAGGTAAAACACCTTCTGAGTCTCCAGTCCCTAAGCGGGTTGGTCTTGCTCACATAGCCCAAGTCATTTCCGAAGTGGATGGGAACAGGATGGCTTTGAGCCGAGCAGGAACTCAAGAGTCCCTGCCTCTTCAGCAGAAGATTTTGGTTTGCTCTTTGCTGCTCTTGACCAGGCAGCTGAAAATCAAAGAGGTCACTTTGGGGAAGGTAAGCAGATGGAGCTGAGGTAGAGATGAGAATCTGCTTGGAATGCAGATATGTTTTTGAAAGACCTATCATGCTCTGGCTGATAGAAATTAAAAATGGATTTTGGGAGGGGAGGGGCTGCACTGAGGCCTCATGCTTGCTAGGCAGGCACTCTATAAAAATAGATTTTAGCCGGGTGCCGGTGGCTCATGCCTGTAATCCTAGCTACTAAGGAGTCTGAGATCTGAGGATCACGGTTCAAAGCCATCCTGTGCAGGAATGTCCGTGAGAGTCTTTATCTCCAGTAAACCACCAGAAAACCAGAAGGGGCACTGTGGCTCAAGTGGTAGAGTGCTTACCTTGAGCTGAAGAGCTGAGGGACAGTGCCCAGGCCCAGAGTTCAAGCCCCAGGACCAACCAAAAAAAGAAAAGATTATAGTCAGGCTCTGGTGGCTAATACCTATAATCCTAGCTATTCAGGAGGTTGAGATCTAAGGATCACAGTTTAAAGCCAGCCTGGGCAGGAAAGTCCAGGAGATTTTTGTGTTTAGGTAACCAGCAAAAAGGCCAGAAGTGGAGTGACTCAAGTGGTTGAACACTAGCTTTTGTTGTTTTGTTTTTGTTTTGTCAGTTATGGGACTTGAACTCATGGCCTGCGAGCCTCTTGAGTAGCTATGATTACAGGCATGAGCCACCAGCACCTGGCAGGCACTAGTCTTGAGTAAAGAAGCTTGGGGGACAGTGCCCAAATCCTGTGATCCACCTATTTTAGCCTTCTTGCATTATAGTATAAGTTTGGAGAAATGTGGAATTTCTGTTCAAGAATTTAATTTATTTATTTACTTATCTATTGATTTATTTTTCGGTCAGTCGTGGGTCTTGAACTCTGGGACTTTGGGCACTGTCCCTGAACTCTTCAGCTCAAGGCAAGTGCTCTACCACTTGAGCCACATACCACTTCTGGTTTTCTGGTGGTTGACTGGAGATAAGAATTTCAGGGACTTTCCTGCCTGGGCTGTCTTTGAACTGCAGTCCTCAAATCTCAGCCTCCTGAGTAGCTAGTATTACAGGCGTGAGCCACCAACACCTGGCTTCAAGAATTTTATTGAAAAGAGGGAGAGAGGCTGGGAAGGTGGCTCAGTGGTAGAGTGCTTGCTTTGCATACCTGAGGCCCTGGGTTCGATTCCTCAGCACCACATAAGAAAAAAGCCGGAAGTGGCACTGTGGCTCAAGTGGTAGAGCGCTAGCCTTGAGCTGAAAAGCTGAGGGACAGCATGCAGGCCCAGAGTTCAGGCCCCACAACTGGACCCAAAAAAAAAGAAAAAGAAAAGAGGGAGAGATTAGATGTGTTGATAGCTTTTTTCTCCCCTTGCATTAAGACTAACGTTTTATGTATGCGGTTCTGGGGTTTGAACTCATCTCTTTTTGGTCTATCTACTAATTGAATCAGGCTTCTAGTTCTGCTTTTTTCTAACTTTTCTGACTTCGTGTAGCCTCTAATCACAATCTTCCCAATCTAAGCTTCTGTAATAACTGTTACAAGTAGGATTCAGTTAAATGATCTAACTTTTAAGCAATAATTTCTTCCTGTTCCTTCTAGCTATATGAAGCCTACAGTACTGTCTGTCGGAAACAGCAGTTGGGAGCTGTGGACCAGTCAGAGTGTTTGTCACTTTCAGGACTCTTGGAGTCCAGAGGCATTGTAGGATTAAAGAAAAACAAAGAAACTCGCTTCACAAAGGTACAACTATTTCTGTGTGTGCACTTGTGTACGTGCACACATGTGTACACATATACCAGTACTAGGTCTCAAACTCGGGTCTCTGTCCCTTAGCTTTTTCACTTAAGGCTAGAGCTCTACCACTTGAGCCCACAGCTCTACTTTTTGCTTTTTTCATAGGAGTCTCACTGACTTTCCTGCCTGGGCTGGTTTCGAACTGTGATCCTCAGCTCTCAGCCTCTTGAGCTAGAAGTACAGGTGTGAGCCACCAATGTCTGACATTAACTGCTTCTTTGTGACATGCCTATCTTTAGTTGTCCTGTTTTAGAAAGCTTGTCTTTTGATAAAGATGAAAATTTATCTGGCACCAGTGACTCACACCTATAATCTTAGCTATTCTGAAGGCTGAGATCTGCAGATTGCAGTTCAAAGCCAGCCCGGGCAGGAAAGTCCATGAGAACTGTTATCTCCAGGTAACCACTTGAAAACTAGAAGTGGTGCTGTGGCTCAAGTGGTAGAGTTCTAGCCTTGAGAAAAAGACGTTCAGGGACAGCATCCAAGCCCTGAGTTCAAGCCCTAGGACCAACAAACACACACACACCAAAAAAAAAGATGAAAATTTCCCTCAAAACAATTTTTCTGGTAGATACAACTTACGGTGTGGGGAGATTGGGCATGTGATATGAATAGATTTTCTTTTTAAGGCCATTGAAAAAAGCAGTGTTTAATCTGCTGCCTCTTCATGCGAAAAGTTTAATATGGTAGATATTTAGTGTAAGTTCTGTGCCATGAAAAATCCTTTTCTCTTTCCAGGTGTCTTTGAAGATTGAAGAAAATGAAATAGAGCATGCTCTGAAAGACAAAGCTTTAATTGGAAATATTTTAGCTACTGGACTATCTTAAATTTTTTCCTTACATCCCACCTGAAACCATTCAGCTGGCAATTTTGTAAGCTATGGAGACTTCAGTTTAGTACTTTATATGTTCAAGCTTCCTGAAAACAAATACGACTTTTTTTTTAACTTGAAACAAATGAATTTTAATCTATAAGCTCATGAAGATTATACTGAATAATATCTTTGGGATTTTTTTTAACCTATAGAAATAACTTGAGTTATTTTTACGTTATATTTACAGGCTGGGAATGTGGCTTAGTGGCAGAGTGCTTGCCTACCATGCATGAAGCCCTAGGTTCCCTCAGTACCACATAAACAGAAAAAGCCAGAAGTGGTGCTGTGGCTCAAAGTAGTAAAGCGCTAGCCTTGAGTGAAAACTCAGGGACAGTGACCAGACCCTGAGTTCAAGCCCCATGACTGGAAAAAAAAAAAAAAAAATTACTGCCCCTTAACCAACATGTTTGTAAGTACGCAGATTTATGTTGTACATGTGTATATAATTTATCTTGAAGTTTTCTCAGACAGTATGTTTTGTGAAGAAGAACTTTGTTAGGTTAAGAAGAATGAAAGAGAATGATCGGAAAAATAAGCAAGACTATCCACAAGGATATTCAAAAGACAAAGGACACTTTGACCCAAGAATGTATTTCACTTTGGAGTTTTACTGGGTTTATGTTGCAGATGCCCCGACACTGTGACCTTTGAAAGATTCATTGAGTTTCCCTGGGACTCCCTGAAACATTGAAGGTGATAAGGAGAATGTAACTCTGCAGATTGTGAATGTATTTATTTTTCAAGTTGTGTTCTTTGGTGTCTTTTTTTTTTTTTTTTTTTAAGCAATCATATTTTAAGCGAGATCAGGCTTTCGGAAGACTGTGTGAAAATTCTTTCCCAAACCGTTCCTCCCACAGTCTGAGCTGCCTTCAGCTACAGCTGTTCTTTCAAGATGCCTCTGTTCAGGGTTGGATTTGCATCTGAACACATATTTTTCCACTCTTACTAGATAAATTAAGCCATATGGCTACTCAAGACTCCTGGGTTTGGTTTTCCAGTGGCATGAAGTGGCAATTTGTGACAGAAACAGCAGAGGGCACCATTATAACACTGCTTTGAAGGTGTGGGCTTGGGGCGTGGTAATTTTGAGGGAAGGAGCAGAAAGGTACTTAAGTTTGACTTTGGGAAAGTGCTGTATTTTTATTAAGCAAATGCTTAAGCTACAAGTCACGTATTAATATGAATGGTTTGAGAGCCAGTGATGGAGTCTCTGCTTCTCCTTTAGCTCTTCTGCTGCCTCCTGGCCTTTCTCTGATGCAGCCTGGAGTTTGGGAACTTGATATGCGTACAAGTGATCTGTTGGCCACTGTTTCATTCATTCTGTGCACTGTAAAGTGATCTGAGCTACAGCAGGTGGTATGGGATGGGAGAAGGGCAAACAGCCCTCTGAAATGAACACTGCCCACCCATGTATGTGGTAGACAAGAGTCTGTAAGCATTAGTCTGAAGGTCCTTTTCCCTCTCCTCACATTCCTTTATTCTTTCCTTCTGAGGGCAGTTTTCAAATTGGGGTACACAGACCTACAACAGGAAGGTTGGAAAGTATCTGGAGCTGTAAGGGTTAACCAGTGTAATTGCAAAGATTGTCCGAAGGCTGATAGAAAGCAGAGACTGAATGGGATTGAGAACAGATGCGAGGCTTGATTTAAATTACATTTTATTGGATGCTGCAGCCTTAAGAGACGTGACTGCTTTACAGTTTGTTTCCACACTGTGGGCAGCTGCTGTCTGTTCTGTGTCCACAGTAGGATCCTGCCCAAAAAGGAGCTGCCTCCCCACCTCGCGGTGTTTGAGGCTTGGCGCCTTCCTCTTCACTGTAGGGCTTGAGTCAGTAACATGGCTTGACTCGCACTGGGGCTGCTGTGTATCCTCTCTGGCTTCCAGCCAAGATCACATTGGCAGACTCAAAGGGGCCCAATTTCTTTCCCTTCTACCTCCTTTCTCTCTCCTTCCCCTGGTATTTGGAAATAGGGCTTTCTGTGTACTGGTTTGTTCGTTCCTTTCCTTTAGCTCTCTCTCCCACCCCCCCTCCACACACACCCTCGATTTCTAGGTCATTGCTGCTCTTAAGACTTGTAGCAATCGGAACAGGGCTGGTTCTATCAATGATGCGTGAAGCAGACTTAGAGTCCCCGCCTGGCTTCCGCTGCCCTTGTGGGAGCAAAAGCTGATATATGTTTGTCAGTAAAGTCTTAAGTGTAATTCAGACAGCTGGAGAAGAAAGGAGGAAGAGAGTCCTTTCCTGGCTGTTCTTACTGCACTGGAGCTGAGAGCTATGGGAAGCTGGTGGGAGTTTTAGTAGGATGGGATGGGCCTGTGGTTACTAGTTTTTGCCAGGATCATAGGCCGCTTCACACAGAGTAGTGGCAGAGATACTGACCTACATTCTTCCTTTTGAAGGTGGTGGGGTATGTGTCTATATCCTGGTTTATCTTTGAAAAAAAAAAAAAGGCAGGGGAGGGGTGGGGGAGGAGGGTATTCATAAAATGTTGGGTATTGCCGTGGAAAGAACATAAACCCAATAAAATTTGTGAGCTTCAACCCAGAGCGGGTTGACAGAAATTTCTGGCTTGAGGAAGACTTACCTGTGGCTAGCTAACTGCAAGAGTGTGTATGATCCAGGCTAGCCAGAGATCAGAAAAATAAGTTCCCTTTTAAGATGTACAATAAGAACCAAGAAGTGGCCAGGCACTGGTGTCTCATGCCTGTAATCCTAGCTACTCAGGTGGCTGAGATTCAAAGCCAGCCCAGGCAGGAAAGTCAGTGAGACTCTTATCTCCAATAAACCACCAGAAAATTGGAAGTGGAACTGGCTCAAAGAGGTACAGCATTAACCTTAGAGCAAAAGAGCTTAGGGACACCCCAGGCCCTGAGTTAAAGCTGTGTCACCGACCAAAAAACAAAAAAAACCCAAGGGGTTGGGACTGGCTCAGTAGTAGAGTGCTTGATGCATTCCTCAGTACCATATGAACAGAAAAAGCTAAAAGTGAAACTGGGGCCAAAGTGGTAGAGTGCTAGCCTTGAGCAAAAGAAGCTCAGGGACAGTGCCCAGGCCCTGAGTTCAAGCCTCAGGACTGGCAAAACAACAAAAACCCAAGAAGTGGTGATGTGATGTGGCTTATGTTTTGTTTTTGTTGGTCCTAGGGCCTGAGTGCTGTCCCTGAGCTTTTTTGCTCAAGGCTAGTGGTCTACCACTTGAGCCACAGCTCCACTTCTGGCTTCTGGGATATATATATATATATGAATTGCATCAGTCCCAACTACTCAGAACTGAGATCTGAGTGAGTGTGTGTGTGTGTGTTAGTATAGTGAACACAGGCACTGGTGGCTCATGTTTATAATCCTAGGTACTTCAGAAATTTATCTCCTAATCAGCAAAAAGTTGGAAGTACTCAGAACTGAGATCTGAGTGAGTGTGTGTGTGTGTGTGTGTGTGTGTGTGTGTAGTGACCACAGGCACTGGTGGCTCATGTTTATAATCCTAGGTACTTCAGAGATTTATCTCCTAATTAACCAGCAAAAAGTTGGAAGTAGAGGTGTGCCTCAAGGGGTAAAGCATAAGGTCCTGAGTTCAAGCTCTAGTACTGGCACATACTTACATCTGAGTGTATATATAGAGACAGGGAGAGAGGGGAATTATCCTGACTACTGTGGGAGAAGAAAAAGGCATAATTGAGGGGGTTTGGGGTGTTCCCCCCCATACTGGACATTGAATCAGGGTGTCACACGTATTAGGCAAACACTACTGAGCAATATCGCTAGCCTCTATTTGCATTTGTATCCTAAATATCTGTTTAGTGAACTGATAAGTGAACCAGGCAAGGTGCTGCCTTTCTGCTTTCTTGAGAACTGAGATGGAGGTAAACCGTGGTACTTTTGCACTGAGGGAGAACAGGCTTCTGCAAAGGAGGGCACTTCATCCCACTGTCTTGGCGTAGTTGGTAAGCATTTATTGGCCTCTCAGCTGCATAGAGATCACTCCCTCTGATGTCAGATGTTGCTTGAGGCAGCCTCCATGTGGCTTCAAGGAAGCTTCCACTGGGGAGTGAGATCTACAGGCTAGGAAGGGGGGAGGCCTGCCTGAGTGTTACCTAGTGTTCCCTAGAGATTGGCCAGAAACTGCCTGAAGGTAACAGGATTTGGGAAGGAACTCGCCTTTGATAGCTTAACTTTTTCATTTTTGGAGAAAGTTGTGGTCTCCCAGGCTTACTGAAAAGGAAGTATGCTGTAGCTCAAGTGGTAGAGCGCTCGCCTTGAGTTGAAGAGCTGAGGGACAACGCCCAGGCCCAGAGTTCAAGCCCCACGACCGACAAAAAAAAAAAAAAAGGAAGTATGCACTCCAGACAGCCTCTGTAGCTGGGCAAAGGTATGCCTTCTGGTCTCCCCTTGATTCCAGGCCCAAGGCACTAGCAGTAGAAGCTAATTGAGTGCAAGAGGCAGGGTAAAGACTGAAGACTGGCAAAAGGAGAGCCAGCTCTGGTTTTTTTTTTTTGTTGTTTTGTTTTTTGTTGTTTTTTTTTTTTTTAAGCTCTAATTGAGTTCTGAATCAGCCTCACTCACTTTGATCCCTCCTCTGTTTCCCACACTGCCTGGAAGAGCTAGATCAGCATTTTATAACAAGGGTGCGCCTAGCTCCCCACACCGGCCCCCCCTCTCCTGCCGCTCTCTGCTGCCGCCATCCACTGCTTGTCTCCTTCAGTTAAGATAATGAAGATGCTGAGAGATAAAATGTGTATTTAATAAGGGTGGGGGTAGGGAGGCGGAAAGGGGCAGCCAGGGCCTTCCCTAGTTTGGGGCCTGGCCAAGACTCTAGCTGAAAGCAAAGCTAGAGTAAGACTTGGCCCCAGGGTGTGGGGGTTTCTGGGCCTCCATCCAGCTGACTTCACTGCCTGCTGTTTGCCCTAAATTCCCCACCTCCACTCTCACCCCCACACTCCTTTCTCCCCTTTTCCTTGTTCCCAATGGGGAAAAGGAAGCTGGCTTGACTTTTCAGGTGGTAACTTGGCCTTTGGTGTGGTGTCCCCCAGCCCCCATCCCTCAGTCCAGTGTCAGCTGCAAGGTCAGGCTAGGGCAGCCCCCTATAGCCTAGGCCTGTAGAAGCTGTGGGTTCACAGTGGGGGGTGAAAAGCTGCAGTTAATGAAGACCAGCTGCTTGTCTGGGTTCTGCCTACAGCTAGCTGGAAGCCAGCTTTTAGTGGTGGTTAGAGGTGGGGGAGGAGGGTGACCTCCATCCTGGGCACAAGGATATCCTGTGGCCACTGAGCCATCCTTTGCTCAGAAGAGAGCAATCTTATTTCCCCCTTCCCCTAACTGCTCTTGATGAGCTTTATAACTGTAGTGGTGGCCCAGCTGAGATCTGAGGATCTCCAAGCCCTTTTGTAAACACTCATTAGCTGCCTGGGAAGCACCCAGAGCCCTGTTTAACAGCTGGGAGAGAACTGAGGCACATTAGGGCGAAAGGCTTGACCTGAACTCACCCCCAAGGACTCCACCCTAGGGCCCTTTATCCTTGTCCTTGCCACCCAGCTCCTTTCCCCAGTTCTTTCTGCTAGATGGAAAGCAGTGGAGTCATCATTATTGCCCTCTCCCCTTCTAGGAAGAGGTTAATGCTGTCTCCCTTCCCTCCAGTTCCTAGACTTTTGCCCCCTCACCCCATGACACTTTCCCTTCTCTGTTGCTGGGGATAAGCGCAATTCTTCAGCATGTTCTCAATCCAAAGCTGGGGCACTGATGGCTCACACCTATAAGTCTAACTACTTAGAAAACATCTGACGCATCTTGGTTCAAAGCCAGCCCACACAGAAAAATCTAAGAGACTCTTATCTACGTCTAACCAGCAAAAAGAGAAAAGCAGAAAGTAAGGATGTGGCTAAGTGGTAGAGTACCAGCCTTGTACAAAATAGCCAAGTAAGAGTGCCAGGTCACAAGTTCAAGTCCTAATACTTAACAAGAAGGATACAGGACCCTGTTAAAGGCTAGGTGAGGCTCCTCTTGACCCCTAATATCTACATCTTGTTCTTCTACTGATGTGCCTTTTTTTTTGGTCGTGGGGCTTGAACTCTGGGCCTGGTCGCTGTCCTTCACCTGTTCAGCTCAAGGCAAGCAATCTACCACTTAAGCCACAGTGCCACTTCCCATTTTCTGAGTGGTTTATTAGAGATAAGAATCTCACAGAGGTGCTTGGAAGGTGGCTCAGTGGTAGAGTGCTTGCCCTGCATGCATGAAGCCCTGGGTTTGACTCCCCGGCACCATATAAGCAGAAAAAGCTGGAAGTTGTGGTGTGGCTCAAGTGGTAGAGTGTTAGCCTTGAGCTGAAGGGCTGAGGGACAGTGTTCAGGCCCCACAACCGACCAAAAAAAAAAAAAAAAAAAAGAGTCTTATGGACTTTCCTGCCCAGGCTAGCTTTGAATGGTGATCCTCAAATCTCAGCCTCCTGAGTAGCTAGGATTATAGGTGTGAGCCACTGGCTCCTGGCTTGATGTGCCATTTTGAATTAAGAGTGCACGTTTTGCCACGTGCTGGTGGCTGATATTTGAGGATCAAGGTTCAAAGCCAGCCTGAGCAGGAACATCTGTGAGACTCATCTCTAATTAGCCACCAGAAAACTGGAAGTGGCACTGTGGCTAAAGAGGCAGAGCGCTATCCTTGAGCTGAAAAGCTCAGGGACAGCACCCAGGCCCAGAGTTCAAGCCACACGATTGACCAACGAAAAAAAGATTGCATGTATCCCAAAGACATTGGTGTTTCCAGCCCCACCTGCTCAGACTCATGTATAAATCTATTTGCCCATGTAGGCTAGTAAGCCTGGGTCATCTTGCCTTTTTTATTAGCAAACAGGATTTTCTAGGGATGGTTTCTAATTAGGGATAGTGATGTCCCTTTTCCCAAAATTTTTAAAGCTAAATATAGCTCAGCAGGAGTGCTAGGTAAAGCTTAACCCCATCTCCAGCATCTCAGCCCAAACCCATTGGCTCTAGGGCTGGCTGGAAGAAATATCTCTTTCCTCTTGTCCCATGGTACCCTGTCTTCGACTGAAGTCATCTGTAAACGCGCTGTGTGTTTAAGACTAGGTACTGTTCCTGCTCCTATCCCATGACTCAGACTCCTGTTTTTCTTCCAGTGGATTATTTTTCCCCATCCATCAGCTCTGCACCCTCTGACCTGGGGCTGATAGTAGAAGGCTGGGAGAGCCTGAGAGTGGGCTTTAGGACCCAACGGGAACCTGTGCTTCTTACAGCAGCCTAACCCAGAAGCTGGGGGGAATCCTGAATCGAGCTGAGAGGGCTTCCCCCGGTTCTCCTGGGAACCCCATCGCCACCCTGCTGGCACACACCTGAGCAGGTAGGATGTGCACACACCCCTTTCCCAATTCTCCCTTGGCTGCCTTTTGCCTGGCCCCTCTGCTTCTGATCTTGCCGTTTTTTTTTTTTTCCTCTTACCCAGTTCAGGCTTTCCCCATCCCTCCGACCCCACGGCTCACTGTAGTCCTGGGAGGTGGGACCCTGAGAACAGTGGGGTGTCTGAAAGCTCAAAGCCCCCGGCCCTCCCGCACCCCTCCTGCATTTCCCCTCAGGCAATCTCCATTCTCTAGCTAAGAATGCAAAGTGTAGGGGAGAGGTCTTCCCAGGCCCTGTGCCCTTGTACCCTCCTTTGCTGTATTCCCTCGTACCCCTTCCCCCACTCACCTAGATGAGAGAATTGGCAAGAGCTGGGGTAATAGAGCCAGCTGGGGAAGAACCCAAGAGGGGAACCTCAGCCTTCTCCAGGGATTTCTCTCTTGCTTTCTCTCAGCTTCTCAGCCAAAGAGCCCAGGACCCTGCCTTACTCCTTACTCACCTTGTAGGAGCTAATGTCTCTTTCTGGGTTCATTGCACCCTTGGAGAGAGAGGGCCTGGGCTTTGCTGGAGGGTAATGGATGTTATAAGCATTTTGGCGACCTTTTCCTCTAGGGAAAGTTCTTTCAGCTTAGCGCCACCCCCCATCCCTCCTAACACCTCAATGCTGACTGTGAAAAGCCCCCTCCCCCCATGTGCCTGCGTGTACAGAACGTGTGGCTGGAAGATCTATATGAGTTTTGGATCTCTTGAGTTTTTGCATGCATCTGAGGGATCCCTGTAGCTCAGGCCAGAACAGGCTCAGTCCAGATGGCTGGGGAAGGGGGTGTGGACCAGATTGGGGAGGTCTACCAGCCATGCCAGCTCCCTGGGTTTTTTGGCTTTCAGAGCCTCAAGCTCCTGGTGTTACCCCAGAGCTGGGAGGTCCCCAAGCTTGTGCCTTCCTGCAGGCCTTCTGGGAAAGGGCTTGCATTCATGCACCTACTGTTTACAGTGACTTATTCTCTCTTCCCCCTCCCCCCCCCCATGGTGGGCTGGTAAGCCCTGCTTTCTAAAGATCTGGGGCATCTCATTCTGGGGTCTGGTATAGGAAGAGTGGTTATTGTCTGAATCACCATATGTGTCTCTTGCCTGGGGGAGGGGTGGTGGTGGTGGTAGTGGTGGTGGTGGTGGTGGTGGTGGTGGCAGGCTGGGGAAAAGGGAGATAGAAGAGACCAGTCACTTTTTGAGAGATACCCTCCTCTGGCTGTCAGTATGTGGTAGGGGTGGTTAGCACATTGCCAGTCTGGTAAACTGTCAAGCTATGGGATGTGCTCTTGTCTTCCTCCATGGCTCCCAAGGTCCTCTGAGGGTTGGTAGTGCCAAAGGAAGCACAGGAATGAACCAGCTGGGACCCAGAGATCAGAGCAGGGGAAACACAGCAGGCATCTGAGGCCCTGCCTGATAACTTGATGACAATGTCAGTACCTCTGACGCTGACTAGAAGGAAGAGACAGCAGGTGAGAGCCAGGCTGGCCCTCTTCTCCCTACTCCCACTTTCTTTTCCCCTCTTTGTCAGAACCCAATACATTCATTCTTGGAGGAAAGGGCAAGTGATGCAGTGGCTTTCAGGTTTACTTCTGCTCTTCATCTAAGGAAGAAAGTGGGGGTTCTGGGTGTGAACAGTAGACCTGGAACCAGAAACCTGAAAATGACTGAAATTCAGCTGGAGCACAGAGGGTGGGGGTCACTGTGCATCAGTACACAGTCTCCTCTTTCTCTAAGCCTCATTCTCTTCCCTCATTTGTAAAAATCTTATCAGTACCAAGCTGAGCCTGCCTATGGGGACACTGCCATAAAGACCCCACCTGGTAATGTATGGTAAAGCACAATGCAAATGGTAGTTATGGCTGGAGGGTTCCAGAATGGGATTCTCTTATTAAATCTAGGTCAGTCTCTCTGCCTTCAGTTTCCTTTCCCTGTCAGGCGTGGGGGAGCCCGGCAGAGTTGTTGCTCCCCTGAGGGCTGCAGAATTCACCCAACACAGATGTACCAGCACCCTTGTGGTCAGAGAGTACACATTTCTCCATCAGGTGCTTCCTTCATCTGGGGATCCACAGCTTCTCCCCTGAGCTCTGTCTCCACCTTCTTTCTGCCATCCCTGCTCTGCGTCCTTGTCTCTGTCTCTCCCCTACCCAGTGGCCTCCTTGTCCGGCTCACTGGGCAGCAGCCCTAATCCGATTCGACAGCTGAGATATGTGTGGCGGCTGAGAGCAGGGGGAGGGAAGCCAGTGGGAGGATGGTGTAAGGGCTGCCCCTGGCACTGCCCAGGCCTCTTGAGCACCACCTTGAGCCTGCTGACTCCTCACTTGGCTTGGTCCCAGGGAAGGGGTGCCAGAGGAAGCTCAGGAATGAGCCAGCTGGGACCTAGTGAACAGGGCAGGGGAAACACACCCAGCACCTGAGGCCCTGATTAATACTTGATGGCTTTAATGCCAGCACCTTTGACTGACTAGAAAGAGGGGACAACAGGCACAAAACTAGGCTGGTCTTCTCTTCCCTCACTCCCACCACCTCACTTTCTTTTCCCAGTCTTGGGCTTGAACTTTGGGCCTGAGAACTGTCCCTGAGTTTATGTGCTCAAGACTAGTGCTCTACCTCTTGGAACTACAGCTCCATTTTTTTGTTTGTGGGGGGAGGGGTGATTCATTGGAGATAACAGTCTCACAGGACTTTCCTGTCCTGGCTGGCTTTGAACCACGGACCTCAGATCTCAGCCTCTCTGAGTAGCTAGGGTTACAGGCATGAACCATGGGTGCCTGGCTCTTCTCCCTTTCTTGTTACCTTTTCCTGTCCAGCCCTTTGGGCCTCAGCCTCCTTATGGGTCACATCTGGGAGCTGCTGGGGGCGCCATGTGTCTGCCTCTATCTCAGGCTGTTTCCTCTCCAAGGTGTTTCTCTTATTTATTCTCTGGGCTGGGTGCCAGGACTCCTGGGTTTCCCGCCTGCCTCATGGAACAGGCTCCTCTGCAGGTCTTGGAAGAGTCACTATGCTGGTTTCCTGCCTCTTGTATGGGGAGGATCTCCCCTAGGCCTGGGTGGTGTCAGGAATCCCAGCTGGGATGAGGAGAGGGCATTGTAGCCCCTGGCACCATAGCACCCAGGCTTCTCTCTCCTAGCCTCTGACTCAGCTCAAAGGCAACTCATGCCAGCCTGGTAGGCATGACCTATTCTCGTTTCTATCTTTATGTGTGGGTGGCCAACATCTACTGTCCTCTTTATTTTTTCCCATGGTATCTGGGGGTGACTATCGAAACCCCTATGTCTGTACCCACATGTTTTGGAAAACGGGACTGGCATCATTGAGGCTAAGGCAATATTTTGTCTTCCTTCCAGCTAGGCCAGGATGAAAGAAACTGGCACAAACTTCTCCGCACCAATTCCCTCTGCCCTCAAAAGACCAGCCAGTGGAACCAGGCTCTGCTTCCCTGTGCCCACAATGTGGTTGGCACTGATTTGTCAGAAATTGGGAAGGTTTCCCTCTAGACCACTTGCCTCCTTTCTCCTCCCGCAGGGCAGGGGCAGCTCTGTGACTGTAGGCACTTCTGGGCAGGCCTCCCCCTAGGGAAAGGGGTGTAGGATGCCCCTGAGATGGCCAAGTTGGCATCCGCCCCTGGCTGGAGTGCTGGACAAGGCTCTGAGCTGGGAGTTGGTGGGGGAGGACAGGGCATGGGCCTCCCGGCCCCCCCTCATTTCCTGCTCTTTGGGCAGCTGTGGGCGAGAAAGGCTGCAGGGACTATTTTTAGTCGGTCTGTCCCCTGGCAGGAGGGACGTGCAGAAAAGCACGGGGAAGCAGAGGGGCTGGGCAAGGTGAGGGTAAGCAGGAAAGCAGAGAAGTAAGGAAGGGATGAGAGGTGGCAGAGAAGTAAGGTAGGGGGGAGAGGTGGCAGATAGAGGCATGATGGGCAGGGATAGGACCTTGCTGATAGGAACCAGACCAGGTAGATAGGCTACCCTGGGTGCAGGAGTCCTGGGACCCCCTCCCCCCCAACCAAAGGCTCTCTGTCCAAATTCACTCAGAGCTGGACAGCGCCTCAGACAGCCCCTTCTTGTCATTCAGGGGGAAATTGAGGCCTAGAAGTTGGACATGGCTCACCCTAGGACCCTCAGCTGGTCACTGGCTGCATTGGGACCTTGACCTAGGCTCCTTGCATGGCTCTTCTCTGGTCACTGTCCCTTATCCCAGCTCCTGGTGCTTCTCCCCTCCTGCAGCAAGGAGGGCCTGTGGCCAGGCACACACAGCCTGTTTCCCTCTCTGCCTGTTTGTGCAGGGCCTCCATAAACCCTGGCTTGGTTTGTTTATAAGTCTCCATCATGTGGAGAGAGTCAAAGTCCAGGCTGGAAGGAGGTTGAAGTTGGGGTTTGTTTGGGTGGCCTGTGGCCACTGGTGTGAATGGAGGAGGTGCTGGATAGGTTCCAGTCCAGTCACAGGCTGGCAAGCTCCGAGGTTCAGAGACACCTTACAGAAGGGACATCTTGTCCACCTGCCTGATTTTAGAGACCCAGAGAGAGCCATGCATTTGTCCACAATTGCAGTGTGAGCTAGGGGCAGATGGAGGACAAGAAGGCAGGTCTCCAGAATCTTCAGAGCCCTTGACTTTTTTTTTTTTTTTTTGCCAGTTCTAGGGCTTGAACTTAGGGCCTGGGCACTGTCCATGAGATTCTTTTTACTCAAGGCTAGCACTCTACCACTTGGGCTACAGCACCACTTCTGGCTTTTTCTGTTTATGTGGTACTGAAGAATAGAACTCTGGGCTTCATGCATGCTAGGCAAAAACTCTACCATTAAGCCACATTCCCAGCCCCAGGACCCTTAGCATTTTTGTTTGTTTTGATGATACTGGGGTTTTCTGTTGAGGGCTTTGCCCTTGGAGGGGCAGGCTTCAACTACTTGAGCTATACCTTAAGCTCTTTTTGCCTTAGTTATTATTGTATGTATGTATTTTGGTGCCTTCCTGGGGCTTGAAGGGCCTGAGCACTGTCTTTGAGCTTTTTTTTTTTTTTTTTTTGTCAGTCCTGGGCCTTGAACTCTGGGCCTGAGCAGTGTTCTTCAGCTCTTCAGCTCAAGGCTAGTGCTCTACCACTTGAGCTACAGCTCCACTTCTGGTTTTCTGGTGGTTTCTTGGAGATAAGAGTTTCACAGTCTTTCCTGCACAGGCTGGCTTTGAACCCTGGATCCTCAGATCTCAGCCTCCTGAGTATCTAGGATTACAGGCGTGAGCCACGGCACCTGGTGAGCTTTTTGTTCAAGGCTAGTACCCTATCACTTGAGCCACAGTTTCACTTCAGGCTTTTTTTGGTGATTGATTGTAGATAAATCTCACCAACTTTCTTTCCTGGGCTGGCTTTGAACTGAGATTCTCAGATCTCAGCCTCCTGAGTAACTAGGATTATGATGGGCTCACTGTAGTTAATTTTTTGAATAGGGTCTTGTGTTTATGTCCAGACTGGCCTAGGTTGAGATTGTCCTATTTATGCTTACTGTGTAGCTAGCAATAATAGGCTTGTACCACCATGCCCAGCTTTTTATTGGTTGAGATGAGATCTCAAGAACTTTGTCACTCACCTAGTCTTAAACAGAGATCTTTCTGATCTCCACAAGATTAAAGATGTGAACCACCAGTCTGGGTGCTGATGGCTCATGCTTGTAATCCTACTATTCAGGAGGCTGAGATCTGAGGATCTTGGTTCAAGGTCAGCCTGGGCAGGTAAATCTGTGAGACTTTTACCAGTTAACTACCAGAAAACTGGAAGTGGAGCTGTGGCTCTCAGTGGTAGAGCACTAGTCTTGAGCAAAACAGCAGCTGAGGGACAGCGCACAGGCTCTGAGTTCAAGCCCCAGGATCAAAAAAAAAAAAGTGTGAACCACCATTTTTGGCTCCTGAGCCCCTTGTGATCCCCTTCCTTCCATATCCAGGACCCACGGGTCATAGTGGCTATTTGCTATCCCCAGACCCCAATGAAGGAAAGGAGCAGGGCTGAATAGTCGGGGAGAATAGTTCTCCTTTGAGACCTGGAGGCAGGAACCAGTATGTGGGGAGAAACCTCGGTGGGGAATTTGGTGGTCCTCTCTCTCCCTGAGGGTCATTACAGTACACTTAGCCACAGAGAAAGCCACTCTTGGTCTAAGAAGAGACCAGTGCCCACTGGCTGGTCCTATGTAGCCAGATGTGATGCATCCGTCTCCACCTTCTTTCTTCAAATTAGCTTCAAATCCAGCTGGGATAAGATGTTCCAGACAGGCCTTAATCCAACACCCTTTCCCCTACCGTGCCTCCTGCCACTCAGCTTCTCCTGTTCCTCTGCTGCCCACCCCCTCCCAAGCAGCTCTCAGTGGGTCACAAATTATGGTACAGGAGCCCCTCCCCTCTCCACCCAGTTTCTCAGTCTCTGGGGGGGGAGGGGCTGATTTATCATGGGCTCCCCTCTCTCCACCCCCCCCCCCCCCACATCAGGCCTGCTGCAGTGTGTGAGAAATCAATAGTGCAAATGGATTGAGGCTGTTCAGTCTGTCAACTCCCCTTGGGCCCCACCAACTCCACTGGGACTTGTGGAGTTACTCAGTCCCTTCATCTACATAGACACACACACACACACACACACACACACACACACACACACACACACACACACACACACACACACACACACACACACACACACACACACACACACACACACACACACACACACACACACACACACACACCTCTCCCTAGTGGTAGTGGTTGTGGACAGAGCATTGAGCACAGGAATTACTCTTTCTGTCTGTCTCTGTCTCTTTCAATCTCTTATATACTGGGCTGGTCATAAGCATGACAAATAGTCTTGAACATTTATTTCCTAGTCTGGGTGGAGTGGGGGTGGAGGGGCTCAAAGGGCAGTAGGCTGCCAGCCAGGGGTGGGGAGGGAGGCAGGTGGGAGAGGGAGATGGGCGGTGGGAGGGAGACTAGCTAGAGGAAGGATTGGGTGACAGCCCACCCCATCAGCTCTGGTAACTCAATCCCTGCACCCCACCTTCCTGATTTCCCTCCTGCTCAACAGCTTCAGCAGCTGCTGGCAGAAGTGTGTGAGTGCATTTGGGGGAGGGAAGGGGAGAAGAGGGGCCATGAGGGTAGGGGTGTTGCCAGGACATGTTAAAGGAGACTCACAGCCTGGGTACAACTTGGGTGGCAGGAAGAGGTGGAGCAGGTAGAGTGGGTGGTGAATGATGGGCAGGGGCTAGGCTACAAGGAGGCAGAGAAGCCCAGGGGTCGCAGGAAACTTGTTGGCACTGGGGTGGGGCCTGGCCTGATGGGAGCAGTAGTAAAGGGGCAGGGACAGGCATAGTTCAGGTTCACTCTAGGAGTCTGAGCCCTGTCTTCACTAGGGGGCACACGTAGCCAAAGAGGGCACAGCTTGCCCCTGTCCCTGATCACTGGGCCATGCCTGCCAGGCAGTGCAGTCCCAGGGTGGTGACTAAGTCGCTTCTGTCCTAAGGCTGGCAAAGTGCCAGACTCAGCTCTTCTCGGTAGGTGAGTCACTGCCCTGGCATCTCCCCCGGATGCGGCTGAGTCACCCAGCCATGCCTGCTAGGCAGGTGGGCACCATGCTTGGGGTGGGAGTAGAGGGTTATGTATGTAGCCCCCAGTACTTTCTCTGATCTCTCTGGCATGTCCCAGCCCCACCCATAAAACCTGCAGAGCCAGGTCAGGATGATGCCTCTGTCTTGTGTGTTTGTATGTTTGGGTTAGAGTAAATGGAGAAGGAGAGGACTGTGTTTGAATCCCTGCTCTGTTATTGACAACTGTACAACTTGGCAAGGCATTGACTTTTTGGCCTCAGTTTACTATTCTGTACAATGGAAACAAGAACCCTGATCCTTCTGGATGAGAATTCCATGGAGTGGACCCATGGTACACACTTGTGGCGGGAGCTCCTGTTCTGTTCTGATGAACTGGGAGGATAAGGAGGAAGAATCAGTTGAGATTCCAGAGGTCTCCCAACCCAGCCTGCCTCCAAGTGGTCTTGGGGGCGGTGTGTGTGTGTGTGTGTGTGTGTGTGTGTGTGTGTGTGTGTGTGTGTAACAGCTGTTTCCTAGCCCCTTCTTCATACTCTAGTTAATCCTCCCCTCCCTCCTTCCCTGTCCTGGAGCTTGAACTCAAGGCCTGGCCACACTGTCCCTGAGCTTCTGCTCAAGGCTAGCATTTTACCACTTGAGCTACAGTTCCACTTCTGGCTTTTTGGTAGTTTATTGGGGATCAGAGTCTCACAAAGCTGGGTGCTGAAAGAAAGAAAAAAAAAAGAAAAAAAAAGTTTTATAGACTTTCCTGCCCAGGCTAGCATTGAATTGAGATCCTCAAATCTTAGATCTCAGCTTCCTGAGTAGTTAGGATTAGAGGCATGAGCCACCTGTGCCTTATGAGCTTTTTTTTAGGCAAGGTCTTACTATGTAGCCCAAACTGTTCTCTAACCCTCCATCTTCCTACCTTACCCTCCTGAGTGCTAAGATTACAGGCATGCTGAACTATGCCCTGTTTAATACTATTCTTTTTTTTTTTTAACCCATTGTGTACCAGTATTGAACCTTGAACTTAGGGCATGAATGCTGTCCCTTAGCTTTTTTTTTTTTTTTTGTCGGTTGTGGAGCTTGAACTCTGGGCCTGGGTGCTATCCCTGAGATCTTCAGCTCAAAGCTAGTGCTCTACCACTTGAGCCACAGTGTCACTTCTGGTTTTCTGGTGGTTAATTGGAGATAAGAGTCTCACAGACTTTGCTGCCAAGGTTGGCTTTGAATGGAGATCCTCAGATCTCAGCCTCCTGAGTAGCTAGGATTACAGGCATGAGCCACCAATGCCCAACTTTTTTTTTTTTTTAATTTATTGCCGGTTCTAGGGCTTGAACTCAGGGCCTGGGCACTGTTCCTGAGCTTCTTTTGCACAAGGCTAGCACTCTACCACTAAGCCACATTCCCAGCCCGTGTCCCTTAGCTTTTCACTCAAGGCTGGTTCTCTACTACTTGAGCCACAGTTCCACTTCTGGCTTTTTGGTGGTTAACTAGAGATCAGAGTTTCAAGGACTTTCCTGCCTGGACTGGCTTTGAGCTGCAATGTTCATATCTCAGCTTCCCAAGTAGCTAGGATTACATTCATGAGCTACCAGTGCCCAGCTTTAATGCTGTTCTTTAGGAGTTCCCACAGGCAGGCTATGAGAGGGAGACATTATTTGTTCTAAGTGTAGGCTCTCCTAGGCTATCATCTATCTTTGTTGACGACTGAGTGCTGTCACTGACTTGTGCAGAGTTGTGCTCTCTAGCAGCTTCCTGTATTATAAAAGAGGGATCCTTCTTTTGGGAACCCAGTGGCTTGTTCCTTCCCAACTTCTCCTGTGAAGAGAGGATAGGAGTATCTTTCACACAGAGCAAGGCACCCCAGGGTCTGTGGCTCTTCTCACCTTTTATTCTCTTACTGTGTCTTCCCTGAGTACTCTCTTCTCCTGCATCAGGGTCTCTGGCATATGAGAATGGAAACTGGATTGTGAGGCCAGCACAGCTGGAGTTCAGCTGTTGCTGTAGATTGAAGACTTCTGCATGGCTCCCCCCCTCCCCCACCCCCTGCACTACCACCTAGGGCCGGTTCTTGCTTCTTGGAGTTAAGCTTGAGAAGGTCTGGACTTTGGACAGGTGGTATTGGGTGCCTGGGGTAAGAAGGGAGCTCCCCAATGGTGTGTAATATGTAGGTGTATACACAAGGTGCTTGTCTGCCACCCTGTGGGAGGTGGATTTGTGTGTGCATCCATTTCTTTTACTCTTGTACACATGGGCCTAATGCTCTGCTCAGAAGTGTGCCTCACCCTTGCTTCATGCCCTTACTTGTGTGCCATGTCTGTGCTGGGTATGCATAAATATGTCTTGGGGGTTGTAACACACTAGGTACACTGAATGTGTGTGTGAATAGTATGCATTTGTACTAGAACGACATCGAGTCCAGGAGTCTGGCTATAACTGAATCTATGTGCTAGCCAGTGCTGGTGGCTCATGCCTGTAATCCTAGCTACTTAGAAGACTGTGATCTGAGGATCGTAGTTCAAAGCCAGCCCAGGTAGGAAATTCCATGAGACTCTTTCTTATCTCCAGTTAATCACCAAAAGGCTGAAAGTAGAGCTATGGCTCAAGTAGTAGAATGTTAGCCTTGAGTAAAAAAACTAATGGACCCTGCCTAGGCCCTGAGTTCCAGCTCTAGTGCTGACACACAAAAACAAACAAAAGCCAGGAATCTATTTGCTGGCAGGTGTATGTGGTAGACAGTGGAGTAGAGGGTTTTTTTTCTTTTTTCTAAACAAAGACATTTTCCGTGCTGGCCTCAGCTGGTAGAATCTAGGCTAGAAAGAGAGACTAGTGGGGACTAGAGGTAGCCTGGTGGGCCAGGGCCCTAGGTTAGTTGCTCACTAGGGTGGGGCCTCTACTGTGGTAGGGCTTAGGCTGAAAAGCCCTTGGGGGACCACTGGGGGGGAAGGGGTTAAGCATCAGCGTTCACATCTGGGAGCCATTGGCGCATTCCAGCCTGCTGAGCGCATGTTTGCGGATGGATCTGGACGGGACAGGGCGGGAGGGGCTGGGCAGGCAGTTCGCACCGGCAGACGGAAATCCAGACTGGAGGGGGAGACAGCTCTGGCCCAGCGGGGAGGGAAGGGGTTTGGGGAAGCGTTGTACCCCTTCACGGGCCTGGCAATTTCCCCTTGTGTCAGACCTCAGGGCAGAACATCCCGCGAACTCGGCCTTGGGCTACCTTCCAAGGCTGGGGGCTAAAGCCAAAAAGACAATCAGAGACTTAAATTCTAGACTCATCTCTGCAAACTATGGACCTGGCGCCGGCTCCGGGGCCTTTGGTCCTGGCCTGTAAAAGCAAGGGCAGTAGGACCCGACTCTGCCGTGGGTCTGGCTGAGCCTCTCTTTACTGGGGTGGAGGCCTGGGAGTGTGGCACTTCCCTTTCCAGCGGGAAGTCCTGTGGGGACACTTGTGGCCACTTACTTGTGGCCACTTTTTCTGCCTGGGGAACTCAGAGAAGGGGCTGTATCATGATGAATCCGCCCATCTGCCCCACAGTGGCAGCTAGCAGTGGAGTCCTGAGCCTCCCAAACAGAACAGCAGGCTGGGGAGAGGACTCATGGCTGTGTTGGCGGACTGGGGTCTGTAGATGGAGTGATTCAGATCCTGTCCAGCTACAACATGAATGAAAGCTTTCCTGGCTCCTCTAGCCTTGGCGAGGAGAGACGTTTGAGTTGGAGAAGTCTTTCTAGTATGGAGGGGTGCTCCTCAGGTGCCCCTGCTGGAAGATCCCAGAGCTACCTTTTTGGAGTGGGGTGTGTGAGTGGGTGGGGGTTGGTGGGTTGGTTAGATTGGGTTAGAGTTCCTTCGACTCATTGGATCTGGAGAGGCGTTTGGTGTTTGGGGAGGATCTACTCGTGCTTTTTTTTTCTTAACATTAGAAAATTAAGATCCAGAGAAGGGAAGTGAATTGCTCAAGGTCACAAAGCTCTGGATGTCATCTGGTCCCTGGAGGATTTTAATAATGAGAGTCAAGGATTTGACAGCTGGGGCAGGAGTCACTGCATTCCGTTTACTTCCGCGTTTCCGTGTTACACCACCTCGTCTCGTCTCAGGTTTAGGTGTGGTGGTGATGACGGTGGTAGTGGTGTGTGTGTGTGTGTGTGTGTGTGTGTGGAGAGAGAGAGAGAGAGAGAGAGAGAGAGAGAGAGAGAGAGAGAGAGAGAGAGAGACCGAGGGGTGTTCCTGTGAGTGTGGGTGTGTAGTTGGGGGAAGGGAGGATACCACACACTGCGGTCCTTTCTCCACCGAAGTCCTATTTCTATTCTTTCCACAGAACTTCACCCCCCCTCCCCCCCTCTCTGAATCTCCTATTCTGGTGCTGAGGGAAGGGATTCTCCCAGATTCCCACGGTCCAGCACGCAGCTGGGAGCGTCTCCTTTAAGACTCTCCCTTTCCAAGGGTCTGTTAAGGAGAAAGGGGCGTGGCCGAGCCCGAGGACCCGCCCCTGCTTCATGATTGGTCGGTGGGCGTGCCGGGGCGGGCCCTCCGGAGGGGGGCCTCCCCCCCCATCCCGCTCCGTACCCTCCGCCCCCCCCTTCTAGTCTGGGGCTCCGGGTAAAGTTTCAGCCTCCGCACGTGACTCGCTATGGCCGCTGCCGTCGCCCCGCGCCCCTGAGCCGCGGCCCCCCGGACGGCTCCTCTCCGGGGACCCCCGCACCCCTGACGCCAGGCCCCGCCGCCCAGGCGCTGGGTTAGGACAGACGCCTCGCCCACAGACACCTGGACGGGGTCCGTCCCCCCCTCCCTGCTTCGAGGTAAGCTCTGCCCGGGAGATCCTGGGGCGGGCTGGGTTCCCGCACGCCTCGGGGCACTCGCGGCCCCCGCTTCTTGGGATGAGGCGCTGCGGGCGAGGACCGGTGCCAGGCGGTGCTGACGGAACCCGGGGTTTCCTGGGCTTCCCAGCCGGCCGCCGCCGCCGCCGCCGCTCGGGTGGGGAGTCCCGTCTGTCTGCGCCCGCCGCCCGCCGCCCGCCGCCGCCCGCCGCCGCCCCGCGTCTCCGCGCGCAGCCTTGAGGCGTCTGCGGCCGTCTGCCGCGCGTGTCCCCGGCGCTCCAGCCTCGGCCGATCCGCCTCTGGGAACTCCTGCTCCCTCTGCTTTCCTCTTCCTTTTCTCTCTTCAAAAAGGAAAAAAAAAAAAAAATCAAACAAAAAAGGACTTTCAAACCTGTTTGGGGAGAGATCGGATGCCCAACGGACTGGCCTCCTCCCGCCCTCCGCCCTCCCTCCTGTTACCTGAGCCGCCCTGTGGTTTGGGGGGAGAATCAGCCAGGGGGGCCCCCTGCTCCCCGCCGCCCCGAGGAAGCTGGCTGGGGGTGGGGGGCGGGGCCGCTCAGCTGGTGTCCCAGACGGAGTGAGGGGAGCCGCCAGTACTGGGTGCCTGAACCGATGCCGTTTTGGGTGGGATGTTCCTGGATCTCATTACCATGGGGGTTGTGGAAGTCTTTTGGGGTGAGGGGAGGACAGAATAGACTGGCAGACCTCCCTTTGCTGAGGATGTCTGGGACCTAGTGCCACCCACGAGGCTTGGAAGCTGCTAGCCAGATGTGTGTATGTGTGTATTGGGTTGGGGTGGGGGGTGGGAGGCTAGCTATGTCCCTTTTCCTCTCTGGGCACTGCCCTGTCAAGTCTGCTCCAGGAGAAAGGGGGACTGTGCCCCAGTTGCGCTGGGCTGGGGATAGCAACTGACTCATATGGCAGTCAGATCAATGACCACCCCCTCCTCCGGCCCCCAGCCTTGGAGAAGTTTCTTTACCATCCATCCTGCCTTGGGTGGAATGGACGCCCAGTGCACTGCAGTGGAAGGGTACTCCCTGCTCCCACCTGGTGCCAGTTCTACCTTCTGCAGCACCTTTGCCCTCTGTCTGAGTGTACATGTGTTTGTGTATGTTCTCTAAGGGGATTGTTCCTAAGTACATTTCTCCACCTCCACCCAATGTTGCTATTTCAACCCCTCCTTGACCCCCCCCTTCACCCCCACCAGTGGAAGAGGGATTCAGGGATGTCTACCTTCTAGCTGCAGCCATCACAGGGCAAGATTGAGGGAAAGTGAGTGAGTCAGTAAAGACTTACTTCTCAGTTCTTGGTAGGAAATTGGGGCTCAGGCCCCCAAACACCTCCAGGCTAGAATGGATAGGAGCCTGCAAATGAGTCTAGGGGGATGGAAGAAGAGGAAGAATGTACAGAGTTGTGGTTCTTCCTCCTGGAGGAAGAAGAGGAGCGGTTGTAGAGTCAGGGAGTTTGTGGCTGTGAATGATGGTGCACTGGGAGGGGCTGGGACACCACTACTGCCTGGGCGTCTGGGTCTGAAGCAGAGAGGTCAGTAGGGTCAGTCTGGAGTAGGCCCTTGGGAGCTGAGGAGGGTGGATCCATAAGGATGCTGAGGGTGTGAATGCCGAGGCGGGCACTGCAGGAGTTTCACCAGGAGACTCATGAGGCTGCACAGACACAGTGGCAGCTCTGGAAAGACCCTGGGCTGGGAACAGCTTAGTCCTGCTACAGCTCTAAATCTCTGTCTTTTCGGAATGACCGTAAACAGCCCTGCTGTTACTCTGGTACACCTTTCTAGTTCTCCTCCTACTCCTAGCCATGTAGCAGCCTGGCAGGAAGCTAGCTGTAGGCAGCCCCATCCTGATGGCCTCCCCCGCAGGGCACAGTCACCCACACATGCCATGACGTGGTTCCTGCCACCCTGTCTAGTGTGGGGGAAAGGGCATTGAATGGCCTTCAGATCTGTTTTCTGTTTGGGGGACATTGACCCAGACCCTAACGAGTGACTTCCCCTTCTCTTAAACCATTTGGGTTCTGGCTTCTGAGACCTTTTTCCCAAGCCACTCTTTGTTCAGACCGTAGGCTCTTAGAGCTGAGATAGTTCTCTGAACTGTGTAATATGAGGGTGGGGCCTGCCTCTAAATACAAGCCTCACTGCCCAGGCCCCCCTCCTCTGGGAAGCATAAGCAGGGCAGGACCTAGATTCAGCTGGAGGGGGTGTGTGTTGGGGCCTCTGTAGGATCAGTTTGGGAGCGTTGCCTGGGGATCTAGGGTGAGGGCATCTGTGGAAGGTAATCCTATCCCTGTGACAAGTAAGCAGGGTAATCTCCACTCCTAGTACCCCACGCCCCTGTCTGGTTTGCGGTGGTGGTGGTGGTGGTTGTGGTTTGGGGAGTGTGGGAAGCTGGCAGGGCCTCTGGCAAAATGACCAGGGTTGTCTCGATGGAATTTTGGTAAAGGGGTATAGGCACTGATAGCCCTGACTCCCACATCCTCTGTGAGGCTTGCTGTCTACCCCTTTGCTTCCCTCTCCACCCTCCAGCTGCTGGCGAGCCCATATGGTTTGTGGGGGCATGGGCGATGGGGGACAGGGCCTAGATCTGTGTGTGTGTCCAGGGAGTGTTCTGGGAATTGGCAGAATTGGCTGAGGGTATCTGGATGGCCCTGCAGGGTGGGCAGCCTGTAGGACCTGGCCCAGAGTGTGAGAATTTGTCAGCATTGTAGTCGGTGTGTCTGTCCTTGTCTGGCTTGGGTGTGGATGTCTCTTGCTTGTCTAGATCTTGCCTCCTGCTCTGGTCTTCACTCCCCTTCCAGCACTCCCCCCTCCAGCTGGGACTGCCTGCTTGCTCTCTTCTCTCTGCAACTGGAGCCTCCCTTGCCTGTTCCTGGAATTTGGAAAGAAGGAGGAGGAAGAGAGGCAGGCAGGCAGACAGACCTCCCACACTCTAGCCCGCCCGCCTGGCATCATGGGGAAATGAAATAGGTATTATAGAGCTAAGTTTTCTCTGGCTTCCCCAGACCCTTCAGCACATAAGAGCCAGCTCTTACAGAGGGCCATGGGCTGCTCACCCCTCAGGGCATCCTGCTCCAAAGGACCCCTGCTGGACCTCCAGGCACCTTCATCAGCCCAAGGAGCCCATGGGGGGATTAGGCTGCTGCCAGCCTGGCCAGCACCTGTTGCCATCTCCAACTCTGTAACTGGAGCTGGCCAGGGAGGGGGCTGCAAAATGACAGGTGGAATTTCTGCAGCCAGGCAACTCCCGTCCCTAACTAGATATGACTTTCGTTTCCAGCCGGAACTAGGAAAGCTCACCCCTTCCCACCTCCCCCAAGCGTCAACCCGATCTCAGCATTGATGCCTGTGTCCTGCCTGTGGTTCCCCACCCCCATCACTGGCTATGAACCGGGTTGTCCTCCAAGTTCTCTGATCTGCTGTCCTGGCCCGGCAAGGGGAGTGTGTGTGTGTGTGTGTGTGTGTGTGTGTGTGTGTGTGTATTAGGGGGCGTAGATGGAGGTGGTTCTCGGTTAATATTTTAATTGCATAAAAACTGGGAGCTCAGCGCTGGGCCAGTGGGGAGTCTAGGTCTGGCTGGCCGCCCGGTTTGGGCTAAATATAGTCTGGGACATCTGCAGAGAAGGGGAGGGGGTAGAGGGAGGTTCCATTCCCCCCACCTCCAACCAAGGTGCCCTCGCCTGGACGGGCACCTTGGAGCAGGGAGGGGGGTTCCTCAGCACAAAGTCGGGGGGGGGGGAGGCAGGCTGAGCAATTGGGACCTTGGCTGCCTGGAAGCCAGTAGACACCTCAAATGAACCCAGAGGCTTAGGACAGAGCCCAAGTGGGGTGCGCTGGCTGGATCCTCTGGCTTTTTTCCTCCTCCCTCCACCCCCTGGAGTTGCCTGAGGTCAGGCAGTCTCTGTGTGTCATTGCGCCCATCCGGCGGTATGTCACTGTGACCTACTCACTGTGTGCCTGTGTGTATACACACCTACCTTGGAGTGGCTTCCTTCTGATCCCTCCCCCTGGAGCCTCTGTCCTCTGGGTCCTACTGCAAGTCGCTTGCCCTTCCCTCTGTGCCTTGCCCCACAGTGAAACCTTCAGCCCAGGAATTGAGACTTGAGAAGGGGAAGCTGCGGTGGGGAGTTCTCTGATCTCCAGTCACGGCAGGAAGTGGAGAGGAGGGGGACTGCAGGAGGGAACCGTGAGTGGCAGGTGGAGAGGGAGGGCCCTGTCAGGCCCGGCACAGACTGACCCTGCTTTTAGTGGTGGGAGGACACCCTGCTAGTGGTCCTTTCTTCCAACTGCAGGTGGAGGAATGTTGGGGAACAGCTGATTCCCTAGGAGCTGGGAGCAATTTTCATCATCCTCCCCCCCCACAGAGAAAAAAATGTCTTCCTGTCACGTGGCTATTACTTCCTGTCCCACTGTGGTTCCCGGGATGTTTGTTGTTGGTTACCATGGTGATGGCGCCTTAGGCGCTACCCCTGGTTCTTGTGGGGAGGGAGCTGCCCCTCCCCTCAAGATCCACACTTGGGAGGGAGACTTGGGGGGGGGGGGCGCTGGCTAGGGGGCCCTTTCAGGCTGAATGTGTGTGGTCTCTGATGCCCTGGGTCCCTCGGGGCTCCCTAGACCTCTGTCTGTGGGAAGGAGTCATTGCCACCTACTCAGACTGAGTGTTGGTGAGACTGTGACCACCACGTCTGGCTGTGTTTGACTATGGCTGTGACTGTGTGAGACTGATTGATTTGGCAGCCCTGTTTCTTCCAACCTGGGTCCCTCTTCTTTGTAAGATCCTGCTTTGTAAGAACAGGCCTGCCCCCCCACCCCCCCAGACACAGTGTGAGAGACTTCTGATTCCAGCCTGTGTCCTCATGGACACTACCTACCCAGGGAATTCTGTGGTTTCTCGGAACCCAGGCAGGGGTATTGAGGGCTCTGGGAAGATCCCCTGTGTGTGTTTTTGGGGAATGAGGAGGTGGTAGATGTGCTTTGCTTCTCCCTACAGGCTCTATTCTTTAAGGGGAGACCATGAGGTTTGGTGACCCCATTTCCTCCCCTCCTCCCCTTGTAGGCTTCTCCGATTATCTGGGGTTAATCAGCCTCAATTGAGTGGTTGGGTGTGGAGTAGGAAGTTGCTGGGGGGTCCATGATTGTGGGGGGAGGTTGGGGTGGGTCACAGTCTGACTCAGGCCTGGTCTGGGGTTGGAGCCAAAAGGATATCCTGAGCTAGGAGGGGTGTTCCTGGCTTCTCTGCAGCTTGGGTCCCCGGGGAGGGGTGCAGGGAAGGGGGCTGGTAACATCCAGTGTTGCTGGCAGCTTGCCCTAGGATTCAGCTTGGGCTTGGGCTGAGCTGGAGGTGATGAGTAGGGCTGTTGGTCCCCTCCTTGCTGCCCTGTCACTTGTCTGTGAGTCCCCCTCCCTTCAGTCATGTTTCCTGAATGGTGGAGTGGGGACAGAGTGGTGAGGGGGCAGCTGCCAAGGTGAGGGTGGGGAAAGCCCCTTGGCAGGCTGGATGTGAGGCCGGTGGTTTCCAAGCTGGGGGGTCCCCTTTGTGCCCCTTTGGTCCCCCACAAAACAGGGCTGCCTTTGTATGGTCCGCACACTCCTGTGGTCTGGCTGTAGCCTCCGCAGGCTCATCTCTTCCTGTTCCTGTTTTCTTCCTTCCCCATGGGTTGGTCTACTCTTAGAGGCCTGGGCTGCCCCCTGCCCTTTCACCTACTCTCTGTGCCCAAGGAAGATCTGCTGAGAGGTTGTGGCTCTTTTTTCTGGGTGTATCCCTTAGCCACCCTGGACTTCTGAGCATGTCCCCCCAGGGACGCTTTGTAGGGGACCCAGCAAAGACCCCATTTCTTCCTCCTGAAATGGGACCTGTCTTGGGTTGGGCTGTCTAGTTGCCCTCCCTGTCTTCCCTGGTAGTCACTCAGTCACTGCTGACTTGGCCCAGGAGCCAGGCAGCACTGGAACTATGGAGCTGGGGTAGAACTTTGTGCTGTGTGGTACAAAACTTTGGGCTGTGGGGAGACATCAGATCCATCTGCACCTTTTTATTTATTTATTTATTCCCTGTGGGCATGCTCCCCCCTCCCCTGCACCTCCTCACCCCCTGCCCCAATACTGGGGCTTGAACTCAGTGCCTAGGCTCTGTATCTTAGCTTTTTGCTCAAGGCAAGCACTCTACCACATGAGCCACAGCTCCACTTTTAGCTTTTTGGTGATTAATTGGATAAGAGTCTTATAGACTTTCCTACCCAGGCTGGCTTTGAACCAGGATCCTCAGATCTCAGCTTCCTAAGTAGTTAGGATTATAGATGTGAGCCTCAGGCTGCATCTTAAGGCAGAGCCCCCATCCTCGAGATGCAGCACCTCCACCTCCTAACCCCCTCCAGGGGCTTGCTGTAAGCCACACACTGGGACAAGTTTTCAAACCAGCCCTACCTGCAGAGAGGCAGGCTGGGATTGGGTAGGGCCGGTGGGGAAGACAGACCAAGGAACTCTATCTATCCGTGCCTCCCCCAGGTGCTTCTTCCTTTCAAAGTGGGGCCGTGCTTGCCCAGCAGGAGAAAGTAGGAGCTGTGGCCAAGAGGGGCCCTGGGAAAAGGAGGAAAAAGGGTAGTGGCCATTACTGCTCCCTAACCCGCCTGCCTGTAGTTGGAGGAGCATGGAGGAGGGGAGAGGTTGCGGCTTTGTGTGTGTGAGTGTGTTTTCCTGGAAAGTTTATAAATAGTTCCAGCCCACTGTTCTCCTTTGAAATCGGCCCTGTCCCGCCCTGCCCCTGCTTGGCCAGCTCTGCCAGCTCCTGGCAGGGTAGGGGGTCCAAAGGAGGCAGGGCTGTGTTGCTGCCAAGGCTGAGTCCCTCCCACCCAAGTAGAGTTTGAGCTCTGGGTGTCATTTGCATATGATTCATTAACTGTCTAGAATGTTTAGGAAACCCCCTGTCTCCCCTTCTTTTAAGCTCCCCAATCCTAGCTCCTTTTCCTGCTTGGCTTCAGTTTGTGGGGCACTGTTCTTTCACTTGGAGGCAAGGTTACAGGAGGGAATAAATGAAGAAGGGAGACTGGGCCCAGATGGGCTTAGAGACCCTTGGCTCCTCATCCCAGGATAGGGGAGGAAATGGGGTATTGTTCTCCCCCTTCTCCCCTCTCCACATCCAAAGGTTTCCTTTTTTTTTTTTTTTTTTTGGTTTGGTTTGTGAATTGCAAGAAGGGAATTTGGGAAAGGGTTGTGGTCAGGCCTCCACCCACACCCATAATATCCGTCTCCCCACATCCCTCTCCTCTGTCTGGGGGGAAGCAGACCCTGGAACATGGGTAAGGTTCCCTCCCTGTTCTGGCCACAGATGCTGGCCCTGGTTGGGGTGACAGTGAGAAAAGAAGGCAGACAGCCTGTTGAGGGCTCTTTCCCAGGATGGTGGTAAGCCATGGGGAAGGAGGAAGTGCCCAGGTGTCCAGGCCTTCTACCCTGGGCTGGGCTAGATGCTTCCTTAAGCTCAACTGCCCCGAACTGCCAGTGTGGAGGTAGGCAGTTCACAGGTGAGTAAAGGTGCCTACAGAGGTTAAGTGACTTTTGACTTGCCTTAAGGTCACCCAGAGTGGCAGAGCTGAGATTTAACCCTTTAGATTTTTTTTTTTAACCCTACCCATCTTCATGGTTCTGGCAACTCTTGCTTTTCTTTCACGTATGTGGCTCTGGGGAATAATGTGTGGGCAGCTGGGGACATTTGAAGTAATCTTGGTACCTTCGAGGAGTGAAAGAGACCTCAGTGAGCATGGTGCATGGCTGGTGGCAGCCACTTTCCCTTCCCCCCTTCCCCCAGTTTTTTTTGTGCTAGTACTAGGTGGGGCCTGAACTCAGGGCCTGGGCACACTGTTCCTTAGCTTTTTCACTCAAAGCTCTACTTTACCAGCTTGAGCCACAGCTCCATTTGCAGCTTTTTTGGGTGGTTAATTGGAGATAAGAATCTTGTAGGGCTGGGAAGGTGGCTCAGTGGTAAAGTGCTTGCCTTGCATGCATGAGGCCCTGGGTTCAATTCTCAGTACCACATAAGCAGAAAAAGCCGGAAGTGGTGCTGTGGCTCAAGTGGTAGAGCGCTAGCCTTAAGCTGAAGAGCTGAGAGACAGTGCCCAGGCCCAGAGTTCAGGCCCCACAACCTACAAGACCAAAAAAAAAAAAAAAAAAATTCTTGTAAACTTTCTTGCCTGGGCCAGCTTTAAACCATGGTCCTCAGATCTTACTCTCCAGAGTGGCTAAGGTTACAGGTATGAGTCACTAGCAGCACCCACCTTCTCTACCTTACCCCTCACCTTGCCCCTCTCCTCCCCCCCTCCCCGCCCCCGGGCTGTGTATTAGAGGTGCAGGCCTATGGCGCACGCGCGCTCTCTCTCTCTCTCTCTCTCTCTCTCTCTCTCTCTCTCTCTCTCTCTCTCTCGTGCTTGTGTGCAGTGGAGGTGGCTGGCATAGGGCAGAAGTTGGATGTGGGTAGTGTGTTTTCCCTCTCTTTGGTACTGGTTTCAATTCTCTGGTGGGGCTTTCTCTATCACTTTCTCAAGGCACTGGGGCCCAGAAGCATGGCTCACCTAGGACCTTTTGTGACAGGGTCTGTGTTCTTTGCGCCACACCCCCATCTTCTCAGCCCTTGCCCATCCCTGTTCTCTGTTCAACCTGGCCCTTGGCCCATTTCTGTGACCTTCGCCCTCTCCCTCAATGGAAGTCCCTCCTTCCTGAGAGCTGAGCAACTTTGCATTGCAGTTTGCAGACTGAGCTGTGATAGGCTCTTGGGGTTTCTAAGGTCTTCCAGCCACTCCCTGGGGTATGTGTGTGAGGGGGACAAGGCTCAACTTTCGTCTGATTTCAAACTTTCATCAGAACTGAAACATTGGCTCTGAAGTGGCTGTAATTATTTCTTCTCTAAAGATAAGACTGAACTCTAGCAAGTCCAGGCTGGGTGTCTACTACTTGCACCCCTAAAGTTAGGTCAGGATGCCTGAGATGTGGGTGTGAATGGCTTTCTGGACCTTGGCCTTGGCTCAGGAGGCTTCCCTATGGCCAGGTGCCTGCTAGGCCTCACCTGTAGGGAAGTGGCCTCTGTGTGGACGGGAATTGGTGTATGTGGATCCACTATAATGAACTGAGTTTACTTGGAGGACTCAGAGCATCTCCTGGCAGAAAGAGGCAAGTACAGGGGCCAGCCTGATGTGTGAGAGCCAGGAACTGTACAGTGTGGGAAACTGGGGTTGTGCGTCTTCTGGGAGCATATATGGTGTGGGGGGGGGGGCAGTGCACACAAGTACTGAACTGTGTGCATTAGATGGCAGATCCCAGGTGTGGAGAGATGGTATCTGCAGCCTGTCTGTTTTCACGTGCATGCCTGCACACACAGGCTGGGGCTGCAAGTGGGCTCTTGCCCACCCAGGTGTTTTTTGTAGACCTGCATGCATGAGTTTGTGTAAGTGTGTGTATGTGGAGGGGTAGGTAGATACCTGTGAATTCAGTCAGCCCCTCCTCCCCTTGCCTGGCTCCCCTTGCTCAAGTCCCTTTTGTGTGGGGCCCACAGGGGAAAGGGGGACTATGGCAGCTGCTCCAGCGGGTGGGGCTCCTGTTCCACTGACATCAGCCCTCAGCCTGGGAGGGAATGGCAGGGGGCTGAGGAGAGACAAGGGGCGTACCATTAAGGAGTAAGGGAGGAGGCTGGCTCTGTGGTTGTCCTGATGAGTTAACAGTCCAGATTTCACCCTAGGGGCCGTTGTCTCCTCCCTAGCCACTACCTCCGCCTTCTCCCTGTCTCCCTCAGTCTGACAGGGCCTGGTTGGCTGGTCCAGCTGGGCCCAGAAGTCCTGGCACCTTCCACAGGGGCGTTGGTGGGAACTCGCCCCATCCTGGGCCTGGTCCCTAGCCAAATACTGTCTATGTATGTATGTATACCTTAGTCTCCAGGTTTGAGCCTGGGACTTGGAGCCTGGAGCCTGGTATGTACTGAGCTTAGAGAGTGGAAATGAACAGAGGATGTTGGAAAGAGACAGTCTTTATTTTGAGTCTTTATTGCACTGTTTTCTCTTTTCCTAGTCTTTCTCATCCTCTTTTCTTCTTCTACAGCTTTATTGAGATATAGTTCACATGCTGTAAAATTCACCCTTAAAGTATACAATTCAAACTGAGCATGGTAATATACATCTGTAATTCCAGCACTCAGGAGTCTGAGGCAAGAAGATTGCTAGTTGCAGGTCAGGATGGACTACATAGTAAGAACTTGTCTCCAAAACACAAGGAAACCCAGGCACCAGTGCCTCAGGCCTGTAAGCTTCTCAGGAAGCTGAGATCTGGAAAGTCAGTTTGAAGCCAGCCCAGGCAGAAACCTATGCAAAATTCTATCTCCAAAATAACCAGCAAAAAGCCAGGCTAGAGGTATGGCTCAAATAGTAGAGTGCTAGCCTAGCAAATAAGCCAATGAATTAAAAGTCCTGAGTTCAAACCCTAGTACTGTCAAAAAAAAAAGTAGAAGTATACAGTTCGGCGGTTTTCATATGTTCACAGGGTTCTGCAACCACTACCGCAACCAATTTTAGACATTAGGACATTTTCATCACCCTAAAGAGAGCCCCCGTATCTATCAGCAGTCACTTCCCATTTCCCTAGAATTCACACCCCAGCTCCTGGTAACCACAAATGTACTTTCTGTCTATATAGCTTGTCTCTCCTGGACATTCATACAAATAAAATCAAATGCATGTTTTTGTAATTATCATGTGATTTCAAGTTTTACTCAAGTTAGTGTGTATCAGGATATTTTTTGGTGTATTCCTTTTGGGGGGCAGAATAATATCTTATAGTGTGGATCTACATTTTATTTATCCATTTTTCAGTTAATGGACATTTAGACCTGGTTCCACTTTTGCCAGTCCTGGGGCATGAATGCAGGGCCTGCGCACTGTCTCTGAGCTTCTTTTGCTCAAGGCTAGCACTCTACCACTTGAACTACAGCACCACTTCTGACTTTTTCTGCTTTTGTGGTACTGAATCGAACGCAGGGCTTCATGCATGCTAGGCAGTTACTTTACCACTAAGCCACATTCCCAGCTCTTATAAGTCCTTCCTTGCCCCAGTCCCCCTCTCCACCTCCCAGACTTATCCATCTCTCTCAAATATACCTAGGTCATAAGCTAACTCAAATGTGTAGTAATTTGAGGAACTGCCAAGCTGTTCTTCAAAGCAGCTATACTATTTTACATTCCCATCAACAGTATGTAAAGGTTTGGTCTCTTCATATCCTCACCAGTATTTGTTGTTTTATTTGGGGGTAATAGTTTGAACCCATGACCTTGTACATGGTAGGAAAGCACTCTACCACTGAGTTACATCACTAGTCATTTTTATTTTGAGACAGGGTCTTGTTAAATTACCCCATGCTACCCCTGAACTTTCAGTTCTCTTGCCTGGTGAGTAGCTGGGTTTATAAGTGTGCCCCACTATGCTAGTGTATAGTCATTTATTAGGGAAGAAAATATAACCAGGCAGAGTTTATCATTGTTGTTTCTTTTTCCTCTCCCTGTACTGTGGTTTGAACTCATGGCTTTGCATTTGTTGGCCAAGCACTTTGCCACTTAAGCCACACCTCTTCAGCTGTCGCTTTTTCGTTTACTTTTCAGATAGGGTCTTGGATTTTCCCTAGGTCAGTCATGTAGCCATGTCTCCTACATGGCTGAATTATAGGTGTGAACCTCAATGCTCAGCATACTCTCTCTCTTCTTTTTTTTTGGCTGGTCGTGGATCCTGAACTCTGGGCCTAGGTGCTGTCCCTCAGCTCTTCAGATCAAGGGTAGTGCTCTACCACTTGAGCCACAGTGCCACTTCTGGCTTTTTCTGCTTATGTGGTGCTGAGGAACTGAACCCAGGGCCTCATGCATGCAAGGCAAGCACTGAGCCACCTTCCCAGCACTCAGCATACTCTTTGAGATTGTCTTGTTAACGGTTTTTGTTGTTTTGTTAACAGTTTTTGTTGTTTTGTTTCTTTCCCTAGCTGGTCTCAAACTGCAGTCCTTCTGATCTCTGCCTTCTAAGTAGATGGGATTACTGCATTACTGCATTGTGGTTTTGGTTGGCTGTGATTTTTATAATGGGCCTTTTTTTTTTTTTTTTTTTTTTTTTAACCTGTTTAGGTTCTGGGGCTTGAACTCACTCAGGACCTGGGTGCTGTTTTCTGAGCTTTTGAGCTCAAAGCAGGTCTTCTCCCATTTGAGCCACATTTCTACCTCTTGCCTTCTGGTAGTTAATTGGAGAGAGAGGGGAGTCTCATGAACTTTTCTACTTTGGCTGACTTTGAACCGTAATCCTCAGATCTCAGCCTGAGTAGCTTGGGTTACAGGTATGAGCCACCAGTACCTGGTGACATGGGTCTCTTTTGACACACACATCCATGTATATATGGATGTGTATGTATAAGGTCTAGGTATCTGTATATGTATTCATTATTTACAGTGGATTTGAAACATCTTGTGGATCTGTTTCTCATTTTCTCTCTGTCTCTGTTGCTGCCTGTGTCTCGCTGTTGGGGGATCTCTTGGGTTCATCGCTGTCCCTCTGTACCCCATGGTGCTATCTATGCATATCCTCTGCTCCCAGCTGTTCAAACAGGGTGTAGGTCTGTATGCACTGGTGAGGGGGCATCTGGCCTTTCATCTTCTGCCCACCTCCCACCCCATTCTGAGGGTGTTGCTTTTGCAGATAGAAGTATGGTGAACTCTGAGATCAGTCTCTCTCGCCTTTTCATCTCTGGGGGTGGGAGACTCCAACAATCATAGCGGTCAACCATCCATCCTGTTCACATGGATGTAATGGGGGAATCAACTTATCTGGGGTTCCGGGGCTTGGATTTGGGGGGAAGTGGTATAAGTGACCCCCCCCCCAGTTCAGGAGTCATTTTTCTGAGAAGTGCCAATGCTTTAGGGAAGCGGCTTTTCCTCTCTCCCTCACCCCCCACCCCCAGCACACAGTCTGTGTCTTGACCTCAGGTAACCCACACTGGGGAAAGGAGAGCCAGCTGCCGCCTCTGCTGCAGTGATCTCTGGGGCGGCACCGGGGACCCTTCCTTCCCTGATGACTCTCATGGGTGAGAGGCCTCCCAATGGGTCTGGGTTATGTCCTCAGCTCTCCAGCCTGGCTGAGCTATCCTGCCACCCCCAGCAGTGCCTGGGCCCTGCTCCCAGGCTGCCTTTGCCAACCAGGCAAGGTGCCAGCTGTCTGCTCAGCTGGGTGCCACGGGAAAATCTCCGGAGCTCCACAGGGAATCCCGGGTGCCTGCTCTTCAGTGCCCACTCACCTGTCTCTCCTCTTTCTGCAGCATCACAGGACACGGCCCCCCTTCCTGCCTGGCTGGGGTCCGTCTAGGAGTGCCAGCCCTTTTGGTGCCCCGAAAGCCAGCTCTGGACCTTCCCAGGAAAGTGCCAGCTCACAGAACTGCTTCACCAAAGGACCAACTCTTGGGACATTCCCCAACCTACCCAGCCTCAGCTAGGGTGGGGGCTCTAGAAGGCTGACATTAGCTTTGTTGACTTTGGACAGCCGCTCCAGGACAGAAGAGGGGGTGTGGGCTGACCACACAAACCCCCTCTGGGCCCAGGCCCCATGCCCCAAGGAGGGGCAGCCTGAAGCCCGCCGCAGCCCCCTGCCAGACTGTCTGCCTGCTCTTCTGACTGTGGCCCTTTGGTATGGCCAGCAACAGCAGCTCCTGCCCAACACCTGGGGGTGGGCACCTTAATGGCTACCCAGTGCCCCCCTATGCCTTCTTCTTCCCCCCTATGCTGGGGGGCCTCTCCCCGCCAGGAGCTCTGACCACTCTCCAGCACCAGCTTCCAGTTAGTGGATACAGCACACCATCCCCAGCCAGTAAGTCTATTTGGGGGGGGGGGCATGCTGGGAGGGGGCTATGGAGGCCCAGGCCTCAGGGGGCCATCCTGGCAGGGGGAGGACCTTAGCCTGGGCTGGTTGTGTTTGGTGTTGGGGCGGGGGAGGGGTGTGAAACCACACTGTTCCATGGCCTAGCTGTCCTGGGTGGCTCTGAGGAGGACTGGATGCAGAGGCTGGAGGAGAGGCTTTTCCTCTTGACAGTGGGTGGAAATGACAGCTCTAGGGAGTGAGAGCAAGTGACACCCAACTCTGCTTACCCCCACCTGGTGCTCTTATGGGAAAGGGCTTTAAGGAAGAGGCCAGAGGCAGCTGGAGCCCCTTGCTCTCCCCTGCCATCTCCTCCCCCACTCTTCCCTTTCTGGGGATGCTAGCGAGAGGGAAGGACCCACAGGCTAGCCTGGTGAAGAGGGTGTCTTGGAGAAGGGACACTCAGCCTGGACTCTGGCCTTGGCCACATGCATGGTCTTGGCAGGGCCTTTGTTTTCTGCCATGAGGGTCACGTGTTAGCTGGGTGGGGGTCTCAGTACCCTTCTCTGGCCAGCCAAGCCAGGTAGTGGGAGGTGGCGGCAGCTATGGCCAGCTGGCAGAGTCCAGGCTTGGGGCCTGCCAGGCCGCTTACAGTAACTCTGGCCCCCAGGGCCTGGCTGGGCTCTAGGCCAGGGCCAGGGAGGAGGGAGCTGGGCTTGGCCTGGGGCGGGAGGGGGTAGAAGCAGTAGAACAGGCTATGGACAGCTAGCTGGCGGGCTGGTCAGCTGCTGACCTGAGAAACGTGTCCCACCTCTCTTGGCTGGCAGGGACTGAACACCCTGCCCTGGGCACCCACCATTCCTCCCACAATCACTGGCACGCTGCCTGGCACCATTGCCCTGTGTGCCCGGCTGGGCTGGGTCAGTGCCCCCTTCTTAGTGTGGGGGCAGTGCTCGCTCCCCGGAGCCAGGGAGTCTCTTTGTCCCTGGGGCAGGCCCTGGCTGGGCGCCTCACTGCCCACGCTGGCTGTCTGCCCACCGCCACCACTGCTTCCTGGATCAGCCCCTTCCCTCCCAGCTGCCTGGGAGCAGCAACTCCCACTTTATGCCCTAGGGTCAGGGAGGCAGACAGGTGCTGCCTCAGTTTCCCCTACTCTCCTTTCCCTTTCTGCCCTGTTTCTGCCTTGTATAGGAGTGTGAGGCAGATGGATTTGGAGAACCCCAATTCTGATTTGGTCTTCTAGTCTGTGCTGTGGTGATGGGGGGTGGCCAGCCTTCAGGGCACAAAGTGGCTGGGGAAAGTGTGGGTTATGCCTGGGTGGCATACTCAATGCATTTGAAAGGAACAGGATTCTTTTTTTTTTTTGAGGGGGGGGGTCCGGTTGTGGGGCCTGAACTCTGGGCCTGGGCGCTGTCCCTCAGCTCTTCAGCTCAAGGCTAGCGCTCTACCACTTGAGCCACAGCGCTACTTCCGGCTTTTTTCTCTTTGCTTATGTGGTGCTGAGGAATCGAACCCAGGGCCTCATGCATGCAAGGCAAGCACTCTACCACTGAGACACCTTCCCAGCCCCAGGAGCAGGATTGTTAATGCTGGTCTCAGGTCACTTGGAGCCAGGGTGGAATTTTAAGGAGGAAAGGTGTTGAGGCAGGGGACAGATGGGTGTGTGTGGGGTAATCCTGTAACTTGGTACTGTGGACAACTTGTCCTTCCCCATGTACTGAGAGCAGAATTCCCACCTAGGTCTGGACTGGGGGGTGGGGCCTGGGGTGGGGCCTGATTCTTGCCTTTTCTGAGCCAGACAGAGCAAATGCTTTGCCCTCCCCTCAGTGTTGCAAACTGGTTCCTCTTTCTTAGAGGTGGGTGGGAAGGGCTCCTACCCTGGTAACCTTCTCCCAGGGTGGGGTGCCCACATTTCGGGCAAATGTAGCTTTCTCTGGCTTCCCCACCCATCTTAGGCAATGCCCTCTTCCTGTACCCTCCTCTGTAAGCCTGTGGGTTTCCCATTCCTCCTGGTAAACAACTTCTCTGCTTATCCCATCCATCACCTGCTTCTGAGCTTCTGGTCCACTTTCTCTGGAACCTGAGGTATGGCCTTGGGTCCAAGAGAGCCATACATGTCCTTCCTTCTCCTGCAGGGCTGGAGGTACCAGTGACCAGAGCCCCCCAGCTCTTGGTAGGGAAGCAGGATGGATAAAAATTTCACACACCTAAGCTGGGTGCTGGTGGCTCACATAGGTGTAATCCTGGCTACTCAGGAGGCTAAGATTCAAGGATCTAGGTTCCAGGCTAGCCCAGGCAGGAAAGTCCATGAGACTTTTTTTTTTTTTTTTTTTGGTCATGAGGCTTGAACTTTGGGCCTGGGCGCTGTCCCTGAGCTCTTCAGCTCAAGGCTAGCACTCTATCACTTGAGCCACATCACTCACTACTTCTGGTTTTCTGGTGTTTTATTGGAGATAAGAGTTGCATGGCTTTTCCTGCCTGGACTAGCTTTGAACCGTGATCCTCAGATCTCAGCATTCTGAGTAGCTAGAATTACAGGCATGAATCACCAGTGCCCAGCTCCATGAGACTCAATTAACCACCCCAAAGCACCACCAGCCTTAAACAATAAAACTAAGAGACAGTGCCTAGGCCTTCAGTTCAAGTCCTACTATTGGCACACACACAAAAAAACAAAAACAAAAAAACCCTTACACATCTGGCTTAGAGATGGAGGCAACTCAGCCTCCTCTTGGGGCTAGTGCTAGAGTCAGACAGTTCCTAAGGGAGGTGGGAGTCGTCTGTGGCCTTCCTCTGGTTCCTGTGGGCAGCAGTGATATGCTCTGGTCCTCTGACATGCTTTTTGTAAACCTGCTGGAGGAACCTTCTGCCTCTACTCACCAGCTAGCAGAGGTATCAGGATGGGGCCTCCCTACCTCCTCTTTCTCTTAGGGTAGAGGGAAAAGAGGCAGTGCCTAGGTACTCTGGGTGTGTCCTTCAGAGGCCCAGGTGGCCTTGGAGAGGAGAGAGAGCCACTATGGGTAGGAGGTCCCAGAGATAGTGCAAGCCTCTCCCATTGCTACTTGGCAGGGAAGACTGGTGTTTACTGAGGTTTGGGATTCCGTGTACTTTATGTGGAGGGTCAGGCCTGTGTGTGTGTGTTTTAGGGGTGGGGGTGGGGTCAAGGTTGAGTATGTGTTGAGAAGGGGATTAATGGCTTGTGTGTATTGGGTGAGAGGGTTCCAGGGCTGGAATCCGAAGCTCTCAGCTTGTGTGTTGGGGCTGGGGGAGGGGCAGGACAGAGGTGTAAGGAGGTGTGGTCTTCAGAGAGCACCTGCTTGGGAAGAGAGGGTCTCTGTCTCTTTGCACCTCTCCTTGCTGGAGGGAGAGCTAGTCTGCCACTTTGGTTGCAGACCCCGGGAATTCCATGGGCTGAGGGGTCTGGACTGAAGTCAGGGCTGTGGAGTGGGAGCTAGTGTTTCTGTGTCCAAGGAAATAACTCTATGCCAGTTCCCCCCTCCCCTCTGATTTTTTTTTTTTAAACCAGAACCAACCTCAGAGGGCTTTACACAGAATCATGGAAGCAATGTCCACACACCCTGTGCCAGGGACGGGACCTCATTTCTAGGTGGGAGTTAGAATGGGAGGCTGCGGAACTTCCTATGGGAGCCTTATCCCCATTAACATGGGAAATAGATGGGGAGATCAGGTGGAGGGGAGGGCCTGTTGTAGAGCTCCTGTTTTCCATTTTAGGAAGGGAGGCACTCCTGGTGTGGGGAACCTAGTGGGGGGTACTGACCAAGGTTGAAACCTTTGCCCCCATTCCCGTGGTTGAGGCCCTTGCCAGTGCCTCAGGACCTCCTGACTCCCCCAGTAGGGGGCGCAGGGGAGCTCCCAAGCCACGCCCCCTCGCCTATGTTTTGGATCCTGAAGGCTGGAGGGAAAGGGAGATAAGGGGGGGCGGGGCAGTTCGTCACCCTGTCCTGGAAGCTGTGGATACAGTCTGTTCACACCCAACCAGCCCCCCACCCGCCACAGCCCTCTGGGAGTCTGCGGAGCTTCGCGGGTGGCCCTCCTCCCGTCTCCAGACAGACCCTGAAGGAACAGGGTGTAAAAGTCGAGTTCTTAAGCTTATTTTGTTTCAATTTGTGGGGTGGGGGCAGGGAAGCTAGGAACAGTCAATGGAGGAGAGTGGCTCCAGAATTTCCATTCACCCGTTTGTGGGTTGCAAGTGGGTCTCTCTAGACTTCCCCAGTCTGTAAATGAGCCTGAGTCTGGTGTACCTGGGCCGGAGGGGAGGAAGGGAAAGCGCCTTTCCCTTTTACTCTCCTCTCCCATTTCTTCCTCCTTTTCAGTCTGAGCATCCTCCCTCCCTCTTTCCTTTGGACAATGGGAGGGACCGCCTAGGGGGAGGGGTCACTGCCTTAGCCATGCCTTCTGAAGGTCTGAAATGCTAAGTCAGCCGAAAGACCTTAGCACTGGAGTCTTCAGTGAAAACGAGACCCCACACCTTTTATCTTCCAGCCTGGATAAAGCACAGATATCCTTAGGGCAAGATCCCAGCCTGAACTGGGGGGTGGGGGAGGGGACTCGGAAGGAAGTCTGTCTTCTTCTTAAGCAAGTCAGGGCCTGAGGCATGGCATTGTGTCCTCTTCACACCGTGGGACGTGTGCCTGTGAGACTGAGACAGTGCAGTCCTGGACTGCCTTCTATGTGTGTGTGTGTGGGGGGGGGGGGGGGGTGGTGGGGAAGGGCAGCATCTGCAGAAAGGGGAAGTGGTGCCTTTCTCTAAATCATGTTGGGGTTATACTTCTGCCCCTTCAGTGGTCAGGATAGACTGGAGGACACTTAACTCTTGATTGGATAAAGAAAAAAAATCTGAATTCCATTTGGCATTCTGGGTTTCCAGAAATACTTGCCAGCCTGACGATGCCCTGACATTGACCACTTCTACCTCTCCCCCTGCATTATAGGGAGAAGTCTTATGGACAGGTCACCCAACATCTCCCTCAATCTGTTTCCTCCTTTTTAAAGCGAGATTCCCAATTCGCCTGGGGCTAGCCTAATTGCTGCAAGGCCACAGTGACCCACTTGCTGCGGATGGCCTCGCGGAGCCTCAAGTACCTTGCAAGAGCAGTGATGACAGGGACAGACTGGAGCTGGGCATTGTCTTGGTGACTGACCACCCTTTATTGGGACCTGATGTGCATCTGGCAGTCAGCCTCAGGATCTCGCCTGTTCTCTTCAGATGAGGGTAGGGATAAGAGGGAGCCCGCGTGGCACAAGTGGGGGCCAGTTCAGCCATTACCTGCTGAGAGCTTGCTTAGCACAAAGGTTCTGGAGGAGCTGGGGGGATGAGGCTGAGCATGATGGGGACCAGGCCTGTAGACAGCAGCCACCAGAGGCCCCATCCCCCTGCCCTTGGCCAGAGCCCTTCTCTTTTCCCTCTTTTCCCACTGCTCCAGAACACCATGTTCTGTCTTGACCTGCTCCGTGACCTTGCTGTTGCCCAGCACGGGCACCTCACTCCAGCTTCTATCTAGCTTCGGAAATCCTGTCCATCCTTCAAGGAACATTTTGAATGCCGCCTTTTCCCAGAAACCTTCACAGATGCTCCTCTTCCTTGCCACACTCTCCCTCCCTCCTTTGAATGCCTGTGGCATAGTTTTTTTTTTCTCTTACAGCATTCATCTCTACCACAAAGTTATTCCCCCTTATTCCGCCATGAGCTATAATCATCTGAGAGATCTTTCTGACAGGGCAACAGTCTCAGGTCCTTAAGTTCTCTGCCCTCTTCCCTAACAGCCTCATTTATATCAAGATTTGTGTACCTGATCCAGACCCCCATCTGTAGATCCAAATTCCATCTGTAGCCCTGCATGCCCATATTCATCTGCCCAGCAGCAGGTAGATTTCTGTTTTGCTATCAGGAACTTCACTGTTGCCTAAGCTGTATATCATAGCTAGGGATAGTGGCACATACCAGTAATCCCAGCAACTCAGCAGGACCTTCAGTTCTAGGCCATCCTGGGCTGCATATGGAGATCCTATCTCAAAACAAAAGCAGAACAACCCTAAAACACAGACTGGGGTGTGGCTTAAGTGATCAAGGACAAACAAAAGGCCCTAAATTCAATCCCCAGTACCGCAGAAAACAAAAAGCAGCCAGCACTTGTGGCACATGCCTAGAATCCTAGCTACTCAGGAGGCTGAGGTTTGAGGATCACAGCTTGGAGCCAGCCCTGGCAGGAAAGGCTATGAGACTTTTCTAATTAAATACCCAAAAGCCTGAACTGGAGGTGTAGCTCATGCAGTAGGGTGCCAGCCTTGAGCAAAAAAGCTAAGAGACAGTGCTCAGGCCCTGAATTCAAGTCCCAGTACTGGGACAGAATAATAAAACCCCCTTAGAACTGCCCCTCCCCCATTGATTCTACTTTTCACCTATCATGTGGATCACCTGTCTGTAGCCACTTTCCCCTCTCTGTCACTTTCTTAGGGCTGTCAGCTGTCTGGACTGATTGCTGCAGCTCCTAAGTGGTCACTTTTACCATCTTTTTTTTGTTGTTTTTTTTGTTGGTTGTGGGGCTTGAACTCTGGGCTTGGGTGCTGTCCCTGCACTCTTCAGCTCAAGGCAAGCGCTCTACCGCTTGAACCACAGCGCCACTTCTGGTTTTCTAGTGGTTTATTGGAAATAAGATTCTAAAGGACTTTCCTGCCCGGGCTGGCTTTGAACAGTGATCCTCAGATCTCAGTCTCCTGAGTAGCTAGGATTACAGGCATAAGCCACCAGCGCTTAGGCACTCTTGCCATCTTGTAACCCATTCTTCACACAGCTTCTGAAAAATTCTTTTTATGTAACTTCCCTCTCCTTTATCTGCAGTCTTTTTATGGCTTCTCCATGCATTTCAGATAAAATGCAAAAGCCTCTTCAAATGCAGCCTACAAATCCAACCTGGCCTCGCCTATCTTTCCCTTTGAAATTGTATATTCCATCCATTCTAGTCTTTAGTCGGTTCCTTGCAAGAGCTCTTACACAGGCTCTTTTCTTTTTCCCAGACCTGCTGACACCCTCCTGCCTGCCAGAGTTGGAGGGAGGGGAGAAGGGGAGGATTGGTAGGTTGGAGAAGGTTGAAGGGCAAAGAACCTACCTACCTACAGCCCTACAGGGAGGGAAAACTGAAGTAGCCAGCCTCTCAGAGCCACCTCAGCCCCGGCCTCTTGTTTGCCTGACTCTGAGTTTATACTTTCTGATTTTTCTCAGATTTGAGTTCTTCCCTGACCCTTGAACCCACATCATTTCCCTACTTAGTGCGCTGTCACTGTGCTATCATAGCCTTACCTCAGTTTGCAGTTCTTCTATCTTATCTATCATGTGGTTATTTGTTTAAAGGCTGTTACTACATAAGGTCTCCAAGGGCAGGTTCATCTGGAGAGCCATACAGATGGCACTTGGAAAATACAATTTAGTGGGTCGCTGGTGGTTAGAGGCTGAGATTTGAGGATTGCAGTTTGAAGCCAACTAGAGCAGCAAAGTCCTTGAGACTGTTATCTCCAACGAACTAGTCACCAAAAAACTGCAAGTGGAGATGTGACTCGAGTGGTAGAGCACCAGCTTTGAGCGGAAAAAGCTCAGGGACAGCACCCAGGCCCTGAGTTCAAGCCCCAGGACCAGAACAAAAAGAAAAAAGAAATACAATTTATCTTTGAGTTTTCGTGGCTTAGTGTTAGTAGGAGTGTGGGCTTTGGTGGCAGAAAGCACCCTTAACAACCCGTTTATATTAGTAGTATGAGCTTGGAGAACCCACCCAGCCTTGCTGAGACCGCAGTTTCTTTGTAAGTTTTCTTGGAGTTGCTCTGTAAACTGACACCAGCTGTAAAGAGCCGGGGGTCTAGAAGGAAATCCTTTGATATCGTGTAATTTCTTTTTAGAGAACAGGGTAATAGGAAAGTCCTTCTTCCCGTGGGTATTCCGTCTTTTTCTGGAAAGCTACTCAATCTGGGCTTTTCTTCCAGTGAAACAGACGTCCTCAGCGTCCCGAGGGCTTCCGGGAGGAAGTGGTCGGCTGGAAGGCACCGGGCTCTTTTATCTCTCCGTGGCTGGAGCATCCAGCCACGATCCGGGTTCCCCGGCTGGGAGACACCCTGGGCGGGGCTCCGCCCGCCCGCCCGCCGGAAGCACGCCGAGCGGGGAGGGCGGGAGCCTCCCACGGCCGTGTGTGTGCCAGCCGGCGGCGTGGCCGAGCCGGGTTCCGGCGGGCGGCCCGAGTCACACGTGATGTCACCGGCTGACACAAGCAGGGTGTCTCACACTGCGGGGCTGCACCGCGTCACAGCTGGGACGCCACCTTCGCGGCACCCCGCTCTGCGCCTCGGGCGGCCGCGCTCCGCGTGCCAGGGGCGGCGGGTCGGGCCGGGCGGGGGGCCGGAGGGTGAACCCCGCGGGCGGGCTGGCCGGCGGCTGATGTCACGGGCAGCGGTGGGTGGGTCACCCGGAGGTGAGGCGCCGCCGGGCGAGTTCAGCGCGAGTTCAGCCGCATTGCATTAGGCAAATGAGGCCGAGGCTGGTTCGGGGTGTGCTCCGGGGCGGGGGGGGGGGGGCGCGAAGGGGAGGGCGCCGGGATCACCCCCCTCCAGGGAGCTCCGCACAGTCTCTAGGCCCAGACTGGAATGGGGGAGACGCCCCCTTCCGCCGTCCGTCCCTGTCACGGCCAGTATTCGCCGCGTTCCTCCTACGGGGCCTGATAACTCTTCTCCCCCTCTCTCCCCACTCCGGGGCTCCCCTACTTGCCGTCTCCACGCCGCCTCTTGCGACCGCCTCCCGGTGTTTCGTGTGTGCCACCCGTGGGGAAAGGGTTAAGTCAGGGGCGGGGCCTGGCCTCACGGGGCGGGGCTTCGGTGGGGCGGGGCCCTGACGGGGCGGGGCCTGATCGGGGCGGGGAGAGGGGTGGGACCAGAGGGCGGGGTGCGTGGGCTGGGGGGCTGCGGCGCGTTCACCGGAGACCCGACGAGCCGCCCTGGCCTGGCGGAGGTGGGGCCGCGCGGGGTCTCCACCCCGACCCGGAATCCTCGCCGGGGAGAAGCCCGGGAGTCCTCCGCGGGTAGAAGGAAGTGCTCCGTGACCCCCCCTCCCCGCCCCGCCCCGCGCCGACCTCGCTTGCCACCGGCCGACTTAGGGCGCCGCCGGACTCTGCCTTGGACCGTGAGTCTCGGGAACCCCCTCGAGGTGAAGCCTCCGAGTTCCCGGGCCTCCGCCGGGCGTTCCCCGGGAGCATCGAGGAACCCCATCCTTGCACACGCAACTTCCCGATTTCCACCTGGGACTGGCAGAGGGGCCAACGGACTTGGACGCGGAGGACTTGGACGCGGGCCCCCTCGGCGGGGGGCGTCCCGCCGCCCGGGCCGTGGGACGGGGCGAGGGACCCCTCCCCTCTCCCCCAGCCGCCCTGCCCGGATGGCGCCGCCGGCCGAGTGAGGGGGGCGGCACGCAGGACTTCCCCGCCGGGACCTCCTGTCTTCGCGGGGGACCATGTACGAGAGCGTGGAAGTGGGGGGACTCGCTCCCACCCCTAATCCCTTTCTTGTGGTGGATTTTTATAACCAGAACCGAGCCTGTTTGCTCCCGGAGAAGGGGCTCCCCGCCCCCGGCCCCTACTCCACCCCGCTCCGGACTCCGGGTTGGAATGGCTCAAACCACTGTACGTACCGGCCGCGCGCTGCTATTGTAGCAGCCGGGGAGAGGGTGGCAGTTAGGGCTTCCTGTCCTACCCAGGGACTGGGCCAACGCGCTGGGGATTTGTCTCTCACTTTCCACCCATCTCTCTTGATGAAAAATAATATTTTTTTTGTAAGAGTACTAAATCTTGAACTCAGGGCCTGGTTGCTGTTCCTTAGCTTTATCACTCACGGCTAGCACTCTGCTACTTGAGCCACAGCTCCACTTCCAGCTTTTCGGTGGTTATTTATTGGAGATGAGAGTCACGGACTTTCTTGCCCAGGCTGCCTTTGAACCTCGATCCTGATCCTCAGATCTCAGCCTCCTGAGTAGCCAGGATTACAAGCTTGAACCATCAGCTTGATGCATTTCTTGTGCCTCTGATGGACAGTGCCCCCTGACCTAGTAATCTTCAGTTTCCATTTATGTACTGTTAGGGCTGGGGAACTTTTAGTGTCAGGATATGTATTCTTCTCTTCTCCCAGTGCTTCCTCTAAGGGCCCTAGCCCTTGCCACAGTTTATATCTTCTTCCTTAGGATCCCAGAGCTTCACAGCTGCCTGGAGGGTGGGCTTGTTAGCATTGTAGGAGGAGGGACCACTTCTGTAAATGCCACCCCTGCCAAAGCCTGGGAGAGAGAGGTCTTCCACACACCATGTGGCAGCTGTGGTCCCTAGCCCTGAATCTTTAGGGTGGGTGTCAGGGGCGCACTTCCTGTCTTTGGTGTTGACAGTGAGGTGTAGCAGAAAGGGGCAACTTTACCAGACACCCAGCTGTTGTACATGCTCAGGAAGGGCAACTGGCTTAGTTGGGGGTTGTTGTGGCCCCAGGCCCTTGGCTGGCATCTTGGAGGCTTTGGTCCTGGATAATGGAGAGGAGAAACTTCACTGGCAGGAAGATTCCCCTGCCCCTTAATGTTGTCAAGAGGGCTTGTTCTCTGGGGATGTTTGAATTTTGTGAGGCTAGGGCTGCTCTGGAAATGAGGAACCCCGCCGCTCACAGAGTCCTTTTGTTACCCAGTGTAGGGGGTAGGGCCAGGCCTTGTGCTGTCTCTGTGAGGGGCATTGGTGAGAATTCTGGTGTCCCAGCGGGAGCCCATATCTAGCCTGGGGTCTGGTTCTTGGGGAAGGAGAGGATCCATGCACACCCAGGGCAGAGTGCACACCTGGGCGTGTTTGTGCCAGCTGGGAGGTGGTGTGCTCTGGGTGGGAAGGTAGATGCTTGGGGGTTATTGTTAGGGGGGCTCAGGTTTCTCCCTTCCCTCCCCCGCCCCCCTGAGGGGGCTCAGCTATTCCCTGGGGTTTCTTCCACTTTCCCAGACCTGCTGTCATCCTCCTGCCTGCCAGAGTTGGAGGCGGGGGTGGGGTGTTGGTAGGTTGGAGAAGGTTGAAGGGCAAAGGACCTACCTACTGAAGTAGCCAGCCTCTCAGAGCCACCTCAGCCCCAGTCTATCCCCTTGTCCTGCCTCCTGACCTTTGTAGGGGTTGGGGGTACCGAATCAGCTCTAAGGCTGCTGACTGATAGGGTGGGGTGAGTGGGCATTGGCTTTGCTAGAAGGGAGAGGTGAGACAGTGGACACCAGGACTCTTCCTGCTGTTCTCCCACCCCACTCACCCCCACGCACTGGAGAAAGGAGGCACCTACCCCTGGGGATAGTGAGGCAGAGTTACCACAGCTCTGCTCCACTGGAGCTCTGGGGGGAAGTTGGGCTCTGAGCCCTTGGGCTCCAGCCCTGCCCTTCCTTAGCCCACAGGACAGCTCAGCTCTTCCTGGCCCAGAACTGGAGGGGAGGAGGCTTGCAGTTAGCCGGCCAGCAGCCCAAGTAGTGCTTCCCCAGCCACAGGAACCTGGCCACACACCTGGCCTGGGGTAGAGAAGGGCCGGGGAGGGGGGAGCTGGCCTCCCAGTTCCCCCAGTGGGGTAGGGGTGTGTCTGCTTCCAGCATCCATGGTGGGGGACATTGGGTTGCTCAGAGGCCAGCAGGAAAGATCTGAAGTCTGAAGGTGGCCACTAGGCCTGGCTTGGGGGGGCCAGTGTCTGCCTTGGAAGGAGCCCCTTGGGGTATGGGGATTCTCTGGTGATTAGAGACGCCGTTCAGCCCCTCTTGGAGAATACCCCACTGCCCAGGGCCTCCACCGCAGATGGGAAGAGAGCAGGTTGGCTGTGGGAGGGGCTGCAGGGGCCCAGGGATCTTGCCTCCCTCCCACAGGCCCCATTTTGGTGCACTAGAGGACAAGGGGTGCATAGGATGTAGCTCCCCATCTGTCCCCCACCATTCTCAGCCACTTACGCCTCCACCAGCTCCCAGACGTCCAAGAATGTGAAGCACGTGGATGCCCGTAGTGGGGGAGGGGAGAGATGCTTATCAGGCAATCCATGGGCTTCTTCTGCCCTTCCACTGTGGCAGAGCAGACCCCCCCCCCCAGCTACCCCTGGGAGGAAGGGCAGTTAGAGGGCCCCTGTGCCCCCTCCCCAGCTTCTCCAGGGGCTGCAGAGGAGAGGGCGCCAGCTGGATTGGGAGGGGAGCCACTGGCTTGGGGCCCAGCTGATTTCCTGCTGATCTCCTCCAGGAAACTGGCCCCTTGCGCGAGGTTGCGAACAGCTCTGGGGCGTGGGGACTCCAAGCACTGAGCACCCGCCCTGGAGGGGGAGCAGAGGAGAGGCACCCGCAGGCAGCGGCTGCAAGAGGGGATGCAGGGCTTCCTGGGCCTCTGCCAGCCTTTGCTGGGGATCTAGAACTTCGAGCTGAGAAGGTGTGGTCCTTCTGCAGCTTGAGTCCTTCTGGAAAAAGGGAGATTTGTGGGCTGGGAGCCTCTGGGAGGGAGCCTTATGGAGGGCCTGGCTAGGGTAGTCTTTCCCCTGGTACACCCCCTCACCTGTCTGTGCTGAGTTTATAGCTCTTTCAGAAGCCTGGAGAGGTGGGGCCTGGGCCATAGGTTCTGGGTTCAAAGGGCAGAGCAGGCAACCTCCAAGCTATGTTACCTGGGTGACAGGTTTGGATATGCTGTGGATGTAGGTGCAGGCTGTTAACATCTTCGAAGAGGGCCAGTGGCTGGGGTAGGAGGGGGCTGGCCCAGAAAGAGGCTTCAGTCAGCCCACGGTAGACCTATAAAGTCAGGTTTGTTTTTTTGTTTGTCATGGGGCTTGAACACTGGGTCTTGGACACTGTCACTAAGCTTTTTTGCTCAAGGCTAGTGCTCTGCCACTTTGAGCCACAGGTCCACATGTGACTTTTTAGTGGTTAATTGGAGATAAGAGTCTCGTGTACTTTTTCTGCCTGGGCTGGCATTAAACCTCAGTCCTCAGATTTCAGCCTTGTGAGTAACTAGGATTACAGGCGTGAGCCACCAGTGCCTGGCCAAAAATCAGCTTTAAAAGGGTATTTCAGTGCCATAAATACCCTGTGGACTTTGCCTAGCTCCAAATTTCTATAGGCCTTTGCCCCTGTGATCTCTCCTCTTATCTAGCCTTAGAACCCACTGCTGCTGCTGCTGCTCCTCCTTGGTGTCTTCTGTCTCCTGTGCCCCACCTTCCCTCCCTCCCATGTACCCCTAAACTCTCCAGTCCTTTTCAACTGGTTCATTTTAGAGGTGGAGGCTTGGTGGGGCGCCAGGGCAAAGGATGGGTAAAGAGGGGAGAGGAGGTCAGGGCCTTCTTACTCTGCTTGTTGGAATGCCAACCAGAATTCTAGGCCAGACCCCCTTTGTCCTTGAAGCCCTCCCCCCCATTGTCTATTGTTACTGCTTTTACGTCTTGGAAAAAGTTAGCACAACAAAGGACTCCTTTGTCACTCACCCCTCTGCCTCCTGGCCTCACCCAGGCCCCCCAACCGCCCCCCCCCAACAGCTGTTCTTAGACCTTCCTGCCTGTCTGATTGGCTTGTGTGGCTTGGGGAGAGTGAAGTAGAGATGAGGCCTAGGCAGCTCCCTGTTGGGGTGAGCAGTAGAGAGCTGGAGGAGGTCAGTGAAGGATTGGCTAGACCTGTGGGGGTGGGCACAGGCATAGATTGTCCCTTTGCTGCAAGCTGGTTTCTGGGCAGGGAAGGAGACCTGAGACTACAGCAGCGCTGGTCAGTCTGTTGACCAGAGAAGTGATACCCAGGCCCTACTAGGAGCCAGAAGTGCCTGGTCCCCTGTCATCAGCTGCCTGGCAGCCCCTTGTATATTCTTAGGTAAGGGGGTGGGTGGTAATCTGAGAGTCCAGCCCCCCCGGTGTCCCTCAGCTTCCTGCCTCTGTGCCTGACCTTGGTGGCTACTCTCATCTAGAGGGTGCGCATTCCCCTTTAAGTACCAGTTTCTGTGCAGAGTGTGGAGGAGCAGGGTGTGTGAGGAAGCCACCTCTATCAGGGTGGCACCCCTGTCCCTCCTTGGCTTGGTGTATATGGCACAGGCCTCAGAAGGATGCTGGGTGGCCTCTTGGGAATGTCCAGCTGCCCAGGCTCTTGATACAGACATCCTCCCCCCCATTCAGTCTTGGGTGAGGGGCATGGAGTGAGGCACTAGGAAGGCTGGGGTTAGTAGGGGCGCTGCCCCTGCTGGCTAGGTTACCCCTGCTAGCTGCCCTCTTGGAGCTGAATAACAGGAGGGGAGGGGGTAGTAACCCGGATATACCATTGAGGCCAGACAGACAGGGCATTGATGGGAACAGACCCCCCTTTGTCATGTTCACCCCCCACCTGGGGTGGGGTGACGGGCTTCTGGGGGCCGTGGGGACTCTGCTTGTCTTAAAGGGGATTCCTCTACTTATCTCAGGGAGGGCCTACCCGCCCTGCCCCTCTCTGCTTCACCATTTGTGATTCTTCTTTGCACACCCCGCCTGGGACCCTGCCTTGGCCAGTGGATTGTTTGGGTGGAGGAGGGGCTGTGGTTGCTGGCAGAGAGGGTGGAAGGGGGGGCGGAAGCAGAGGGGCGAGGGAGTGGCCGCCTTTGAATATCCTGTTGACCCCAGTTTCCTCTGTCCCCAGCTTATGTCCTCTTCCCTCCCTCTTCACGTCTTAACTCCTTCCTAACTTGGGGGAGACCTGGCCAGGTGCCCAAGGGCCAGGGCTTTGGAACCTTCCCCCTGCCTGCCCAACAGGTACTCACCCAAATCTTCTTGAGGTTGAAGGTGGGTCCTAGGGAGGCAGACAGGAATGGGGGGACTGGAGGCTTTAGTGGTAGCCTCCCTCCCCCAAGTTTGGTTGGGGACGTTCCTAATACTGTCTCTGCTCAGACTTTGGAGTGCTGCCATCAGCGGTATTGAGGTGGAAGAGGCTCCTGGGTGAGGCCAAGAGTTAGGGCGGGCAGAGTACTAAAAGATGGTGACCTGGCACTCAACACCTCTGCCCTCTTCTCTCCTAGCCATTGAGACCCAGAGCAGCAGTTCGGAAGAGATAGTGCCCAGCCCGCCCTCGCCACCCCCCCCTCCCCCGCATCTACAAACCCTGCTTTGTCTGTCAAGACAAATCCTCAGGCTACCACTATGGAGTCAGCGCCTGCGAAGGTTGCAAGGTGAGTCCCGGAGTCATCAGAATCATTCGAACAGACAGTCTCAATGGGATAAATGAAGGGTCCCCACTGCCACTTCCAGGGGATGCACTTGGGGTAGGGGGTGGCCTTTGAGTGTGAGCTGGCAGCCGCTGTAGAGGAGGGGTGCCTGTAATAGAACCTCCTCTAAAGATGAGCAGGGCACCCCCAAACCAAAGGGTCCCCTCTTGCCTGAGCTCTCTGGATCCATCTCCCAGCTGGCAAGGCGTATATACAGGCTCTACCACCGCTGCCCAGGTTGCCATGGTGAGCTGGCTGCCAACTGGCTCTTGGCTGGGGACCCAAGAGGTCTGCCTTGGCCGCCTGGCGGGAGGTGGTCAGGAGCAGGCACCCTGCCTTGGCCTCCTCTTCAGCCATCCAGGACAGGGCCCTTCCCCCCCTCCCCCTGGGGTCCTGCTGGATTCCTGTCCTCATGCTAGGTTCCAGATGCAGACATGGCTGCACCTTTCCTGCAGCTCCCAGTCTGGTGTCCTAGCTGCTACTCCATTCTTGGTTCCTGCTTCAGACACAGGAGCCTGGGAGCTGTGCAGATTCAGGGTCTGGGGCTCTGGGACACCTCTCAGCCTGAAGTGGCTGTCTCCAGATGTGAGAGAAAGGTCAAGGGCAAAGCTGCAGACTATCTGCTGATTCTCTCTGGTTGTTTCTGCTTATTCCTACCTATTCTTTCCTTCCTTCCTTCCCTCCCTCCCTCCCTCCCTTTTTTTGGTCATGGGGCTTGAACTCTGGGCCTGGGTGCTGACCCTGAGCTCTTCAGCTCAAGGCTAGCGCTCTTACCACTTGAGCCACAGGGCACTTCTGGCTTTTTCTGCTTATGTGGTGCTGAGGAATCAAACCCAGGGCCTCATGCATGTGAGTCAAGCACTCTACCACTGAGTAACCTTCCCAGCCCTTCTTCCTCTCTCCCTCCCTCCCCTTCTCTCTTTCTCTCTTCTTTCTCTTTCTCCCTTCCTTCCTTCCTTTCTTCCTTCCTTCCTTTCTTTCTTTCTTTCTTGCCTGGGCACTGTCCTTAAGCTTCTTTTGCTCAAAGCCAGCACTCTACCACTTGAGCCACAGCACCACTTCCAACTTTTTCTGTTTATGTGGTGCTGAGGAATGGAACCCAGGGCTTCATGCATGCAAGGCAAGCACTCTACCACTAAGCCACATTCCCAGCCTCTGCCCAGTCTTTCTACATGCTCCTAGGTCTTGGCTGGTCCCGGCCTGTGTGTCTGGTGGGTCAATGTGTGTCTTGCCTCTCTGTCTCTGCCTTCTTGGCCTCTTCTGCCGTCTTCTCTTCCTGCATTCTGAGTCCTGGGCTGTGGGTTCCAGAACTCTGCCTCTCTCCCATTAGCCTCTGGTGTTCCAGCAGCCTTTCCCCCAGCAGGGAGGAGTTGGATAGATGGGTGCGGGGTAGAGGAATACACTGGCCACTCTGAGGTTCTTCTGAGGAGTCCTTCTGGTCAGCCCTCTTCCTGCCTCTTCCCAGGCAGGTGTTGGGCAAAGGCCTGTGGCAGAGGCTCTGGGACAGGCGGCTGCGCCTGTGTGTGGGTGGCCTGACTCCCCTCCTCTATATCCAGGGCTTCTTCCGCCGCAGCATCCAGAAGAACATGGTGTACACATGTCACCGGGACAAGAACTGCATCATCAACAAGGTGACCCGGAACCGCTGCCAGTACTGCCGGCTGCAGAAGTGCTTCGAAGTGGGCATGTCCAAGGAGTGTAAGTGCCACACCTGCCCCAGGTGGGGCTCGAGGGAGCGGGGCCGAATGGATGTGTGTGCACATGTGTGAACATGCATGCTTGTGGCATAGCACAGATGGTTTGTGTGTAGCTGCAAGGACCTGTTTGTGAGTCTGCCTGGCTGGGTGTTGAGATGTGGGTCAGTGCTTGAGTGCAGTGTGCACGTGACCGTTCCATGTGCCTGTCTGTGTGTGCTGGCATGCGTGTGTATATGTGTACCCATGCTCAGGACAGCTTTCTTCCAGGCCCTTGCTTGCCTTTGGGGTAAGGATCAGTGGTTTACTTGAATCTCTTTTAGTTAGCCATCTTTCATGGGGGTGGGGGGTGCGGAGCCTGATCTCTGTGGGGTACAAGGTTTGTGCTTATGTGTTGGGGGGCTGGCTGGCACAAGAATCCAGAAGCCATTGTTGGGGTAAGCCTGAGACTTGGAGTCAGAAGAGAGAATTGGGCTTCTCAGATTCCCAGAGGAACAGGGACTTCCAGTTGGGCTCAGCTGAGGCCTAGGAAGGGAGAGAGGGAGGGAGAGGCTGGACAGGGAGACCCTCTTGTGTTGAATCATGGGTGTTGCCGTGGTGACTGGTGATTGATGATGTCAGAGATAAATGACGCTGACAGACGCCTCCTTGTCTGCGTGGCCGTTGCCATGGAGCCTGAGCCTTGGGGGATGAGGTGGGGGAGGGGGCGGCAGGACCCCCTACCCCCTTGTGGGAAGGGAAGTGGGGAGGGGCCAGGGGATGATTGTGACTCATGCACTAGGAGCCTTAGACAAGAGCGGAAGGGAGCTGGAGTATGCTGCCCGCTCCTGCCCCTGGAGGCCGGTGGTGCCCGTCTGGAGTCTAGGAAGTGGTGTTTCCTTGAGGCGGAGTGATACCACTTCGGACTTGAAGGCCTGGGACCCTTCTCTGGCAGGCCGTCACCTCCTTCTCCCTCAGGGCCACCTTCCCTTCCTTTCACTGCAGAAGGACCAGGGTGGGGACCCCTCTCCCTCCCACTGTCGACTCCCCCTTTCTCTCCCTCCTTCCCCTCTCCCTGCTGCTCTGTGCCCTGGAGCTGAGCAGCTGCCATTTCAATAGAATTAAAGCTTCCGAATGATAAACGTCTTGTCACAGCTGCAATTTTCTCTTCCCAAATTATCCCCCCACTCTCTCTCTCTCCCTCTCCCTCTTCTCCCCTGCACTTTATTGAATTTGCAGAATCGACATGAGTGATCTCCAAATTATGCCAGCGCTCCCCCCCCCCCCCGCTGCCCCCTCCCGAGTCCCCCCAACCCCCACCCTGCTTTCCTCCCTCGTCAGCAGCCACCACCATGGCCCTGTGAATGATTGTGTGTCTGGGATAATCGGCTGGTAACGACCCCATCGCTTCTTTAAAGCCGAGTGGTGTGTGCGGCTCAGCGCCCCTGGTGATTTGTCAGCTCCCCGGCTAATGGGCCGAGAGATTCTCCTGTGGGCCCCCCACTCTCTTGGGCTGTGGGGCCCTTAGTCCCTGCCTGCCTGCCTGCCTGCCAGACAAGCTGCTCTGAGCCAGTCCCAGGGACCCCCTGGGAGAGTGCGGCCTGGAAGGCAGGCATCCCCCTGGGGGGGGCAGAGGAGCTATGCAGTGAGGCTGCTGGCCCTGAGCACTGGCCCTTGGCGCGTGGGCTGGAGGGACAGATGCGTGGGAGAACAGGGTCTCACAGGCTGCCACCTGTGTGTGTGTGTGTGTGTGTGTGTGTGTGTGTGTGCGCGCGCACGCGCATGTGTGGGCATCTACTCCCAGCCAGGTGACCTCAGCAGCTGGCATCTAGGGCTGGTGCAAGTTGCTTGGGCTGGACCTAGGCCTGGGGTGGGCACTGTGTGTGGCAGCTGCTCTCTAAACGGCCCTGTGCCCTCCACAGCTGTGCGGAACGACCGGAACAAGAAGAAGAAGGAGACCCCAAAGCCTGAGTGCTCGGAGAGCTACACACTGACGCCGGAAGTGGGGGAGCTCATCGAGAAGGTGCGCAAGGCACACCAGGAGACCTTCCCCGCCCTCTGCCAGCTGGGCAAGTACACTACGGTACGCCACAGGGCCCTCTGCCTCGCGTTGCCACCTCACCCCGGCCAGGGTCTCCTGGCCTCCCCTTGCCCTTCCTCTGCCCCTTCCGCCAAGCAGCTCTCAGGAAGCAAGGCTGGGTGGAGGGCTGGCCAGGGAGCCGGTGGAATCAGGCTGAGGATGGGTGCCATGGAGGAGGCTCTCACTCTCCTCCCTCCCCCAGAACAACAGCTCAGAACAACGTGTCTCTCTGGACATTGACCTCTGGGACAAGTTCAGTGAACTCTCCACCAAGTGCATCATTAAGACCGTAGAGTTTGCCAAGCAGCTGCCCGGCTTCACCACCCTCACGATCGCTGACCAGATCACCCTCCTCAAGGCTGCCTGCCTGGACATCCTGGTGAGGGGCTGCTCCTGTTCCCTGGGCACTGCTCTCACCTCCCTGCACATGTCTGGGACTGACCCATCCACATGACCAGCACCCAGAAAGCCATCTTTCTCCTCCCACATCAGCCTGTCCATTCATCCGTTGTCCGCCGACCCAGGTGTACATGGGTTTACCTGGTCACCTATGCCCACACCTGTCTGTCTTCCCATCTTTCCATCCCTCCATTTAGTCCATAATGAGAGTCTCCTGGGGCCCCCTGGCCAGTCCCATCGCTGAATGCATAGACTTGAACACACCACCTCCCCTCTCTCAAAAACCTCCCAGTGGAGGAGGCCGTAGGCAGTGAACAGATCCGAAGCTGATTACTGCTGAGGTGGGGGAGGGCTGGCCTCTCCCTGCTACCCTCCCCCAACAAGGATGTCTCAAAGGAGTACCTCGTGGGTTCTTACAGGGGCGGGTGGAAGGTCATCCCTCCCCTAGGAGCAGGTGAAAGCCTGCTGGATTCAGGGGACAGGAAGGTACTTGGAGCTGCCAGCGTGACCTGAGAAGGGATGGGGTGCAGGGTAGTACAAACAGCCCAAGTGGAGGCTAGAAGGAGGACTTCCTTTTCCTCTGTCATCCGTAAGAAGGGATGTTCCCTCCCAGGTACAGCCAGGGATGGGAGTGTGGAACGTGTGGTCCAGGCCGTGCACCGATGTGACCTACACAATTGAGTTCCTGTGATTCAGGCTGACGCGCCGTTGATCAGGCTCTGTTCTGGAAATCCCTTTCCCTCAGAATTCTCTGCACGGAGACAGCGGCGCAGTGACTTAGATTGGCGCTGCCCAGCTCAGTCGCAGCTCACCACATGTGACTATATTTAAACCTAAATTAATTACAGTTAGGTTCAGTTCAGTTGCTCAGATGCATTAGCCACATCTCAAGTGCTCTGTAGTCACATGGGGCTGGTGACTACCATGTGGGCTGTGCAGACAGAACCTCTCCATCACTGCAGAAAATTCTGCCGGACAGCCGTGCTTTGGCTGCCTGCCAAGGGCCTCTGGGGATGCTGGTGCTGGAGTGCTGGGAATGGGTGGGACTGAGCCCTGGATTTGTGCTTCCCCTGAACTCAGATCCTGCGGATCTGCACGCGGTACACACCTGAGCAGGACACCATGACCTTCTCAGACGGGCTGACCCTGAACCGGACCCAGATGCACAATGCTGGCTTCGGTCCCCTCACCGACCTGGTCTTTGCCTTCGCCAACCAGCTGCTGCCTCTGGAGATGGACGATGCTGAGACCGGGCTGCTCAGCGCCATCTGCCTCATTTGTGGAGGTGAGTAGGGGCCTAGGACAAGGCCCAGACCCAGGGTTGGGGTGCAGACCCTAGATCCTCTTCTAAGAAACTGAAGCCTGTCTGTCAGGTCTCTCTCAAACGGGACATTGAGGCTCAGGACGCAGTGTCTGCTTCTGCCTCTGCTAGACACCAACGCCTGAACCTCTTGTTCCCTGTTTCTGGGCAGCATTCTTCTAGGTGCCTAGATCAAGAGTGAGAGGCGGACCACCCAGGGTCAAGTCCTAGGTGGCTGTGTGACCTTGAGCAGGTTGCTGGACTTGGAGCATCTGTTTCTGTCGGATGGATCAATAGTGGCCTCTTCCTCATAAAGATGGGGGGAGGGGTAAATAAGGCACTGTGTGCCCAGACTAAGATCTGCTGTTGCTGTCACTTGTGTGTATCATGCTGCTTTCCCAAGTAATGACGTCTGTGGGTCTGTGTGAGGGAGCTCTTCCTGTGACCTGGCCCCATACCACCAACTGGACTGGAGGGGAGGGTTTTGGGCTGCCTAGGTTTCCATTTCTCTGGCCTTGCCTGGAGGCACCTGGGAGCAGCCAGGCTCCTATGCTGTGGCCTGGGCAGGTGCGACCTCCAGTGGCTGTGGCTGGGAGTGCAGTGGTGTTCCCAAGTGACCTGGCCTGCCTGCTCAGAGGTTGGCTTTGTGCTTCCCAGATCGGCAGGACCTAGAACAGCCAGAAAGGGTGGACATGCTCCAAGAACCGCTGCTTGAGGCACTGAAGGTGTACGTGAGGAAACGGAGGCCCAGCCGTCCCCACATGTTCCCCAAGATGCTGATGAAGATCACGGACCTGAGAAGCATCAGTGCTAAGGGTGAGTCTCCTGGTGCTGGAAGACCCACTCCTGACACCTGGCCTAAGGCCCAGGCCCAGGGCCTGGACCCCCACAGCAGGGCTGGCACTCACGTCTTTGTGCTTGTCTGGATCCAACCTGTCCCCATTCAGACCACAACAGTGTTGGCATGTTCACACCACTGAATAGGGCTGTGCGGAGGGGGGGGGGGGGGGGGGACAGTGGTTATGTTCAGAGGTGTCAGCTCCCAGCACTGGGGACCAACCCAGGGCCAAACCAGCAGGCAGTGTGCACCTGGACCCGAGGTCAGAGCCATTTGTCCCAGTGCCACATGTTGGAGACTTGAGAGCTGGCATGTGTCACATCGCGAGTGCAGAACACGATGGAGACCCACAGGGCCGCATTGGTTTCCTCATTCCCAGCTTCTCTCCCAGAGGGGCTTTGTGGGCGGGGCTAGGGCTCAGCTGGTGCACTGACCTTTGCCCTCCCTTCCTGCAGGGGCTGAGCGAGTGATCACCTTGAAGATGGAGATCCCAGGCTCTATGCCGCCTCTTATCCAGGAAATGCTGGAGAACTCGGAGGGCTTGGACACTCTGAGCGGACAGGCAGGGGGTGGGACAAGGGACGGGGGTGGCCTGGCCCCTCCGCCAGGCAGCTGTAGCCCCAGCCTCAGCCCCAGTTCCAACAGAAGCAGCCCAGCCACCCATTCCCCATGACCACCGCGCCACATGGACACAGCCCTCACCCCTGTCCTGGCTTTTTCTGCCTTCTACCGACCATGCAACCCTTGCCAGCCCTGCCCCTGCCCATCCTCCCAGACAGAACTGGGGACAGGAGGAGGAGGCAGCGACTGTGGACAGAGATCTGGGCCTGCGATGGACTGTCTCTTCCCACAGCTGGGGCTGACGCCGGGGCAAGGTGGAGCCCAGGAAGGACCTGGCCTGGGCCTGCTGCCCATGGAGACGGACGGCCCCTGCCCACCCGGCCACATCTTCATCACCAGCAAAAGGCCGCCGGGACCTGGCTCTCTCCATCCTTTGAACTCATAAGCCATTGCTCCCCAGCTGGGGGCCCTCCCCCTGCCTTGGTTGGTGACCGAGGGGTGGCTGGGGTGGGGGAGCTTCCCCTGTACATACCCTGAGTACCAACCCCCCAGGTATTAATTCTCGCTGGTTTTGTTTTTATTTTAATTTTTTTTTGGTTTTGATTTTTTTTAAATAAGAATTTTCATTTTAAGCACATTTATACTGAAGGAATTTTGCTGTGTCTTGCGGGGAGCTGGATTCCGAGTTGGAGGGGGCGGGCCTCGGGAGGGGCGGGGCTCCAGGGACGCCCCTCTCCACGTCCCTTGTCCCTGCACTCTCCTCAGCCTTTTCTCCTCAGTTTTCTCTTAAATACTGTGAAGTACTAACTTTCCAAGGCTGTCTTTCCCTCCCTGTGTGAGGACAGAAGCCAGCCCCCTTCCCCCCCCCCCCCCGCCCTCCCGCTCACCCCTGAGGGTGGGCAGAGTCTGCAGCACTTCTGGAAGGAGAGGGCCTTTGGAACCTGCCTCCATCCACCAAGAGGCAGGTTGGGGCCCCCTGGGGTGAGAGCGGGGTGCTGTCTACCTGCCAGGCCCCCACCATCCAAGCTCCCGGCCCCACTGTGAAGGGGCTGGCCAAGGAGTCCAAGCTGCCCCCCCCCTCAGCCTCACAGCCACCAGCACCCCACCCCACGGGGCCCCTAGACACACACACACACACACACACACAGTAGATGGCAACACACTTGGCCTGAGTTCCTCCATTCCTTGGCCTGTCCTCTCTCGCCCTATACCCATGTCCCCTCATTGCCCCGCAGGACGGGCCTCCAGGGGGACCCCTCCCCTTGCCCCTGCATTCCTGGGCTGGGGGAGCTGGCTCTGCCCTGCCCTCCTGGCCATGGGGTTGGGGTCTCATCCCTGGAGCTGGTGCACCTGTTACTGTTGGGCTTTCCACTAAGATCTACTGGATAAAGAATAAAGTTCTATTTATTCTACATGTGTCTGTGTCTTGCTACCTCAAGTCTGGACAGTGGTCTTGATATTAGGGTGCTCCCTGGCAGGCTTTAGAACTTTGTGATCAGGTACAGGGGGTCAAGTAGAGCCCCTGCTATGTGGAGGTCTACACTGCCTGGGTTGGGGGTGGTGGTGGGAAGGCTGGGAAAAGGGACCTGACAGGAGAGTCCGCTGTGCCTTTGGGAGCCCCAGTTGGGGAGAAAATAGGTCCCTGGGTTTCAGCACTTCAGCCTTGGGGTACCAGAGGCTAAGCTTATAGCCACTCACTGTCAGAGGAACTCAATTTGGGGAGTGGCCAGAGGCTTTGATCTTCATGACAGCAGTGGCAGGTGTCATGGGCTAAGGTCAGGGTTTGGTGGCATGAGACACCAACAATAGCTCCCAAGAGCAGCCCCTCCACATCCATCCTCCTGCAGGAAGGACTCCCTCTGTCCTGTCCACCCTGAGGCCACTCTACATAGCAGGCACAAAGGACAGACTGCATGAGTACCTGGAGTGTGTGCTGGCCTTCCCTTCTACCGCTCCACATTTCACCCGGGAGGCAGCTGAGTCCTTGAGCAAACTCAGGCAGTGACTTTAGTGGCAGATCACAGCTACCTGCTTCTTAGCCCAGGGTGTGTCTTTTTATTTAAAGTTGTTTTTATTGTTTCAAAAGTGATGTACAGCTGGGCACCAGTGGCTCACACACTGAGTAGCTCACACTTAGCTACTCAGGAGGCTGAGATCTGAGAATCGTCGTTTGAAGCCAGCCTGCGCAGAAAAGACTGTGAGACTCTTTTTTTTTTTGGGGGGGAGGGTGGTCCGGTTGTGGGGCCTCAACTTTGGGCCTGGGCGCTGTCCCTCAGCTCTTCAGCTCAAGGCTAGCGCTCTACCACTTGAACCACAGGGCCACTTCTGGCTTTTCTCTTTTTGCTTATGTGGTGCTGAGGAATCGAACCCAGGGCCTCATGCATGCAAGGCAAGCACTCTACCACTGAGCCACCTTCCCAGCCCGACTATGAGACTCTTATCTCCAAGTAACCACCCAAAACCCAGAAGTGGTGCTGTGGCTTAAATGGTAGAGTACTAACCTTGACAGAGAGGCTCAGGGACAGCTCCCAGGCCCTGAGATCAAGCCCCACAACCAACCAAAAAAACAAAAAGTGATGTACAGAGGGGTTACAATTACATAAGTCAGGTACAGAGTACATTTCTTGGGCTGGGAATGTGGTTTAGTGGTAGTGTTTGTCTAGCATGCATAAAGCCCTGGGTTTGATTCCTCAGTACCACATAAACAGAAAAAGCTTGGAAGCCTCGGGACTGGCAAAAAAAAAAATTCTTTTTGGACAATGTCACCCCTTCAGTCACAGCCCTGTTGTTTTTTTAATTTAATTTTTAATTTTTTAATTTTTTGTCAGTCATGGGGTTTGAATTCCGGGCTTGGGCGCTGTCCCTCAGCTCTTCAGCTCAAGGCTAGTGCTCTAGCTGGGCGCTGGTGGCTCACGCCTGTAATCCTAGCTACTCAGGAGGATCTGAGGATCGCGGTTCAAAGCCAGCCCGGGCAAGAGAGACCGTGAGACTCCTATCTCCAATAAACCACCAGAAAACCGGAAGTGGCGCTGTAGCTCAAGTGGTAGAGCGGTCGCCTTGAGCTGAAGAGCTGAGGGACAGCGCCCAAGCTGAGTTCAAGCCCCACAACCGACCAAAAAAAAAAAAAAAGGCTAGTGCTCTACCACCACTTGAGCCACAGCCCCACTTCCATTTTTCTGGTGGTTTATTGGAGATAAGAGTCTCTGGGCTGTTCCTGCCTGGGCTGGCTTTGAACCACGATCTTCAGATCTCAGCCTCTTGAGTAGCTAGGATTACAGGAGTGAGCCATGGGCGTCCAGGGCTCTCCCGGTTTTTAACCTCAGCCTAGAGCTTTTTATTGGATATCTGGAACCCCAAAAGAGGAATCACAGTGGGTGTGATGGTAGGAGAAGCTCAGTGCCCTAGGCAAAGAACAAGAGGTTCCCTGGGAGGCCTCCAGCATTTCTACACCAGCCACAAGGGGGCAGTAGCTCCTTCTGTAAGGCCCTCTCCAGAGGGCACCTTGGGAAGAGGTGATTTCCTCTGGGAAATATTTTCTAACATCTTTAGGAAACAAATCAAAGTATAAAATTCTTCTATGCATACTTTCAAATATCTGTGATATCACATATTACACAGGAGGAATGGGGATGCATTGGGTATTGCAATACATTTGTTCGTGCTTCTATTGTAAATGAGGACTTTTTAATCTAGCAGGCTACGACAGCACGCTGAAACAGACAAAAACTGGAGTTTTTTTATTTTTGGTTGTAGAGTTTGAATTCAGGATGCGGTTCTTGAGATTTTTCCTGCTTAAGGTTAGTGCTCTACCACTTTGAGCTTCACTTCTGGTTTTCTGTTGGTTAACTGGAGGTAAGAATTTCATGAACTTTCCTGCTCAGGCTGGCTTTGAACTGTGATCCTCAGATCTCAGTCTCCTGAGTAGTTAGGATTCTAGGCATGAGCCACCAGAGCCAGCAAAAACTGTAATATTCCAAAGGCAACACCACCACCACCATGAATACATCAGAACAAAACAGAAACCAAATCCAGAAACAAATTCTCCACATAAACCAGGGCCAGGTACTGGGCTAAGGTAATTTAAAGAGATTGTTCGATTGTTCTCTATATAAATATATCTTTTTAAAATTCTGTTTTTATTTATTTATTTTGTTGGTCATGGAGCCTGAACTCTGGTTCTTCAGCGCAAGGCTAGTGCTCTGCCACTTGAGCCACAACACCACTTCTGGCTTTTCCTGCTTATGTGGTTCTGAGGAATCGAACCCAGGGCCTTATACATGCAGAGCAAGCACTCTACCACTAAGCCACCTTCCCAGCTCCAAATTCTATTTTTTTTTTTTTGTCTTTTCTTTTTTGGTCCTGGGATGGAACCCAGAACGTTGCACTTGCTTAGGCATGTGCTTTGCTGCCGAGCTACATCTCAGCCCTGTAAACGTCTTTCTTTTTTTTGGGGGGGGGGGCCAGTTGTGGGGCCTGAACTCTGGGCCTGGGCACTGTCCCTCAGCTCTTCAGCTCAAGGCTAGCGCTCTACCACTTGAGCCACAGCACCACTTCTGGCTTTTTTGTCTTTTTGCTTATGTGGTGCTGAGGAATCGAACCCAGGGCCTCATGCATGCAAGGCAAGCACTCTACCACTGAACCACCTTCCCAGCCCTGTAAATGTCTCTTTTAAACTTGGATGTAACAATGCTTTATTTTGAGAGGGTATCTTGGCATCCGTATTCCTTTATCAAAGCCATCTGTGTCCCTGATCACTGTGACAACCAGGCAGTGGTCCCCACACTGATGAACTTCCCTTGGGGAAGTGTTCTCCTGTGCTGATTGGCTCACAGTTGGGGATTACTGGGTTCCAGGTCATCTTTCACACACACACACACACACACACACACACACACACACACACACACACAAATGCACCCACACGCAGGCACATGCTATTATTAGGGTTGAACTTAGGGTCTGAGCTCTATCCCTGAGCTTTTTTGTTCAAGGCTTCCACTTTAGCCACAGCTTTACTTCCAGTTTTCTGGTGGTTGATTGGAGATCAGAGTCTCATAGACTTTTCCTGCCCAAGCTGGCTTTGAATTACGATCCTCAGATCTCAGCCTCCTGAATAGCTACGATTACAGGTATGAGCCACCGGTGCCTGGCTCCAGGTGGTCCTTTCCGGTCCTCAGTTCATCAGTGTAAAGCAGAGTCTCAGGCATGGCACCAGGCACACAGGGCTAGGTGACAACTTGCCGCATGCAGCCTCCCTGGCCTCTACCTTGAAGGTGCCAATGGTGTTTCCTCCTGAGCTGTGACAATCAAAGCAGCTGGTGCTGGTGGCTCAGGAGGCTGAAATCTGGAGGACGAAGAGTCAGAGTCAGCCCAGGCAGACATATTTATGAGACTCTTACCCCAATTAGCCAACAAAAGGCCAGAAGGGGAGGTGTGGCTCAAGTGGTAGAACCTTGAGTAGAAAAAGCTAAGGGTAAGTGGCAGGCCTTAAATTTAAGCCCCAGTGCTGATGCTTGTACACATGTGCACACGTGTATGCATGGGTGCACTCACACACACACACACACACACACACACACACACACACACACACACACACAGAGTCCCTTTCAGCCACTCACCCTGTAAAGAAAAGACCTAGGTGGGGCCCAGAGGGTTTTCGTAGTTTTGCATAAGTAGAAATTGCCAGCAGTTCTGTGTTTTAGTTGGTTCCATTATTTTTGCCTTTTTTTTTTTTCCTGGTCAGGCATGGGGCCTGAACTGTGAGCCTGGGCACTGTCCCTCAGCTAGCGCTCTACCACTTGAGCCACAGTGCCACTTCCAGCTTTTTCTGCTTATGTGGTGCTGAGCCATCAAACCCAGGGCCTCATGCATGCAAGGCAAGCACCCTACCCCTGAGCCACCTTCCTAGCCTTTTACTAATTTTTTGTTGTTGTTGGTGGTGGTGGTGGTGGTCGTGGGGCTTGAACTCTGGGTTTGGGTGCTGTCCCTGCGCTCTTCAGCTCAAGGTGAGTGCTCTACTGCTTGAGCCACAACACCACTTCTAGTTTTCTGGTGAATAATTGGAGATCAGAGTCTCCCAGACTTTCCTGCCTGGGCTAGCTTTGAACGGTGATCCTCAGATCTCAGCCTTTTGAGTAGCTAGGATTACAGGCATGAACCACTGGTGCCCGGCATATTTTGCTACGTTTTTGTAAACCAGGATCTAAGTATAATCTAGGCTGGCCTTGAACTCACTATCCTCCTGCCTTTCTACCTCCTGAGTGCTGGGCCTATCAGCTTGGTCTGGGAGGGGCTAAAGCCAAGCTGTGGGCTATCTCCAGAGCAGGGGCAGTGGAGTTGCCCTGGGCAGCATCGAAAGGGGTGGTGATGAGAGGGGGTTAACGGGGAAGGTGATGGTTGGGTGGCAAAGTGATGAACTGCAGATGTGGTCAGTAGATGGGCAGCTGGTCCCTGGGGGTCGGGACCTTTCGGCTGCAGCCCCACATCAAGGTCTGTGATGTGCGGCGCATGCTGGCCCTGCCATGGGGCTATGGCTGGTGGAAGCTGAGATGTGCTGAGGGTAAAGTCCACGCCAGCTTTGGAGACTTCGTAGAAGAACAATGTGAAGGCTGGCGCGTGTGATCAAGTAGCAGAGGTACTTGCTGAGCAAGGCTGAAACCCTGAGTTCAAATCACAGTACCACCCAAAGACGAAAATGTCTCCTTAATACTTTTTCATATCAATGATGGGCTGCAGATATAAGATATTATGAACAGGATTCACATCTGGTTCCTTTTTTCTCTCTCTTTAATAATGTGGTTTGTGGAAAACTTGAAATATGGTTCACATGCCTTTTAATCAAGTAATGCTGATCCCAGACGCTGCCTGACACATCACAGGTGCTCAACAAGTATTTGTTGAATGAACTTGTCTGGAAAAGAGCTGGATAGCCGTACTCGCATTTGCACAGAGAGGCCCAAGTGGTGCACACAGAGCAGACTGTCTTTAGAGAGCAGGAAGAGCCTATCCCCGGTCATTAGGGAGCATGAGTATGTGTTGGATCATGTGATGGGATGGGCTGAGACCCCTCAAATTTCTCACCAAACACCCCTACACGTGCAGGGGGCAGGAAGGTCATCCTGGGAAAGCCGGGGACATGCGTGCTGACTTACGGGGGGCTCCCAGTGATGGCCTCTCCCCAAGTTGTTTGCTTCTAAGCAAGACCAAAACCAGGCAGGCAATAGCTAGGGAGGCAGGGAGGCTGCATGAGTGAGGAACAGAAGCCAACATGGCACTTGCTAGGAATAGAAACCTTGGCATCAGGGGTTGGAGGCATGGCTCAGCCGGGAGAGCCCTGGCCAATGAGCAAAAGTACCAGGTTCCAAGTTCCAGTCCTGCTCTGGGACCAAAAGAAAAGAAAAGAAATTTTAGCATGGATTGGAAGTGAGGACATGGGGTTGGACAAAACAAACAAACAACAACAACAAGGGAGAAGCCGGGTGCTGGTGGCTTATTCCTATAATCTAGTTACTCAGGAGCTGGGATCTGAGGATCACAGTTCAAAGCCAGCCTAGGCAGGAAAGTCCATGGTGCTTTGGGGGGGTGCTGGGGTTTGAACTCAGGGCCTGGGCACTGTCCCTGAGCTTCCTTTGTTCAAGGCTAGCACTCTACCACTTGGGCCACAGCACCACTTCCTGCCTTTTCTGTTTATGTGGTACCAAGGAATCGAACTCAGGGCCTCATGCATGCAAAGCAAGCAGTCTACCATTAAGCCACATTCCCAGCCCCTCCATGATACATTTTTTTTTTGTCAGTCGTGGGGCTTGCACTCTGGGCTTGGGCGCTGTCCCTCAGCTCTTCAGCTCAAGGCAAGCGCTCTACCACTTGAGCCACAGTGTCACTTCCGATTTTCTAGTGGTTTATTGAAGATAAGAGTCTCACTGACTTTCCTGCCTGGGCTGGCTTTGAACCGTGATCCTCAGATCTCAGCCTCCTGAGTAGCTAGGATTATAGACATGAGCCACTGGCGCCCGGCTACATGATACTCTTATTTCCAATTAACCACCACCAGAAAATTGGAAATGGAGCTGTGGCTTGAGCAAAAAAGCTCCAGGCAGTGTTCAGGCCAGATTTCAAGCCCCAAGGCTGACAAAATAAAAACAAAACAACACACACACACACAAAAACCCACACATGGGGCTGGGAAGGTGGTTCAGTGTTAGAGCGCTTGCCTTGCATGCATGAGGTCCTGCCTGGGTTCAATTCCTCAGCACCACATAAGCAAAAGGAAAAAAAGCCGGAAGTGGCGCTGTGGCTCAAGTGGTAGAGCACTCGCCTTGAGCTGAAGAGCTGCGGGACAGCGCCCAGGCCCAGAGTTCAGGCCCCACAACCGGACCCAAAATAAAAAAAACAACAACAACAACAGCACCCACACAACAAAACAAAAACCAAAACCCTTCTGTGGAAAGCATGAGGCTCTGAGTTCAAGTCCCAGTACTGGCACACACAAAAAAGCAAACCCAAGGAAGAAAGAGAGTGCATGAAATTTCAGAAAGAGACAGAGAGGCAGAAATGGGCAGAGTGGTGGTGTGGCGGTCAAAGGCAGAGCCTGGTCAGCAGCTGTGATAGCAGCTCCTGCATTGGTCACTTGGTCCCGCGTGAGCTTGTAGAGAGTGGGCCCTCTGGGGTGGTAGAAGAAGACAGGTGGGAGCAAGAAGAGGCAGGGAAGAGTGGGCCCCCTCTGAGCTCTTGCAAGGCCTAGGTGGGAAGAAGGGTTAGCTGGGAGGGGGCGGGGCAGGAGCAGCTTTTTCCTGAGGATGCCAGGGCCTTGACCACGTTTACAGACTAGGAGAACAGCAGCGTGTGTGTGTGTGTGTGTGTGTGTGTGTGTGTGTGTGTGTGTGTGTGTACAGATGGAAAAGACAAGAATAACACTAGTCCTTCCTCCCATGGTCTCTCACCTCCACCCCATCACTACCTGGGGCCCAGCCACGTGCTCCGAGTGGGGATGTGTGTACAGATCTACAGGGTTGGGGAAGTTGATGTGAGCTCCTTCAGAAGGAACATCATCACAGGTCGCTGTGCGCAGGGAGGGGCAACCCGGGGCCCAGCGTGGCCTTGGATCCTGGTCATCCAGACACTGAGAGCAGCGACCGCACACCTGCGCCCAGAGCGCCCCAGGCCTCGGCATGCGCAGTGCGCATGTGCAGCGTATACGTGGGCGTGCAGTGAGCGGGGACCGAATGTACTGGGGTCCACAATGCGCGCACTCGGCTCCCAAGAACAGCATCCCAAATGCGCATAGAATTCACAGCCGCCATACCCGTCTGTTACACACACGTTCACAACTCACCCAGGCGTGTAAGCACACAACTTCCTTGGGGGATGGGGCAGGTTCGTGTATGTGTGCGCACTTCCGTACACGTGCGTGGGTGCAGCTTGCACAGGGTGTGTGTATGCACGGTACGCGTGCGCAGAGCTCAGCGGGGTTTCCGCGTGCATGCACACAGCCCCCAGGGTTCTGGGTGCACACTCATGGACAACGCCAGAGAGTTACTCCTGTGGGGCCACAGACACCCGAGAATGCTGGTTAGGTTCCCGGTACCCTAACCAGGTCGCCAGCTGCCGGCCTCCTTGTCCCCTTCCTCTGGTCCCCACCCCCCCACCCCCGACTTCTCCGCACCCCGCCGGGATCCGGGCATCCCCGAGGACTCGGACCTCGCTCGGCAGGCAGCGGGCAGCTCGGCGCAGTGGGGGCCGCGGCGGTGACACTCCGGGCCGGCCCGTCGCCAGCGCGCATCCATCCGCTGCGCAGGCGGCGACCGTCCCCGCCGGAGGCCACTTCTGGCTTTTGGCCGCCAGGACCTGGCTGGAGGGTGGGGGCTCGGCCGGGGGCCTCGCCGTCCGCACGGGGCAGGGCCGGCCGCTAGACGGTCAGGTCCGGGCGGGGGGCAGCGAGCGACGCCGGGCTGCGGCCGGGCGCCGGGTGCGCGTAGGCGGGCGGGGCGTCGGCGTCGGGGTCGGGGTCTGCGCGCGGCGAGGGCGGGGCGGGGGCCGGGGCGCGCGGCGAGGGCGGAGCCGGGGCCGGCGGCGGCGGCGGCGGCGGCGGCGGCGGGGGGAGCGGCTTCCGCGCGGGGCCGAGCGCGCGGTCGCCGCTGCGGGGTCCGCGGCCCTGGGCGCGCGCGCGGCCCTTCCACAGCAGGTGGCCCAGCTCGGCCACGCTGAGCAGCGCCGAGAGCAGCCCCACGGCGAAGTAGAAGACCACGAAGACCGTCTTCTCGGTGGGCCGGCTGACGAAGCAGTCGACGGTGTGCGGGCAGGGCGGGCCGCTGCAGGCGACGTGCGGGGCCACGCGGAAGCCGTAGAGCAGCGCCTGGCCCGCGAGGAAGGCCAGCTCGGCCAGCAGGCGCAGCGCCACGCTCAGCAGGTAGCAGCGGCGCGCGCGGCGGGCGCGCAGGGCGCGGGGCGCGCGCGGGGGCCCCGCCGCCTCCGCGCCGCCGCCGCCGCCCTCCTTGCTGGCCTGGTGCATGGAGTAGATGACGAACAGCACGGGCGGCGCCGACAGCAGCAGGATGTGGAAGAGCCAGAAGCGGTAGTGGGACACCGGGAAGGCGCGGTCGTAGCAGACCTGGCGACAGCCCGGCTGTAACGTGTTGCACACGAACTCCTCCTGCTCGTCCTCGAACACCGCGCCGCCCACCGTGGCCAGCACCAGGATGCGGAAGATCAGCATGATCACCAGCCACAAGCGTCCCACCAGCGGCGACTGCAGCTGCACGGCGTCCAGCAGCGAGCCTAGGAACGCCCACTCCCCCATGGCGCCTGGGCGCGCAGCGGGGGACACGGGGGGGGGGGGCCGTCAGAGGCTGGGACCGAGAGGGGGGACCTGCCCCTTCCACGCCCATCCGGTGGGACCCGTCTTATGGTCTCTAACTTGAGCTTGAGACAGGGGTCAGCCTGTGGGAACTAATGAGTTAAACCTGGAAGCCCGGCTGGGAAGGTGGCTTTAGTGGTAGACTGTTGGCCTATCATGTGTGGAGCCCTGGGTTCGATTCCTCAGTACTACATACACAGAAAAAGCCAGAACTGGCACGGTGGCTCAAGTGGTAAAGTGCTAGCCTTCAGGGACAGAGCCCATGCCCTGAGTTCAAGCCCCAGGACTGACAAACAACAACAATAAAAAACAGCAACAAAAAAATCCTGGAATCCCTAGCAACTCACCCCTGTAATCCCAGCTGTTTAGGAGGCTGAGATGTGAGGATAGTGGTTTGAAGCCAGCCAGCCACAAGACTCCTATTAATTAACCAGCAAAAAATTAGATGTGGGGCTGTGGCTCAAGTGGTAGAGCACTAGCTTTGAGTACAAAAGCTCAGGGACAGGCTGAGGAAGGTGGCTCAGTGGTAGAGCACTTGCCTTGCATGCTCGAGGCCCTGGGTTCTATTCCTCAGCACCACATTATCAGAAATAAAAAGCCGGAAGTGGCGCTGTGGCTCAAGTGGTAGAGCGCTAGCCTTGAGCTGAAGAGCTGAGGGACAGCACCCAGGCCCGAGTTCAGGCCCCACGACCGGACCCCCCTCCTCCCCCCCAAAAAGCTCAGGGACCTGGGATCAAAAGGGAAAAACTGGGAGAGAGCAAGGAAAAGGGTGACTTTGTCCCCTTCCTCCCACCAAAAAGAAAAAAACAAACAACTCTTTACCCCACTTATGTATGTAACCCTTCTGTCCATCACCTTCATAACAACAACAAGCAGCTCAGGGACAGCACCGAGGCCCTAAATTCAAGTCCTAGGACCAGCACCATAACAAAAACACCTCCAAACCCTGGACAGGACCTGCTGAGTGTAGTAGGTGGTTCTCAGCCACAGGTTTTCTTCTCTTTGGAGACAGAGGGTGCTGGAGAGGGGAGACCATCCTGGTTTTTAGCTAGCCATCCATGGACCCACTTGCTAGACCTTTCGGTCCTCTAGACCACAGGCCTGTAAGAAAGGAGCTTCTAGGTCCCCGGGACCAGCCTCAACTGGCAGTACAGATGCAGAGGCCGGGGGTGCTTCCCCAGGGCAAGCATGGTTCCGGAGGCCAGGCCTCTGAGCCTCATTTGAGAGCCCTGGGAGCAGGAGACAGAGGCAGACTGGAGATCCCTCATGCCCCACTCTGCGCCTTTTCTCTTGCTCTTTCCACTGTGGTGAACTTCTCTCTGGATCGGGGACTGGCACAAAAGTGGCTTCGGCTTTCCTACTTACTTCAGGATCCTCGTTGGCGGTGCTCCCTCCCACTCCTCCCTCAAGCAGGGTGGGAATTTGGAGCAGCCTGCTCCCACCTCCTTCACCTCTTCTCACAGCTCCCGAACGCCTCCCCTGTCTGGACACACACACCCCTGCAGGTGCCCTCAGACCGCTGGTGCCCCCAGCCCTGCTCCCAGCCCCACTTACCCTGAAGCTGGAGGGTTAGCGCTGAGGACAGGACCCTGGGAGACAGCTGGGACCTGTCCCTTCTGGTCCCTCTTTCATTTTCCCTTTCGGATTTGGCTGGGATGGTTGACAGGACAGGATGGCTGAGAGGGGCTAGCTCTCCCCCTTCTCTTAAAGGGACAGGGTGACCCTGCTGGCTGGCCCCACCTTGGGAACAGACCCAGGGCCACGCCCCTAGCTGGGCTCTGCCAGCCCTCCCTTTCCTCCCTGCCCCCCAACCCCCATGCCCATCCCATAGCTCTGACTCCATCTGGAGTTGGGTGGGAGTTAACCAGAGCTAAAACTTTATTGAGGGAACCAGCGGGTTCAGACATCCTAGAATGAGCAGCCTAGATTGACTGTAGCTGACTGTCACTTTCAGGAGAGTGATCGTTGGCACCTGGCGGAGGTTCACATTGGCACTGGGCGACAGGTTTGTGCTGGTGATTAGGAGGCAGCAAACATCTAAAGACTTCTGGCTCCAGCTCTGCCATGACTGGACCTGGACAAATTACTCAGCATTTCCCAAAGGGGCTGGGCCTGCCGACCCCCAAGTTTCATCTAGTGCTCTTGTTTGTGATCACTGTCTTCTCCCGTTCCCTTCTCTTGTTTGGTGGTATTGGAAGTTGAACTCAGGGCCTTGGCCTTGCTCGGCAGCCACTCTGATCTCTTTGGGCCACACCCTCACCCCCACCTTTTTTTGAATAGGTCCTCAAGTGTATGCCCAGGATGGCTGGACCACAATCCACCTATTTGGCACTTTCCCACTTCTGTGTTGCTAGGATGACAGTTATGTGCTACGTCATCTAGTCATTCTTGGAGATGGAGGAGTCTCGTGTGTGTGTGTGTGTGTGTGTGTGTGTGTGTGTGTGTGCGTGCGTGTGTGCCAGTTCTAGGGCTTGTACTCAGGGCCTAGGCACTGTCCTTGAGCCTCTCTGTGCTCAAGGCTAACACTCTAGCACTTGAGCCACAGTGCTACTTCCGGCTTTTTCTGTTTATGTGGTACTGAGGAATCGAACCCAGGGCTTCAAGCATGTTAGGCAAGCACTCTACCACTGAGTCACATTCCCAGTCCTGAGATGGAGTCTTGAACTTCCATCTTCCCAGTTTCCCCCTCCCAAGTGTCTAGGATTACAGATGTGGACCACCCAATCCCAGCAAGTTTAGGTCTCAACCATTTTACAAACCCCAGGGATGGAAAAATCCCATGTGGAAAAACATGACTATCAAAAATGGCTGGCTTATGGGGCTGGGAAGGTGGCTCAGTGGTAGAGCACTTGCCTTGCATGCATGAAGCCCTGGGTTTGATTCCTCAGCACCACATAAGCAGAAAAAGCCGGAAGTGGTGCTGTAGCTCAAGTGGTAGAGCACTAGCCTTGAGCTGAAAAGCTGAGGGACAGCGCCCAGGCCCAGAGTTCAGACCCCACGACCACTACCACCACCACTACCCCGCCCCACCAACAGAAGATTGGCTGGCTTGCTTCCCTCTTCTCTGAAATACTCACATTTACTATGATGCACACAGTGTTGTATAAGGTAGAGAAGGTTCCCCCTCCCCCACCCCCACCCTGGAGGCTATGAATTGAACTTCTCCTCCTCCTACTCTAGAGAGCAGAAGATGTCCCATGAGGCAGGGGAATCAGGATGTTCGGCTGAGGGACTTAGTAAGCCAGGGGGAGAGACTCCCAAGTTGATGTCCCTCAGCTCTTCAGCTCAAGGTGAGCACTCTATCACTTGAGCCACAGCACCACTTCTGGTTTTCTGGTGGTTAATTGGAGATAAGAGTCTCACAGACTTTCCTCCCCGGGTTGGCTTTGAACTGTGATCCTTAGATCTCAGCCTCCAGTGTAGTTAGGATTACAGTTGTGAGCCACCAGTGCCTGGCTAGTCTTGTTGTTGTTTTCTTTTTTTGCTCAAGGCTGTTGTTCTACCAGTTAAGTTATAGCTCCACTTCTGGCTTTTTGCTGGGTAATTGGAGATGAGACTCTAATGGGCTTTCTTACCCAGGCTGACTTCAAACTGTGATCTTCAGACCTCAGTCTCCTGAATGGCTAAAATTACAGGTGTGAGTCGCCAGCACCTGATTGAGATTTTTTTTTTTAGTTTGGTCAGTTGTGGGGATTGAACTCAGGGCCTGGTCACTGCCTGAGCTCTTTTGTTCAAGGCTAGTGCTCTACCACTTTGAACCATAGTTTTCTGTGGTTAATTGGAGGTCAAAGTCTCATGGATTTTCCTGCCTGAGCTGGCTTTGAGCTGTGATCCTCAGATCTCAGCCTCCTGAGTAGTGAGGATTACAGGTGTGAGCCACCAGTGCCTGGCCTGGTTGAGATGTTTTGTTTGTCCCCTTTACCTTCTAGGAGCCTGCCAAGCCCAAACACCAGCACCTGCCAAACCGGGACCTAAATGCAGCCTGTCATATCCATTTGCTCATTCAGTTAGTCAATATCCCTGGCAGGGAAACTGAGGCCCAGTCATTCTGCCAGGAAATAGCAGATCCTGGCCTCACACTTGGTACAATGGTTTCTTTTCTTTTTGCCTGTACTGGGATTGAATCAAGGCCTCATGCTGTCAAGGCTGGCACTGTAAGTAGCACTTGATCTATGACTAAACCCTTTTTTGAATTGCTTATTTTCAAGGTAGGGTCTCAATTTATTGGCTGGCCTGGGCTGTGGCTTCCCCATGGGGCTGCAGATGGCATGTGTGCACTTCTGCTTCCCCTATAGCTAACTAGTGCAGCCATTGAACCCAGCCATTTCATTGGTTGAGATAGAGTCTTGGGAATCTTTCGCTGGGACTGGTTGAGATCTTCCAGTCTCTGCCTACCAAGTAGCAGAGTACAGGCTTGAGCTCAGCTTGAGCTCTTGTTCTTTTTTTGTTTGTTGGTTGGTTAGTCATGGGGCTTGAACTCAGGGCCCAAGTGCTGTCTCTGAGCCTTTTCATTCAAGGCTAGCACTCTACCACTTGGAGCCACAGATCCACCTCTGGTTTTCTGGTGGTTAATTGGAGATAAGAGTCTTTTAGTCTTTCCTGCCGGGCTGGCTTCTACCTGTGATCCTCAGATCTCACCCTCTTGAGTAGCTAGAATTACAGGTATGAGCCACCAGCCCCTGACCCCCTGTGTTCTTTGTGCATCTGTGTGCCAGTACTAAACTAAGGGCTTGGATGCTATCCCTTAGCTTTTTCCACTTAAAACTGGTGCTCTACTACTTGAACCACACCTCCACTCTCAGCTTTTTGCTGGTTAATTGTAGATAAGTGTCTCACAGACTGGATCATGATCCTCAGATCGCAACCTCCTGAATAACTCGGATTACAGGCCTGATAATAGCAGTGCCTGGCATGAAGCCTGTGGAGAAATGGTCCCAGGTGATGTCCTAGGGCCCCCCCTGGTCCCCAGGGCTTTGTGTGAGTGAAGAGGGAAGGCTAGAGGTGGGCCACGACTGTCGCTGTGAGGGGCAAGGACATTGGGCCTCACCTCCTAGGCACCATTTCCTCTCTCAGTCAGACACAGGGACCTGCCTGGTCTTCCATCAGCTGACAGGGCTCCCTGGCCAGCCTTTCAGGAAGGGGTAGGAAGTGTGCCCCACCCCCACCTGGCTCAGGGGTGCAGCCCAACCTGGAAAAACCCTAGGTTAATCTCTGCTGGGGTATGTGGGGAACCTCCCCCCTCTCCTGCAGGATCCATTGGGAGTGGGCCTGTGTGTGTGTGTGTGGTGGGGGGTGCCTTGGATCCAGTCCAAAAGGAATAAATAGCACATGCTCGGGCCCCACATTCTGAAAACAGGATGTGGGGTGGAGCGCCTCCCCTCCCTGTCCTCTACCTGCTCCTGTCTTTCCTCTGCTGTTGGCCATTGGGGCTCAGGGTCGCATCTGTTGACTGTCCAGAGATGGTCCCTGCCTCATCCCTGTGACCCCCGCTGGGTCAGGCCACTGTCCTGGCTGGAAAAAACCCACTGGCGCGTCAGCCTGTGGGAAGTGGGAAAGGAGCCAAGGTAGTAGCGAGGGTGGGGCAGGAGGTGGAAAGCCATGCTCGCCCCACAGTGTCCCCCCACCCAACTCTTGATGCCACAAAGGGCCAGACAAAGGAGACTGTATAATCTCCAGGGCCCGCCCTGCTTCTGAGATAGCTGCATCCAGCCTGGGAGAAGGTGTTGCTGATACTGCCCAGATCTGGTGGCCCTGGGTCTGCTTGGCTCAGCTTGAGACAGGCCGGGCTGCGAGGCTCCTGCTCTGCTCCAGACTCCATTCCAGACACCTCACCCTGCCCTGCCGGGCCAGTCCCACAGGGACACACACAGGCAGGCGCCGACATGTTGGTAGCCAAAGAATACCAGGGCCATTGTCAAGACAGGACAGTTTTTCTGTCTCCTGTGCCCCTCTAACATTTAAACCTTCCCCAGCAGCCCTACCTGAACTCCATCCCCATTTCCAGTCCCTTCTCAGCTCTACATCCTTTCCACTATCTCTACATCATTGTAGACTTTATGTACGTATTTAAAAATTTTATCGTGAGCAGGATAAACATTTTAGCACATCATTTCCACCAGAGCAGAACTTGGGGTGCTTCTTCTAGGCACCAGTGGGTCATGCCCTTAATCTAGCTACTCAGGAGGCTGAGATCTGAGGATCATACTCAAAGACATCTAGGCCAGATAAATCCCAGAGACTCAGTAATTAGCAACTAATCAGCAAAAAGCCAGAAGTGGAGCTGCAGCTCAAGTAATAGAATGCTAGCCTTGAGTAAAAGCAGCTCAGTGTCAGTGTCCAGGCCTTGAGTGTAAGCTCCAGGACTAGCGTGTATGTGTGCCACACACTCCTATGCATGCACATGTAAGGACAAGGCCCAGCAGCACTGCATTGGGGCAAGTGCCCCAACAGTCCTTTGCCCACCCCACAGACCTGAAGATGACACATGACAAATCTGCTCTCATTTCATTGGCACAGAAGTGTTCCCATGACCTTGTCTATGTGCAAGGGAGGCTGGGAAATGTAGACTTTCGGCTCAGGATGAGACACCAGCCCTCACCACAACAGATCTACTGTAATGTGTCCTGCGGGCACTCAGTTTCCCCTCAATCTTCATCCCACCAGACACTCCTGTGCAGCTATGCTGTAGAAGTGAGGAGTTCAGGTCTTCCCAAATCACTGCATCCCCCCCTTCTCATCCCCTTGGACAAAGGGGTCATTATCTCAAAATCAAAGCCCTTGTCTGTTTCCTCCATTTCACCCATTTTTAAGTTGTGTATATGTTGGGTCCTTCCTACTGTGACTTCATTTGAGAGACCTTGGAAGTCCCTCCCTTTCTTTTCTTGAAAGTGCAGAGTGAAGTGACAGGTAGAACAAACTGTCTGAGATTAGGGTAGGGAAAGGAATCTTCAAGCATCTGCCGAAGTCCCTCTCCCCCTCCACAGCCCTGCATGACCGTGGTTTGTAAGTGCCAAGGTCGTGAAGGCAGTCACAGTCACCACACAATCACTGCCTGGGCTCCTCACCCTCCAGCCATCATTTTTAACCTCAAGATTCTAGTCTAGTCCTTTGCAGTGTTCTCAAGAACACCACAAGACAGAACTGAGGGCAGATAAAGACCAATCAACTGAGGGCAGATAAAGACCAATCAGTTGGCAGAGAGAGCATCAAATCTCTGAAAGTGATTCTCCTGTGCACTTAGGACAGATCCTGGAAACTGAAGGTCACTGGGGCCAGAAGACAAGGTCACCTTTAGGCTGGGTTGCTTTTCTTTCAGCTAAAAGAGCATTTACTAGAAAGACTTCTGACACTCAGCCAAGTGCTGGTGGCTCAAACCTGTAATCTTAGCTACTCAAGAGACTGAGATCTGAGAATCGTGGTTCAAAGCCAGCCCAGGCAGGAAAGTCCGTGAGACTCTTTTATTTCTAATTAACCCAGAAAATTGGAAGTGGCACCGTGGCTCAGTGGTAGAGCGCTAGCCTTGAGCAAAAAAGCTCCAGGACAGTGCCCAGGCCCTGAGTTCAAGCAACATGACTAACAACAACTTTTGACACTCAGCCAGGATACATTTGGAATACCTGAGGCCATAGAATATACTGTCTTATCCCTAAAGAAACACAAATCAGACTCTTAAAAGAATCAAGGAAAAAGAAAAGAGAGATATGATACCTCTGCTTTGAAAAATAATTTTATTTTATTTTTTCTGATTGTCCTTGAGCTGCTGTTGCTACTGCTTTCCTCCTCCTCCTCCTCCTCCTCTTCATTTTTTTTTTTTTTTATTGGTCGTAGGGCTTGAACTCGGCTTGGGCACTGTCCCTGAGCTCTTCAGCTCAAGGCTGGAACTCTACCACTTGGACCTCAGCACCACTTCTGGTTTTCTGCTGGTTAATTGGAGATAAAGTCTCATGGACTTTGCTGCTTGAGCTGGCTTTGAACTGTGATCCTCAGATTTTGGCCTCCTGAGTAGCTAGGATTACAGGCATGAGCCACAAGCACCTGGCTGTCCTTGAGCTTCTCTGTGTTCAAGGATAGTGCTCTACCACTTGAGCCACAGCTCTTCTTCCAGAATTTTCTGTGATTACTTGGGGATACAGAGTCTTTCGGACTTAGAGCCTGCCCAAGCTGGCTTTGAACTGAGATCCTCAGATCTGAGTAACTAGGATTATAGGTGTGAGCCACTGGCCCTCGGCCTGAAAAAAATAGTTCAACTTCCTTTTTTGCCTCTTTGTGTCAGTCTGCAAACTTGAATTCAGGACACAGTCTTTGAGCTTTTGTGCTCAAGGGTAACACTCTACCATTTGAGCTATAGCTCTGCTTCTGGCAAATTGGAGATGAGTCTCACAGCTGGGTGCAGGTGGCTCATGCTTGTAATCCTAGCTACTCAGAAGGCTGTGATCTGAGGACTGCCCTTCAAAGTCAGCCTGAAGAGGCTGGGAATGTGACTTAGTGGTGGAGTGCTTGCCTAGCATGCGTGAAGCCCTGGGTTCCATTCCTCAATACCGCATACACAGGAAAAGCCAGAAGTGGTGCTGTGGCTCCAGTGGTAGAGTGCAAGCCTTGAACAAAAGAAGCTCAGGGACAGTGCCCAGGCCCCGAGTTCAAGCCACGGGACTGGCAAAAAAAAAAAAAAAAAAAAAGCACAAAGCCAGCCTGGGCAGAAAAGTCCCTGTGAGACCCTTATCTCTAATTAGTCACTCAAAAACCAAAAGTGACACTGTGGCTCAAATAATAGAACACTAGCCTTGAGCACAAAGAGGCTTAGGGATAGCACCCAAGTCCTGAGTTCAAGTCCTACAGCCAAGAAAAAAAAATACCAGGCATTGGTGAGTGAGTGTGTGTGTGTGTGTGTATGTGTAATCATAGCTACTCAAGAGGCTGACAACGTTCAAAGTAAGCCTAGGACTTAAAGCCCAAGAGAATCTAATTAGTCAGAAAAGTGATTGGAGGCATAGTCCAAGTGGTGGCCTTGAATGAAAAAGCTGAGCAAGACTTCAGTATGAGGTCCTAAATTCAAGCCTCAATACACTTACACACACACAAAGTTGGTGCTGTTGCTTCACACTTGTCCAAGCCAGCCTGGACAGAAAAGCAAAGTGCTGAACTGGAGGCTGACTGAAGTGGTACAGCACTAGTCATAAACAAGAAAGGATCAATTAGCTTCCCAAGTAGCTAGCTGCAGAGCCACCTGAACCTAGCTGAATTGCTTGTTTGGGTTGCTGTTGTTAGTCATGGGGCTTGAACTCAGGGCCTGGGAGCTATCCCTAAGCTTTTTTTTTTTGTGCTGGTCGTGGCACCTGAATTCTGGGCCTGGGCGTTGTAGCTGTCCCTCAGCTCTTCAGCTCAAGGCTAGCACTCTACCACTTGAGCCATAGTGTCACTTCTGGCTTTTTCTGCTTATGTAGTGCTGAGGAATCAAACCCAGGGCCTCATGCATGCAAGGCAAGCACTCTACCACCACTCTACTGAGCCACCTTCCCAGCCCCTATTGCTAAGCTTTTTTCTCAAGGCTAACACTCTACCACTTTGATTGTTTGTTTTTCGGTCCAGTCATGGGGCCTGAACTCTGGGCCTGGGCGCTGTCCCTCAGCTCTTCAGCTCAAGGCTAGCGCTCTACCACTTGAGTCACAGCGCCACTTCCGGCTTTTTTCTTTTTGCTTATGTGGTGCTGAGGAATCGAACCCAGGGCCTCATGCATGCAAGGCAAACGCTCTACCACTGAGCCACCTCCCCAGCCCTCTACCACTTTGAATCATAGCTCTACTTCTGGCCTTCCTTCCTTCCTTCCTTCCTTCCTTCCTTCCTTCCTTCCTTCCTTCCTTCCTTCCTTCCTTCCTTCCTTCCTTCCTTCCTTCCTTTCTTCCTTTTTCTTTCTCTTTTTTTTGTCAGCCATGGGGGCTTGAACTGTGGGCCTGGGTGCTGACTCTTAGCTCTTCAGCTCCAAGCAAGTGCTCTACCATTTGAGCCACATCACCACTTCTGGTTTTCTGGTGACTTTGTGGAGATGAGTCTCATGGAGGCCAGGAGCCGGTGGCTCACACCCGTATAATCCTAGCTACTCAGGAGGCTGAGGCCTGAGGATTGCAGTTCAAAGCCAGCCTGGGCAGGAAAGTCCCTGAGACTCTTATCTCCAGTTAACCACCAGAAAACCAGAAGTGACGTTATGGCTCAAGTGGTAGAGCACTAGCCTTGAGCTGAAGAACTCAGGGACAGCGCCAAGGCCCACAGTTTAAGCCCCATGACTGACCAAAAAAAAAAAAAAAAAAAGTTGGGGCTGGGAAGGTGGCTCAGTGGTAGAGTGCTTGCCTGCATGCATGAGGCCCTGGGTTCGATTCTTCAGCACCACGCAAACAGAAAAAGCCAGAAGTGGCTCTCTGACTCAAGTGGTAGAGTGCTAGCCTTGAGCTGAATTGCTCAGGGACAGAGCCCAGGCTTAGAGTTCAAGCCCCATGACCGACCAAAAAAAAAAAAAAAAGTCTCACGGACTTTCCTGCCCAGGCTGATTTTGATCCTCAGATCTCAGCCTCCTGTGTAGCTAGGATATAGGCATGAGCCACTGGCGCCAGGCTTACTTCTGGTTTTCTGGTTAATTGGAGATAAGTCTCACGGGATACTCAGGTGTCTGAGATCAGAGGATTGAGGTTTGAAGCCAGACCAGGTAGGACCAGGTAGGAAAGTCTGAGACATTTTTGTTGAAGCCAGACCAGGTAGGAAAGTAGGAAAGTCTGAGACTTTTTTGTTGTTGTTGGTTGTGGGGCTTGAACTCAGGGCCTGGGTGCTATCCCTGAGCTCTTTTGCTCAAGGCTAGCACTCTGCCATTTTGAGTCACTTCTGTTTTTTTAGAGGCTAACTGGAGATTGTTAGGTTTTTAAAAAGAGGTTGCCGAGTAAGAACAGCACCACACACATGGTATTCAGGTAAGGGGTAGGTTTATTCAGTAGACCTGCTGGGAACAGTCCAGGTTGGCACTCAATGTGGCTGGCAAAGACCCGGGAAAGAGCTGGGAAAGAGAGCTGGGAAGGGGCTGGGAAAGAGAGAGCTGGGAAAAAGAGAGCTGGGAAAGAGCTAGGAAAGAGAGCGTCTGGGCCTGGGCTAGGCCTTATCTAGGGTATGGGTGGAGAAAGGTGTGGCCACATCAAATTCAGGTGTGACCTCAGTGGATGCAGATGTGACCTCTTCCAGGTGTGCCAGTTGCCTAGGTAACGCAGGTACTGGGTGGAGACTTTGCTGAGAGGAGGGTGGAGTCTGCTTGCCATCCAGGATTGGACCTTACAGAGATGACTCCCACAAACTTTCCTGCCTGAGCTTTGAACCGTGATCCTTAGATTTCAGCCTCCTCAGCAGCTAGGATAATAGGCATGAGCCCAGTGCCTGGCCCTATACAATTCTGAATGTCTTTTCTCAACCAGTCTTGAAATTTACATTTATGTAATATGCATTTACCCAAGCAATATTTCATATGCATAGAAAAAGAAAATACGTTTTTTTTTTTTTTTTTTGGGTCAGTCATGGGGCTTGAACTCTGGGCCTGGGTACTCTCCCTGAGCTCTTCAGCTCAAGGTTAGTGCTCTACCACTTTAGCCACAGCATCACTTCTGGCTTTTTATGTGGTGCTGAGGAATTGAACCCAGGGCCTCATGCCTGGGAAGAAAGCCTTCTACCACCGAGCCACCTTCCCAGCCCACAATAAGTTCTATAAAGGGTCTAATGGGATTTTTTTTTTTTTTTTTTTGGTCGGTCGTGGGGCTTGAACTCTGGGCCTGGGCGCTGTCCCTCAGCTCTTCAGCTCAAGGTGAGCGCTCTACCACTTGAGCTACAGCGCCACTTCCGGTTTTGTGGTGGTTTATTGGAGACAGGTGTCTCACGGTCTCTCCTGCCCGGGCTGGCTTTGAACCGCGATCCTCAGATCTCAGCCTCCTGAGTAGCTAGGATTACAGGCGTGAGCCACCAGCGCCCGGCTTAGTGGGATTTTTTTTAACCTCCTTCAATGTCAGTAGCTTAAGAAATATATGAAATAAGTCAGGTGCCTGTGGCTTACGCCTGTAATCCTAGTTACTCAGGAGATTGAGATCTGAGGATTGTAGTTCAAAGTCAGCCCAGGTAGGAAAGTCTGAGAGACTCTTATCTTCAATTAACCTAGTGCCCAGCTTTGATTTCAAGCTCCACAACTGAAAAAATAATTACATAGTTCTTAGAAAATAATGATCAGGAGCAAACTTTTGTCTTTGCTCCTAAGCTGCTTTTATTTGCTCCAATTAGTATGTCTTGGGGTTTAAACTTAGGGCCTGGGGGGCTGGGAAGGTTGCTCAGTGGTAGAGCGCTTGCCTTGAATGGATGAGGCCCTGGGTTTGATTCTTCAGCACCACATAAAACAGAAAAAGCCGGAAGTGGCACTGTGGCTCAAGTGGTAGGGCACTAGCTTTGAGCTGAAGCGCTCCGGGACAGCACCCAGGCCCAGAGTTTAGGCCCATGACTGACCAAAAAAAAAAAAAAAATTTAACTTAGGGTCTGGGCACTGCCCCAAAGACTAGTATTCTACTACTTGGATCCTAGCTCCACTTCGTTTTTGGTGTTTAATTGGACCTAAGAATCTCATGGAAGCTGGACTTGGTGGCTCATGCCTGTAATCCTAGCTACTCAGGAGGCTGAGATCTGAGGACCACAGTTAAAAGCCAGCTTGGCCAGTAAATCTCCAATAAACCACCAGAAAACTGGAAGTGGTACTGGCTACTGGTACTGGTAGAGCGCTGGACTTGAGCTGAAGAGCTGAGGGACAGTGCCCAGGCCCAGGCCCAGAGTTCAAGCCCCACAACCGACAAAAAAACAACAAAAAACCCCCACAGAATTTCTTGCCTGGGCTGGTGTGAACTGCGGTCCTCAAATCTCAGCCTCCCACCTAGCTAGGATTACAGGTATGAACCACCAGAGCCTGGCTAGGAATACTCTTGTAATCCTTAGGTGGTCTCTCAGCTTTTGCTACCACTTGAACCACAGCACCATTTCCAGCTTTTCCTCTGATTAATTGGAGATAAGAATCTCAAGGACTTTCCTGCCAGGGCTGGCTTCAAACTGTAGTCCTCACATCTCAGCTTCCTGAGCAGCTAGGATCACAGGCAGGCATGAACCACCAGTGCTTGTGCTTCGAACCTGAGCTTCTTTTGCTCAAGATTAGCACTCTACCTCTTGAACCACAGCACCATTTCTGGCCTTTTCTGTTTATGTGGTACTGAGGAATTGAACTCAGGGCTTCAGGCAAGCTAGGCAAGCACTCTACCACTAAGCCACATTACTAGGCCAGGATTACTTTTTATTTTGGTCAGTCATGAGGCTTGAACTCTGGGCCTGGGTGCTGACCCTCAGGCTAGCACTCTACCACTTGAGCCACAGTACCACTTCTGGTTCTTTGGTGGGTTTATTGGAGATAAGAGTCTCCCAGACTTTCCTGCCCGGACTGGCTTTGAACTGTGATCCTCAGATCTCAGTCTCCTTAATAGCTAGGATTATAGGCATGAGACACTGGGGCCTGGCTACTTTTTTTTTGGTCAGTTGTGGGGCTTGAACTCTGGACCTGGGTGCTGTCTCTGAGCTCTTCAGATCAAGGCTAGTGCTCTTCCACTTGAGCCACAGTGCCACTTCTTGGCTACTTTTTTTTGAAGACCCTTTTTCCAGGCTTCCTTTTTTTTTGGGGGGGGGGGGGGGGGAAGGGGCAGTATTAAGGTTTGAAGTAAAAACTTTTTGTTTGAAGACAGGCACTCTACCACTTGAATCACATGGCCAGATTTGATATGTTAATATTTAATTAGTCTGGGGCTGCAGTTGTAGCTCAGTGATGTGCTTCTTCAGAATGCCTCAGACCCTGGGTTTAATACTCAACATAAATAAATTAGTCTACTTGAACTTAATTTTGGTATATGTGAGCAGAAATTGGATTTATATAACATTGTTTTTTTCCTATATGGATTATAGCCAGAAGTCCCATAACTTACTGATTCCATTAAGCACTTGAGTAGGTTATCAAAATAGTTGCGAAAATAGCAAATTATTTAAGAGACATACATTTAATAAGTTATTTAGTCAAAGTGTAGAGAAGATGAAGAACTTAGTACCTACACATAAAATCTTAGGGAAAAAAAATCTTACTGGCCTAAATTGGCTGTCACCATGGATAGAAGCCGTCAGTCTTGTAAAAACGATTACAACAGTGAAGAGGGCTATATTTCAGAGTAAGTCTGGGATTAAAAAAAAAAAAAGGAGGCAATCAACGGGCAATGCTTAGAACATTTTTATTAAAATACAAAAGGATGAAGCTAAGTAAAAAAACATAGTAAATATTTATAAAAACATTGATAATATCACTCAAGAAACACATATACCAATCTAGAAAGGTCCTAAAATCAGAGTTCAACATTCTCTAGAAATCTGTTCTGGGAGACAGGGACTCAGGCAACAGAGGGGACAAGTCAAGAGTTGACAGTCAAACAACTGGTCTAATTTTCTTGATACTGCTGACTATAAGTTCCTTCAGACATAGGGTGGTTTTCTTCAGCACATGATGTTCAGGATAGGAGCAATTTCTCATTGTTTAAACAAAAATCATTTAAAAGGCCAAATAATATTTGTACTAAAGCTATCAAGTTCTACTTGGTAGAATATTATCTATAAAATAAAGATGAAACAATTATGCTACTTCCTATTTAGTGAAAACAGGGAAGGAGGCAGAGTAATACTTAAGTAAAATGGCTCCAGTTTTAGCTTAATATTTTGATTTTTTTTTTTTTTTTGCTGAAGTGACCATATAATTTGAGTCTAGAAGAATATGAAATCTGATTTTAATCAAAGAAAACAGAGAAAGCACAGACAAAGTAGAGAAGAAAATAATGCTCACAAGGTGATCATTATTTAGACAGTACACTGTATAAGAAGCTAAGGGTTTATGGACTCTATTCACTTTACTTTGTTAGTCTTGTGTACAGTATTCAGGAGAGGAAATTAAGAACTTCGAGTAACTTAAAAACCAGTCTTAGGTGCAATGAGACCATTCACATTTTAAAACAGGTCATCTTCATCTGACTCTTCGAGGTACTTGATAGGTTTCTTGGCTCGTACAGACTTTGCCCGAGGAGCCACAGCTGAGTCAAAGTCCAGAAGGAACTCATCGGTCTCCCCTTTGGGTTTCTGAAAAGAAAATGCAAACCATTTGCATAATATAAATTCAATAGTATAATTTCCAAATCACAAGGAGTTTTCTATCTTCTAAGTAGTATAGTCCAAAATTACTGTTTAACAGTTGACTGATTTAAATTTATTTTCTTAAAAGTATATAAAAGAGCAAAAGCTTAGTTAGGTGTTTTAAAACGTCTATAGCAAAGGCCTAGGGATAAATACCTTGCTTGTGGCTGCTTTAGAAATGATTTTCTCAAAATTAGAGTCAGAATCATCAGAAGTGGATGGCTTCCTTTTGCGGCGAGTCTTGTTCTTGGCAGGATCAGGCTTTTGAGAGTTATCAGAATTTAAGGCTGGATCTGTTTTGGTTTTTTTGGGAGCTGCCCTTTTTTTGGTACCAGCAACAGAGGTGGAAGACTGACCTGCAAGTCAGCACAAGAAATCATTACCATCACTCTTTTCTTGGTGCTATTACTAGGGCTTGAACTTTAGGCAATGAGCTCTTCCTTGGCTTTTTCACACATGGCTGACACTCTACCTCTTGAGCCATGCTTCCCTCAGATGCTGGGCACGATGGCTCACGCCTGTAATCCTAAACTACTCAGGAGCTGAGATCTGAGCATCACGGTTCAAAGTCAGCCCAGGCAGGAAGGTCTGTGAGACTCTTATCTCCTATAAACCACCAGAAAACTGGAAATGATTCTGTGGCTCAAGTAGTAGAGTGCTTGCCTTGAGCTGAAGAGCTGAGGGACAGCACTTAGGCCCAGAATTCAAGTCCCACAAGTAACCCCCCCACCAAAAAAAGGGTCCTTCTGAAATGGAGGAAAGGTGAACACAACGTAGTTAAATGCAAGTTGTGGGGAAGAATGGAAGAGGGAAACTGAGGGAAAGTAAAAGAAGGGGTGTCCAAGAAAAATTGTTATTACCTGCTTTATATGGAATTGTAACCCCTTTGTACAACTCTTCTTTTTTTGGTTTGTTTTTCTTTTTTGCTGTTCCTGAGACTTGATCTCAAGGCCTGGGCTACCCTTGAGCCTCTCTGTGCTCAAGGCTACCACTCTACCACTTGAGCCATAGTGCAATTTCCAGCCTTTTCTTTTTATGTGATACTGAGGAATTAAACCCAGGGCTTCATGCATGCTAAGCGAGCATTTTACCAATTAAGCCACATTCCCAGCCTTGTACAACTCTTTAATAATAATTGTGTGTGTATATGTATCATAACACACCAAAAGAAGTCCCTCAAATTTGTCTGTCTATGCTAGCTCTGACCTGAGATCTCAAATCTCAGCATCCCGAGTAAGGAGGATTATACATATGAATCACTAGCACTGGGGCTAGCACAAGTGAAGGTTAAAATTGACTTGTGGCAGCCAGTCAGTTAATCCTAAGGTCAACTAATCTTTTTTTTCTTTGGGTCCGGTCGTGGGGCCTGAACTCTGTGCCTGGATACTGTCCCTCAGCTCTTCAACTCAAGGCTAGCGCTCTACCACTTGAGCCACAGCGCCACCTCCGGCTTTTTTTTTTCCTGCTTATGTAGTGCTGAGGAATTGAACCCAGGGTCTCATGCATGCAGGGCAAGCGCTCTACCACTGAGCCACCTTCCTAGCCCCAAGGTCAACTAATTTTAAAGATTTAAGCTTACTTTTTGTTGCTGTCTTCTTCACTGTCACATTCTTTTTAGAAGGTTGAGCTAGAATTTCAATTTTAGCTGGTAAGTCAGCAGATGGAAGGCTTGAAGAAGGGGCTACATTTTCTTCAGCATCATCCAAGTTAACTACTTCAAGTGGAAAGAAAAACAATTCATATAGATAACATAGGAAATCCATGAGACCATCTTGTCCTTATGAGCTTCTTTTTAAACACTTTTCTGGACTATATTAAACATTTGTTCTAATTTTAAGTTTCTTCCTTCCTTTCTTCTTTTTTTTGCCAGTCTGGGGGCTTGAACTCAGGGCCTGGACACTGTCCCTGAGCTTCTTTTTGCTCAAGACTAGGACTCTGCCACTTGAGCCACAGTGCCACTTCTGGCTTTCTTTGTTTATGTAGTACTGAGGAATGGAACCCAGGGCTTCATGCATGCTAGGCAAGCACTCTACCACTAAGCCACATTCCCAGCCCCAGGTTTTTGTGTGTGTGTGTGTGTGTGTGTGTGTGTGTGTGTGTGCCAGTACTAGGGCTTGAACTCATTCAGGGCTACACATTATATCTTGGTGATCTAGCACTTGAGTCATGCCTCTAGCTCAATTTTTTTCCTCGATGCCTGTCCTGGGGCCTGAACTCTGTGGCCCTTGTTTTGGGTATCCCTGAGCTTCTTTTTGTTCAAGGCTACCACTTGAGCCACAGCTCCACTTCTGGTTTTTTGGTAGTGTATTGGAGACAAGAGACTCATGGGCAGGGCGATGGTAGATCACACCTATAATCTTAGCTACTCAGGAGGCTGAGATCTGAGGATCTTGGTTTGAAGCCATTCTAGATAGGAATCCCTGTGAAACTCTTATTATTTCCTCCTCCCATCAAAAAACTGTTAAGTGGGCTGTGGTTTCAGTAGTAGAGTGCTGGCCTTCAGCACAAAAGCTTAGTGACAGTACCTAGGCCCTGAGTTCAAGTCCCAGGACTGGCAAAAGAGTTTCATGGGATTTCCTGCTGGGGCTGGGTTTTTTTTTTTTTTTTGGGTCCGGTCGTGGGGCCTGAACTCTGGGCCTGGGCACTGTCCCTCAGCTCTTCAGCTCAAGGTTAGCGTTCTACGGCTTGAGCCACAGCGCCACTTCCAGCTTTTTTTTTATGTGGTGCTGAGGAATCGAACCCAGGGCCTCGAGCATGCAAGGCAAGCGCTCTACCACTGAGCCAGGCTGAGACTGAGCCCAAGCTGGCCTCAAATTTACAATCTTCCATCAGCCTTCCAAACATTAAGATTATAAATGTGCATACAAGAAATTAAAAAAATTTTTTTTTGGGGGTCTGGTCATGAGGCCTGAACTCTGGGCCTGGGCGCTGACCCTCAGCTCTTCAGCTCAAGGTTAGCATTCTACCGCTTGAGCCAAAGCGCCATTTCCGGCTTTTTATTTTTATGTGGTGCTGAGGAACTGAACCCAGGGCCTCATGCATGCAAGGCAAGCGCTCTACCACTGAGCCACCTTCCCAGCCCCATACAAGAATTTTTTTTTTTGTCGGTCGTGGGGCTTGAACTCTGGGCCTGCGCGCTGTCCCTCAGCTCTTCAGCTCAAGGCGAGCGCTCTACCACTTGAGCTACAGCGCCACTTCTGGTTTTGTGGTGGTTTATTGGAGATAGGAGTCTCACGGTCTCTCCTGCCCGGGCTGGCTTTGAACCGCGATCCTCAGATCTCAGCCTCCTGAGTAGCTAGGATTACAGGCGTGAGCCACCAGCGCCCGGCCATACAAGAAATTTTTAACTAAGCACTAGAGGCTCATACTTACAATCCTAGTTACACAGTTGGCAATTCAAAGCCAGATTGGCAGGAAAGTATATGAAACTCTTAACTCCAATTAACCCCCAGAAAGTGGTAGAGAGTTAGCCTTGAGCAAAAAAGCACCTAATCAAGTACCTGGAAAATACTGATTACTTGTCTGATGTGTAAAAATAACAATAATAGCAATAGAATGCTAACAAGAAAAATACCTTATGCTGATTTTTTTTTTTTGGTTGGTTGTGGAGCCTGAACTCTGGGCCTGGGCACTGCCCTCAGCTATTCAGCTCACGGCTAGTGGTAGAGTGCTACCACTTGAGCCACAGCGCCACTTTCGGCCTTTTCTGCTTTTGTGGTGCTGAAGAATCAAACCAAGGGCCTCATGCATGCAAGGCAAGCATTCTACAACGGAGCTTCCTTCCCAGCCCCCTTATGTTTATTTATAAGTAAAGTATTTGGATAATGTAGCCAGATTTAGAACCCAGTTGGACCTGAGTGTCCCAGCAGAAGAGATACCTTACTGCTTTTACTTAAACACATACCTGACGTGGCACTTTTCTGTGGCTTCAGTTCTTTTTCAGTATGTCTAGAATAAAAAGATAATGTCTTGACAATCAATTCTAAGTATCAACAAACAAAAAGCAACAAAGAATGCATTATCTGTTAAAAGCATGGTAAAATATGTATTAAGAGGGTTAGAAACATGGCTTAAATGGTAGAGTGCCTGAGTCCAAACCCAGGTATGCTACAACTAACCAACCAACCAACCACAAAAACTCCATGTTAGATAAGATTCTTACTTTGGGGGAGCTTTGGTCTTAGGTGGACTAGCATCCGATGGGACAAAATCTTCATCTTCAATTTTTTCATCAAAATCTGAAAAATCTTCATCTGAATCCAAATCCACTGTGAATTTGGATTTTGCTGTTAAACATATATGCAAGGAATTAGAGAGGGCACGAGACACATTTAATTCAAAGACTGATGTAACATTTCAAGGATATATGTAGGCTTCAATTTAATCACCTAAACATGCTTCAATTCTTCAAAATATTTAGTGAAACGTACTGCTCTAAAGGCTAATTTCTGGAATTAAGCAGGGAAGCCATTGGCCATTCAAATCTTACAGCATGTATAGTACATTCTAAAGTTTGTCTTACTTGCAGCTCTCCGTGGCTCTATTTCTCGTGGAGGAACATCAAAATTACTTTCAGTACTACTCATATCTGAGTCTGAATCTGACCAGGGGTTTTTCTTCTTTCCTTTTTTGACAGGTTTAAATGGCAATGTAGTTTGTTTCTTTACCTTGGCACCTAGAGGCAAGATAAAATTAAAAACCTTATATATATACCCTTAGACTCCTTCCAATGTTTGTTTAGGTACCTGTCCTGGGGTTTAAACTCAGGGCCTAGACACTGTCCCTGAGCTTGCTTTTATGTACATATGTACGTCTGCCATGGGGCTTGAACTCTAGGCCTGAGTGCTGTCCTTGAGCTCTTCAGCTCAAGGCAGGGACTCTACCACTTGAGTCACAGTGCCACTTCCGGTTTTCTGGTGGTTGACTGGAGATAAGAGTCTCAAAGACTTTCCTGCCCAGGCTGGCTTTGAACTGGAATCTTCAGCTCTCAGCCTCCTGAGCAGCTAAGATTATAGGTGTGAGCAACCAGTGCCTGCTTTCCCTGGGCTTTATTTGTTTAGGACTAATGCTCTATCACTTGAGTGATACCTCTACTTCGGGCTTTTTTGGTAGTTTAGTGGAAACTCTTAGGGCTTTGAACCCTGATCCTCAGATTTCAGGCTTACAGGTGTGAGCCACTGGTGCCCAGCTCCAATGTTTATTGATTACGGCAATGGTACTTACAATATAATGTGAGCAGAAACACATAGTTCCTGTTCTTTATTTTGATTAGTCGTGGGGCTTAATTCAAAGCCTGGGTGCTGTTTCTGGGCTTTGTTGCTCAAGAATAGTGCTCTACCACTTGGAGCCTCAGTGTCACTTGTTTTTCTGGTGGTTAAAACTGCAATCTGGCTGGGCGCTGGTGGCTCATGCCTGTAATCCTAGCTACTCAGGAGGCTGAGATCTGAGGATCGCGGTTCAAAGCCAGCCCGGGCAGGAGAGACCGTGAGACTCCTATCTCCAATAAACCACCACAAAACCGGAAGTGGCGCTGTAGCTCAAGTGGTAGAGCACTGGTCTTGAGCTGAAGAGCTGAGGGACAGCGCGCAGGCCCAGAGTTCAAGCCCCACAACCGACAAAAACAAAACAAAAAACTGCAACCTGGATCTTAACCTCCCAAGTAGCTAGGATTATAGGCAAGACTCATCACTTCCCCAGCTTCCTTGAGCTTTTTTTGGCTCAAGGCTGGTGTTTTACCACTTGAGCCACATTGCCACTTCTAGCTTTTCTGTTTATATGGTACTGAGGAACTAAACCCAGAGCTTCATGAATGCTAGGCAAGCACTCTACTTCTAAGCCATATTCCTAGCCCCTAACTAAGTTTTTATATTAGGAAATAAATGCCATTTATAAAATATTGTAATACCTGGTTCTCTTTTCTGTTTCTTCTCCAATCTTTCTTTTAGGCCTTCTATTTCCATCCCATCCTCCTTAGTCTCAGTGTTTTCACTCTAAAAGACAGATTAAAAAAACAAACAAACAAAAAGCATAGCAAGAAAAAAATGCTTATTTAAAAAATTTTTTCACAATTCTTTCTTTTAAAAAAATTTTTAATGGTTATTTTTCCTTTTAGTTTATTAATTTCATGTGTATATGGTACCAAGGAATTGAGCTCAGGGCCTCATGCATGTGAGGCAAACACTCTACCACTAAGCCACATTCCCTGAAATTTTATTAAGAGAATATACCAAAATACAATATGGTCAAAGAGTATGTTTTTTTGATTTTTAAGAGGTCAGAAAGGGGCTGAGAAGGTGGCTCAGTGGTAGAGTGCTTGCCTTGCATGCATGAGGCCCTGGGTTCGATTCCTCAGCACCACATAAGCAAAAAAAGCCAGAAGTGGCGCTGTGGCTCAAGTGGTAGAGGGCTAGCCTTAAGCTGAAGAGCTGAGGGACAGCGCCCAGGCCCAGAGTTCAGGTCCCATGACTGGACAAAAAAAAAAAAAAAAAAAGAGGTCAGAAAGGAGTGGCATTTTTTTTAAAAGATACTTATTAATTTCTATTTTTTTATTTTTTCTAGTCCTGGGGCTTGAACTCAGGGTCCTGGCACTGTTCTGAGCTTCTTTTGCTCAAGGCTAGCACTCTACCACTGAGCCACAGCACCACTTCCAGCCTTTTCTGTTTATGTGGTGCTGAGGAATGGAACCCAGGCCTTCATGCATGTTAGGCAGGCACTCTCCCACTAAGCCACATTCCCAGTCCCTTTTTAAAAGATTTAAGCATTAAAAAGTGCTTAAGGCCGGGCGCTGGTGGCTCACGCCTGTAATCCTAGCTACTCAGGAGGCTGAGATCTGAGGATCGCGGTTCAAAGCCAGCCCGGGCAGGAGAGACCGTGAGACTCCTATCTCCAATAAACCACCACAAAACCGGAAGTGGCGCTGTAGCTCAAGTGGTAGAGCGCTCGCCTTGAGCTGAAGAGCTGAGGGACGGCGCGCAGGCCCAGAGTTCAAGCCCCACGACCGACAAAAAAAAAAAAAAAAAAAAAAGTGCTTAAGAAAGAAAAGCTAACAGTTAGAGGCGTGGCTCAGGTGATACACACTAGCCAATGAGCAACAGTATCAGATATTGAGTTCAAGTCCTGGTCTCAAAAGAAGAAAGCTATAGTATAAATCCCAAACTACTGTGTAAGGAATTTAATAGTTTAATTTAATTTTTTTGGGTCCGGTCATGGGGCCTGAACTCTGGGCCTGGGCGCTGTCCCTCAGCTCTTCAGCTCAAGGCTAGCCCTCTACCACTTGAGCCACAGCGCCACTTCCAGCTTTTTTCTTTTTGCTTATGTGGTGCTGAGGAATCGAACCCAGGGCCATGCATGCAAGGCAGGTACTCTACCACTGAGCCACCTTTCCAGCCCCAATAGTTTAATTTTAAACAGAATTTTGCTTTAAAATATTTTGTGTTACGTTATAGAGTATTACCTTAATTTTCCTTTTAATTTTCTTTTCTGCTTCTGCTTTCATTTCTATGGTCACTTGGGGAATGACTCTTTTTCCTTGTGGAGAAGGCAAAACTTCCATCATTTGTGTTTTCTTCCCCTTGGCTTTCCCTCCTTTTCCAGGAAACCCTATTTGTTCATCTTGTTTTTCCTTGGCTTCAACAACCTACAAAATAGATATAATGGAGAATATTAAGAACTATAAATATAACAGTCAGACAATGGCAACAGCTGGGTCCTAGTGGCTCACGCCTATAATCCTAGCTACTTAGGAGGCTGAGATCTGAGGATTGGGGTTCATTTGAAGACAGAAGGGGCAGAATAGTTTGTGAGACTTTTTTTTGTCAGTTGTGGGGCTTGAACTCTGAGCCAGAGCGCTATCCCTCAGCTCTGCAGCTCAAGGCTAACACTCTACCACTTGAGCTACAGCGCCACTTTTGGTTTTCTGGTGGTTTATTGTAGATAAGAATTTCACGTTTCATGCCCGGGCTGGCTTTGAACCCCAATCCTCAGATCTCAGCCTCCTCAGCTAAGATTACAGGCGTGAGCCACTGGTGCCCAGCAAGACTCTTATCTCCAATTAACCACCAGAAAACTAGAAGTAGAGCTATGGCTCAAAGTGGTAGAGCACGAACCTTGAATGAAAAAACTCATGGACAATGCCTAGGCCCTGAGTTCAAGCCCTACAAGTGACAAAAAACCCAAATAAATAGAAAATGGCAACAGTTGAGCTGATTACAATTGGTTAAATTGTAAGATCAATTTGAGATAAACTGTGAGACTCTTTTCTCTAATGAACCACCTGAAAACTGAAGTGACGCTGTGGCTAAAATGGTAAAGCGCTTACCTTGAGCTGAAGAGCTCAGCAACAGTGGCTAGGCCCAGAGTTCAAGTCCCAAGACCGACAAAAAGCCAGAAGTGGAGCTGTGTCTCAAGTGGTAAAGTGCTAGTCTTTACCAAAAAAGCAGAGGCAGTGCCTAGGCTTAGTTCAATCTCTAGAATCAACTAATCACCAACCAACACACCAACCAACCCACCCCCATCCCCAGTTTGACTAGCAAGCCTTGAAAAAGTAAACTGTTTTATCTTTTAAAGTTGACTTAGGGGACTGCATTCCTCATTTAAGATCTTTGTATCTTCTCAGTTTTAATTAAAGGTCTTTCCTATTGATTTTTATAAAAAGTAATCTAATAGCTGTATGCCTGTGGCTCACATATAGAATTCTAACTACTCAGAAGGTTGAGACCTGAAGGTCTCAGTTTCTGGACAGTAGGCAGACAAGTTCAAGAGATGGTATCTGCAACCAACCATTGAAAAAGCTGGATTGGAGGGGTAGCTCAAGTGGTAGAATACCAGCTGAGTGTAGAAAACTGCTGATCCTGATTGAGAGTGAGAGGTCCTGAGTTAAGGACCTGGTACTGGCAACAAGAACCCAAAACAAAGCATTTATCTCACAAACATTTACCTCAAACTATTTACTTCAGTCTAACCAGTATTATATGTGTATGTGTGTGTGTGCACACGCGCGCGTGTGCGTGCACAGCAGTTTTCTTTGGGGAAAGGCGAGGTGGGTGGGTGGTACTAGAGGTTTGAATTCAGGGCTTTGGCAATTGTTGTTGTACCAGTTAAGCTATGCCTCCAGCTTGGAATTTTGCTGGTTATTTTGGAGATGGAGTCTAGGGAACTTGCCTTCCCTGGCTGGCCTCAACTCTCTAGATATATCAGTCTCCTTAAGAGATGGGATTATAGGTACATGCCACCACATCTGGCTGCTTAACATTATTTTGGAATGTACCTTTATGCTTCCTATATTCTTTCTATGGTCAATTGTTAAATTTCTTGATAAAAAGGCAAATTGCTGGAATATAATATTTCATTAATAAAAATTTTAACATGTGCATTATATACTACATACCTCTAATTCTTCAATAAATGCAGCTAAGTCTTCTTTCCATAAATCTGATGGACTCTTTTTCTTTAATGTATCCAGTTCTTGCTCCTTTATAACATTACCAGAAAACTGAGTTAATATGTGTACAAATAACATTTTTATGTAGCACACAACTGAGTTTTAGAATGATACTAAGTAACACATGCAATCCCATTAACAAGTTACCTTTTCATTTCTTTGTTTACATAGTTCATCCTTTTTTTCCTTGGTTAGATACCAAAGGGGCATATCAAGAAGGTAGTTGAAGGATGGCCCTGAATCTGGTACAGATTCACTCTTTTCATTGTCACTTTCTTCATTTTCTTCCTCATCTGGAACCTAAAGGGTTAATTAAGATGTAGAATTAAAATGAAATGTGAACACAGTGGTGCTTAACAAAATTGTTAACCAAGGAATTACCTTTTGTTGGGCTTCTTTCCAGGCTTTCACAGGATCTGAATCATATCCCCTCTGGATCAGAACTTTAATAAGTTCTTTCTTAGGCTTGTTTTCTAATAAAGAATGTAGAGTAGAGAGAAAATACTTTTAAGTTAAGATTTTAGGAAAGGGACAAGGTTTTACCACAATAAGTCAAAAGATTAAAGCTGTAAATAAAACTCTTTGTTTTGCACATATATATGTACATCCTGGTAAATAGACAAATCTCCATAAACTAAGGGCAAGTGTCAATTACTGGGGGCAGTCAAATAATTTGAAGTGTGATCCAATCATAATTTTTTTTTTTTTGGTCATGGGGCTTGAACTCTGGGGCTGGGAGCTGTCCCTTAGCTCTTCAGCTCAATGCTAGGGCTCTACCACTTGAGCTACAGCACCACTTCCGGTTTCCTGGTGGTTTATTGGAGATAAGTTTCATGGCCTTTTGAACTGTGATCCTCAGATTACAGTAGCTAGCATTACAGGCATGAGCCACCGGCACCTGGATCCAATCTTATTTTTTGTTGGTCATGGGACCTTAACTCTGGGCCTGGCGCTGTCCCTCAGCTCTTCAGCTAGTGCTCTACCACTTGAGCCACAGTGCAATTTCTGCTTATGTGGTACTGAGGAATTGAACCCAGGGCCTCATGCATGCAAGGCAAGCACTCTACCATTAAGCCACCTTCCCAGCCCCAATCATAATTCTTAAAGGAATGAAAATCTTTATTTTTGGTATGTTTCAGAAATAATGGGCTGGGAAGGTGGCTCAGTGGTAGAGCACTTGCCTTGCATGTTCGAGGCCCTGGGTTCGATTCCTCAGCACCACATAAGCAAAAAGAAAAAAGCCGGATGTGGCGCTGTGGCTCAAGTGGTAGAGCGCTAGCCTTGAGCTGAAGAGCTGAGGGACAGCGCCCAGGCCCAGAGTTCAGGCCCCACGACCGGACCCAAAAAAAAAAAAAAGAAAAAAGAAATAAAACCTACCTCAACTATGCTCTCTGGCTTATTTCAACACTTGATAGTACATGGTTTAGTGCCACCCACCTAAAGAGTGATTTTTCTTGTGTGCTCCATGATGCATTCCTTCCCTTTTCCCTATAATACTACTATGTTTGCTGCAGTCAATTTATTGCACTTTGAGGTACAATGAGTCATTAGCTATATTACTTTTGAGAATCCACCATCTTCCAATTAACTTGACACAGATTACAAATTTAGATTATCTATTTTTATTCCTCAAGACTGGATAATGTCTATGCTTAATTCCAGTCAGCTAAGCCCCCTTTTCCCCTCAAATCATGTCTATAATCATTTATTTTACCTTTCCTTCAAGCAGTATTTGTGGTATAAGGGGGTTGATATGCTAGTCCAAGTAATTTTAGTGTATATCAAAACAAACTTGACTATAGGTGTGGCTCAAGTGTTAAACACTTGCCTAGAAAGTTAGGCCACGAGTTCAATCCCCAACATCACAAAACAATAATATCAAGTTCTGATATTTTAGCAGGCACTTGTGGGTCTGCTTGCAATCCTAACAAACTGGGAGGCTAAAATAGGGAGGCTCATGGCTAGAGGCCAGCGTGGACAAAAAAATTTTCATATGATCCCTTTGCCAAATAGCTGGATATGGTAGCATGGCCTGTCATCCTAGCTTTGTGGAAAATACAACTGGGCAGCAAGTGAGGCTCAGTGGTAGAGCAAGCTTGAGCACAAAAAGCCCCAGTACTACCAAAAAATATGAATAAACAAAACAAAAAACTCCAAGACCATGTAACTGATCATGTCAAGCATTTCTTTGTATCATGAGAAAAATCAGCCAGTGATTTACTAATATCTTGTGTTATTATGTTTTGGAATTTGCTAGTTTAACTCAATGAAATTAGGTGGCTTTTCTAGTTAGCTCTGTCAAAAGGTAAACCTTTTTTTTATCTCTTCCTGTTTCTGAAGCTTGGTGGATTCAGAGCTTCAAGTTCTAGTCTAGCCTTTTTGAAAACTCAAGGCTGGTGCTCTACCATTCGAGCCAAACCTCTACTTCTTCCAACCTATTTCTTTAATTTTCCTTACAGTCTAGCTTTAGTAAAGACTTCCCTTCCTGGTCACTTAAACTTTTAGTAGCCTTTTTCTAAGTAGCAATTTCTAAGAAAAGTCCCAGGATAGCGGGTGGGTGGGGATGGGGGTAATGGCTCAGCAAGGTTGAGGCTCTGAGTTCAAACTAGTATGGAATTAAAAAAAAAAATTCCTTATGATTAACGATTGTTTACCTGGCCTGATTTTTTCACTCATGGGCATACATTTTATTTATAAACAACTTATAATTATTCTTCTTGCCTTTTCCATCACATTTATTGTCTCTTCTTATGATCAATCAGTTTATAAAAAGAAGGTGTTTTTGAGTTCTCAATTTTCTTCTTGTCCAAATGTCAATTAAATCTTAATTTCTTTTTTTTTTGTTGGTTGTGGGGGCTGAACTCTGGGCCTGGGTGCTGTCCCTCAGCTTTTCAGCTCAAGGCTAGCACTCTACCACATGATCCACAACACTACTTCAGGCATTTTCTGCTGAGGAATCAAACCTAGGGGCTCATGCATGTAAGGCAAGCACTCTACCTCTTAATTTTTTAAGATTTCAATCTGTGGGGTTAGGAGTATAATTCAGGGATAGAGGGCATGATGAGCACTACAGAGCCTTGAGTTTGGCCAAAAAACAAAAACAAACATAACCTCACAATCGAGGAAAAGCTAACTCTGTCAAACTAGTTGATCATCAAATGTTTACATACCAATAACAATTTTTCCATCTATTTTTTCTAAGATAAAGCGAGCCTGATTGTTCAGTTTAGCAGATTCGGCACCAAGCATTCCTAGAAGCCATTCTTTTCTTAATCCATAATATTTGAGCCTGAGTTCAAAGAAGTCTCTTAGAATATCCAACACCGTGTCATATTTCTTTAAACACCCTACATGGTCAAAAAGTACCTGGAAAAGGAAAAAGTAGTGCCAAGAATCAATAAATTGGGTAAATTTAATACAAGTGGCTTAAGATACCTTTTAAAATTGGTATCATTCTTTAATACAAGTAGAAACACACAAAACAAAACATACCATAGAATTGCAGGTGAGACTAGTTTGGAGTTTAAAGACTTTGTGTAATCCAACTCTCTCTGCTTCTGCCAGTTTTTCTTCAGTCATCTTTACAACAAACTTCACTGTAGTATCTGTATGATATTCCCTATAGTCTGTGATGAGAGGGGGTGTCTTCTCAGTGCCATTCAACATGGGTTCTAGAACCTGTTCTTTGTATGTCTAAGGAAAGAAATAAGCTTTTTATAAGTATTCCTGAGTAGACAACAGCAATATTACAGTCTTGACCATGAAATGAAAAAAAAAAATGAAATCTCTAATTCCTTACTTGGGTCCATGTTCTGATAGGAAGCTCTGAGATTTCAATGGTGGTGGAATTAAGAATAGCTACTTCACCACTAATTACATATTGATTTGAAGCCAGCTCTTCAATAGTACCCTTGAAGTTCTTGTAACTTGGCAGCTAAATTGAGATTTTAATAAAAAAAACTTTCTTAGTATAATACTAGAGACAAATCAAAGATGTTCAACAATAAATCTATATTAGCATCCTCTAAAATTCTATAGTTTACTTAAGTGAAACACGAGGAAAACTGAAGTTCCCAACAGAATAGTTACCATTGGCAAAGGTTCTTCTCCATCCATCAAACGCCGGATGTTATTTACAACTTCACGAACATCAAAGTTGGGAATTTTGCAGGACCACCCAGTTCCGATGCCTTCAGCACCATTTATTAGCACCATAGGTATAATAGGTATGTACCATTCAGGTTCAACACGTTGATTGTCATCATATAAGAACTTTAGTGTGTGGTCATCTTTTGGTGGAAATAACAACCGAGCCAAAGGGCTAAAGAAAACAAAGAATATCATTTTGAAAAACAACAACAACAAAAAAATTAGCTTTGATACTTCTACAGAAAGTACATGGGTTACTTTATATTTACCACATAAAAACCATCCTGATAATCAATACTCATTTAACATTGTTTATTATGCATTTTCTAGACACTAGATACTAGGGACATAGTCTAAACGCTCAAGTGCATGTTCTAGTAGTGTGAGGCAGTGACAATACATTTTATAGTGGTCTGCCAAAGGAGGAAAAAGTGACGAAGCTGGGGGCTCATGCTGGTAATAAACTTAGGGACTCAGAAAGCTGAAGTCTAAGGATTACAGTTTAAGGCCAGCTCAGACAGGAAAGGAAACTTCATGATACTCATATCTTCAAATAACCATTGAAAAGCCACAAATGGAACTGTGGCTTGTGGAAGAGCCCTAGCTGTGAGCAAAAAAGCTCAGGGACAGGGCCCAGGCTCTGAGTTTAACCCTCTGGACTAGCACCAAACCAACAAAAAGGGACTGAAAGGATGTTAAGACCTGGGTAGAGTGGCACATATTTATAATCCTAACACTTGGAGAGGAAGAAGCAGGAAGACTTGAGTTCAAGGATATACTAGGCTGCATAGTGAGATCCTGTCTCAAAACCTAAAAAAAAAAAAAAAAAAAAGTGAAGTCTGGCATAGAGGCCTATGCCCATAGTGCCAGTAAGTTGGAAAGGAGAATTATTTGAACTTGGGAGTTTCAGTCCAGCCTGGGTAACATAGAAAGACCCTGTATCTAAAAAAAAACCTAATAAATAAAAACAAGAGTTTTAAGAAAAATGAAGTTCTTTATGTTAAAGATTACATTTTTTTTTTGGTTGGTCGTGGGGGCTGAACTTTGGGCCTGGATGCTGTTCCTCAGCTCTTTAGCTCAAGGCTAGTGCCCTACCACTTGAGCCACAGCACCATTTCCAGCTTTTTTCTGCTTATGTGGTGCTGAGGAATCAAATCCAGGGCCTCATTCATGCGAGGCACTACCACTGAGCCAACTTGACAGCCCAGATAAGATTACATTTGAGCTGAGAAAAAACCTTGAGAGAGTAAATCATGTAGATATCTACAGCGTAGGGTACTGCAGCTGAAGCAGGGAAGGTATGAGAGGAATCAAAAGTTATGGGAGGTAGCTAAATTTACTCTGAATGAGCAGCTGGAAGGTTTTGAGCCAGGCTGACCTACTTTTGAATAATTGGCTACTATGAGAAGACACAATGAAAAGGGTAGCTTAGTGTTTTTCCAATGCAGAACTCATGGGATTTGTTGAGAAATTTGATGGAAATGTCAAGAAAAGGAATGAATATAAGCCTTTTAGCTTAAATAATTAGAATGATGGCATCTTACTTACAAAGACTGTTTCCTAGACAGTCTCAGGTGGCTCACACCTGTAATCCTAGCTGTCCAGGAGGGTGAGATCTGAGGAGAGCAGATTGAAGCTAGCCCAGATGGCAAAGTACATGGAATTATTGCCAATTAAACACCAAAAAAACCAGTAATGGAATGATGGCTCAAGTGGTAGAGCTTTAGAACTGAGCACAAAAGCTCAGGGACAGCACCCAGGGCTTGAGTTCATGCCCCAGGACTGGCACAAAAGAAAAAAAAAAAAGTTAGAACTGGAAGTGTGGCTTAAGTTGTAGAACACCAGGCCCTGGGGCGGGGAAGGTGGCTCAATGGTAGAGCGCTTGCCTTGCATGTATGAGGCCCTGGGTTCGATTCCTCAGCACCACATAAGCAAAAAGAAAAAAGCCGGAAGTGGTGCTGTGGCTCAAGTGGTAGAGCGCTAGCCTTGAGCTGAAGAGCTGAGGGACAGCGCCCAGACCCAGAGTTCAGGCCCCACAACCAGACCCCCCCCCCCCCCAAAAAAAGAACACCAGGCCCTGAACAAAAAAGCTCAAGACTCTGAGTTCAAGTGCCAATACTGATGAAAACAAAACAAAATGATAAGCACTGAGCCATGCGAGCATTTAAAGGTGGGAAAGAAGAGAAGGACCCACCAAAGAATGTTAGTAAGTGGAGAACCTTCAGTCTGTTGTCATGTAGTACGGATAAAGAAGCATTTCAAAGACTGATTAATAACCATCTTGAATACTGCTCAAAAACTGAAGAGGAGAGCTGAAAATTAACCTTTCATAATACTTATTACAGCTGACATTTCAGATCTGATAATTAGGAAAAGCCAAAGTTTTCTTGTTATCTTTTTCAAAATTGAGAGGAAGCAGGTGCTGGTGGCTCACTTCTGTAATCCTAGTTACTCAGGATGCTGAGATCTGAGGATCATAGTTCAAAGCCAACCTGGGCAGAAAAGTCCGTGAGACTTATCCCCAACAAAACACTCAGAAAATTGGAAGTGGCCCTGTGGCTCAAGTGGTAGAGTGCTAACCTTGAGCTAAAGAGTTGAAGGACAGCAAGCACTCAGGCCCAGAGTTCAGGCCCCATGACCAACAAAAAAAACAAAAACAAATTGAGAGAGGGTATCACTATGTAGCCTGTGCTAGGCTCAATTTTTCTATATAGACAGGCTAACCTCAAATTTTCAGTTTTCCTATCAGGAGTGTTGGGATAACAGACATGCACACTGTGTGTATGTGTGCATGTATGTGTATATATACATGTATATATAAAACTATTGATATTACTATCATGTTTTCTGGTGCCAGTTCTGAGGCTTAAACTCAGGGACTCTGAACTTCTGTGCTCAAGGCTAGCACTCTACCTCTTGAGCCACAGCTCTACTCTGGACCTTTTTGGTAGTTAATTGAAGGTGAGAATCTCATGGACTTTCTTGCTGGGGCTGGCTTTGAACTGTGATCCTCAGTTCTCAGCCTCCAGTGCCAAGCCCATACCAGGTTCTTTCTGCTTTTCCCACAAGGCTTGAACTCTGATCCTCATGCTGATTGCTTAGCCACCTACCATTTAAATCATACATCCAGTCCTGCTTTTTTTGCTGGAGGAGAAACCTAGTGGACTTTTGTGCCTGGGTAGAGTTAGGACTACAATCTTCTTGATTTTAGGCTCCTGAGCAGTTGGATTATAGGTGTGAGCCACTGGTGCCCAGGTTGCCTCATTTTTTTGCCTGTACTGGGGCCTGAGTTGAACTCAGGGCCTAGACACTGTCATTTATCTTTTCTGCTCAAGCCTTGTGCTGTTCTACCACCTGAACTACAATTTCACGTCTGGCTTTTTGGTGGTTAATTGGAGTGTCATGGACTTTTTTGCTAGCTCAAAACTGTGATCTTCCAATCTCAGCTTTGTAGGTAGCTAAGATTACAAGTGTGAACCACTGTTTTCTAACCTTGCTGATATTGACCATTTTGGGCCAGAAAATTCTTTGTTGTAAGGATTTGATTTGGGCTATTTGTAAATGCCAGTGTTTCCTTCCTAAATAACTGAATTTTTCCATTTTGGGCTTATACTGTACCAAGACTGGAATGGCAAGAAACTAGAAATTGAATTAATACTCACCTGAGCATTGTAAAGATGTATCGAGGGCTAGCAGAGTCTTTGCCACCATGCAGCCTGGTACCGAACTGACCAATGGGCTGCAATAGGTTCAAATTATTGCTACCCAAAAAATTCTGAGCCAAATTGATAATGGTCATCATTAATGACATCTGGGTGGGGGAGAGGGTGGAGAAACAACAAAAGATTCATTAATCTGACCTGAAGGTTTTTTATAATACATATACTTTTAAGACTAACTCATACTATAATCTTATAGTCTTATGAGGTTTAGAAACATCTACTAATTTTTTTCCCCTAGATAACAGACAGAAGTAATACCCAGTATTTCTGGTTCCAGGTTTAGAGTTCTTGGTTTCTAATGATTTCTACCTATTAAGTCCCACTCAAATTTGAAGAAATGTTTACCTCTCTTTATGCTCAGCAAAATGAAGTGTTTCCACCTCTGTCACATTTTAAATTTCTATTCTAACATGTGGCATCTTATTTTGTAGGGTACGCTGGCTCTCTAGCTAAACTAGACTACTGCAAAGCTAGGGAACATATTTTAAATTTATCCCTATATATTGTGTATAAGGAAAGCATTCCAAAAATGTTGTATGAATATTAGCTCTAATTTACTTTTGGCTAGTCCCAGAGTTTGAAATCAAGGACACCTGATCAGCTTGCTTGCTTGCTTGGCTAGTGCTCTATGCCACCAGCCTAGATTTATGCTAGTTTCGGAGATGGAATCCTGTTAAGAGTTTTTCTGCATTGGCTGGTTCTGAACTGCAATCTCCAGGTCTGCTTCCAGGATAACTAGTATTGTAGGCATGAGCCACTGGCACCTTATATTTTGTTTTAAAGTAGTAAGACAACATTTGCATTTAAGTTTGTAGAAACTCATAGGCAATCTAGTTTTTTAAAAGTGTCATAAATGCTGGGTACCAGTGCCTCATACTGTAATCCTAGCTACTCAGGAGGCTAAGATCTGATGATTGAGGTCAGAAGCCAGCTTAGGCAGGAAAGTCTGTGAAACTCTTATCTCTAATTACACAGGAAAAATGGAAGTGGAACTGTGTCTTAAAGTGGTTGAGTGCTAGCCTTCAGTGAAAAAGCGCAGGGAGAGTGGGCAGGTCCTGAGTTCAAGCTTTATCATCAAAAACCCCCTCCAAAACAAAAAAAAAAGTGTCACACAGAAGCCAGGTGCTGGGCTGAGAAGGTGGCTCAGTGGTAGAGCGCTTGCCTTGCATGCATGAGGCCCTGGGTTCAATTCCTCAGCACCACATAAGCAAAAAGAAAAAAGCCGGAAGTGGCGCTGTGGCTCAAGTGGTAGAGCGCTAGCCTTGAGCTCAAGAGCTGAGGGACAGCGTCCAGGCCCAGAGTTCAGGCCCCACAACTGGACCAAAAACAAAAAACAAAAAACACACACAAAAAAAGAAGCCGGGTGCTGGTGGCTCACACCTGTAATCCTAGCTACCCAGGAGGATGAGATCTGAGAATCCTGGCTTGAAGCCAGCCCAAGAAAAGTCCCCATGAGACCCTTATCTCCAACTAGCCACTAGAAAACCACAAATGGTGCTGTAGCTCACAGTCATAGAGCACTAGCCTTGGGTGAAAAAGCTCAGGGACAGTGTCCAGGCCCTGAGTTCAAGCCTCATGACTGGCCAAAAGTGGGGGAAAAAAAGGTTCAGGAACAGTGTCTAGGTCCTGAGTTCAAGGCCCAGGACCAACATAAAACAAAACAAAATCAAAAACACTAAGAACAGTTCAATCATAAAATAACCAATATACATTCATGTAAAGCCAAACAATTCAGTTACATCTAAAAAGTCAACAATTTGGGGTATGCCCTTCTTCATATTTTAAGTATTTCCCACCTCTTTTATTTTACACCTGCCAATGGATAATGCCTATAAACCAAAATTAGTGTACACAATTTTAAGTTTTGTCTTTGATTCCATACACATACACATCACAATTTTGTAACAGTAAATATTCATTTTGGATGCCTACATTTTGACATAATGAAATTATATTAACTATCAATAAACATATTCTTTTTTTTTGCCAGTTCTAGGGCTTGAACTCAGGGTCTGGACACTGTCCTTGAACTTCTTTTGTTCAAGGCTAGCACTCTACCACTTGAGCCACAATGACACTTCCAGCCTTTATTGTGTATATGGTACTAAGGAATTGAACCCAAGGCCTCATGCATGCTGGGCAAGCACTCTACCACAAGCCACCTTCCCAACCATAAATATAGATTCTTATAGGGATGTTGTTTTAGAAATATAATTGTTAGGTCAAAGGGTAATTACATTTTACAGTTTGGTAAGTTTTACCAAATTGTTTTTTTAACTATATATAGCAGCTTAGACTTGCATCAAATATGTTTAGGGAAGGACTGTGCAATACTTTATGCTATAATGCTTTCTGAAAACATAACAGATCATGTATTTACCTCACCATGATGATAAGAGGACATCTCTGCCACTGACCCAGCTAACTGGGCAACCTTTACCTCTCGTTTGTCATTCCGTTTGAAACAAGTAAACAAAACTTTTCTCTGACCTGGTTTCAAACCTTTAAAATGAAAGAACAATCATTAGTATCCTCAATTTAACAATTTTTGAGTATTAATTTATATTTTAAAAACAGATTAACAAATCATAACTCACCATCTACCATAGATGGGATAGATCTCTCATTATCAGAATTTGAGAACAGGATAAGTTCCTTGTTTATGAAGTCATTGTACGTCAGATAAGTGGTAGTTTGTCCATATAAATAATCCTAGGGGACCAAGATAGTATCACATGATCTAGCTTAAAATAAAACATGGGTCTTAACAATATTTAACAAAAAAGCTTAGGAAATCACTATATGCCTTTTTTTTAAAAAAAAAAATCAGTTCTGGAGCTTGAACTCTGGGCCTGGGTGCTGTCCCTGAGCTCTTGAGCTCAAGGAGAGTGCTCTACCACTTTGAGCCATAGTAACACTTCTGGTTTTCTGGTGGTCAATTGGAGATGAGTCTCACGGACTTTCCTGCCTGGGCTGGCTTTGAATTGTGACCCTAAGATCTCAGCCTCCTGAGTAGAGAAGATTACAGGCATGAGGCACCAGTGTTCAGCCACTATACTTAAGACCCTCAAAAATTTAATTATGCAGAATCTTTTTCTTGTGTGCATGGGTGTGTGCGTGCACGCTAGTCTTGGGATTTGAACTCAGGGTCTGGGCTCTGCCCGAGATTCTTTTCTCAGGAATTATGCTCTACTACTTGAGCTACAGTTCCACTTGCAGCATTTTTTGGGTGGTTAATTGGAGAGAAATCTCATAGACTTTCTTGCCCAGGCTGGCTCTGAACCATGATCCACAAATCTCAACCTCCTGAGTAGATAGGATTACAGGTATGAGACACTGATGCCCAGCCCATTTTGTTTTAAAGATAAATCAAGTTTATTATTACAAAGTATTACTCATGACTTTAAGATTTTTTTTTGGCTTTTAAAAAACTTCACAGGATCACTTATATGTGTAGTCCATCATTGTTTGAAACACTTATATGGTACGTGGCTATGGTTATTATATTGATTTTTTTTACTTAAATAACTTCATGTAAGTTTTAATTTGCTATAATGTCAATCCTAAAAGATAAATTGAATAGCACACTTTATGGGATACATTTAAAATGTTTACCTCAGGAAGGCCAAGTAACTTCCGTTGTCTTCTATCCTCCATAAAATTAGTTAGCCATTCCTTTCGATCATCTATCTGTTTCTTGCTAAAAGCCTACAAATTAGAAGATGAAAAAGATGTCACCATTACCCAAAAGGTTCCAGAATCTCTCTCTGTTTTTGCCAATCCTGGGGCATAAACTCAGGACTTGGGTACTGTCTCTGAGCCTCTGTGTTCAAGGCTACCACTTGAACTACAGCATCACTTCTGGCATTTTCTGAGTACTTTATTGGAGATAAGAATCTTATGTACTTTTCTGCAAAGGGTGGCTTCTAACCCAGATCCTCAGATCTCGGCCTCCTCAGTAGCTAGGATTACAGGTGTGAGCCACCAACACCCAGCCAAAATATCTTTTAAAAGAAACAACAAAAATCCTGCTTTTTAAAATATCCAATTCCTTCTCTAGGACATGTTTACTGGAAACATTGGCTGACGTAGTGATTTTTCATTATATAACTCAATTTTACCAGGCTGATTGCAGCATCATCTTCAGGTCCAGAATATTTGAATTGGATTCGATGTCTTTTCATATCTGCAAAGTATTCCTTAGCTTCTTTTGATGTGCTGGTGCCCAAACCTACAAAATCAAAATATCATTCAGCCATTTAATCTTGTATAATAGGACCTATCAAAATAGAAATTTTTTCTTTTTGCCAGTCCTGGGACTTGAACTCAGGGCCCGGGCACTGTCTCTGAGCTTCTTTTGCTCAAAGATACCATTTTACCACTTGAGCCAAAGCTCTACTTCCAGATTATTTTGTTTATGTGGTACTGAGGAATCAAACCCAGGGCTTCATGCATGCTAGGTAAGCACTCTACCATTAAGCCACATTCCCAGCGCTCAAAATAAGAATTTTTATGTTTTATTACAAACCTTTGTAATATTTGACTTTCCATTTTTTATGATTTGGAGTAGAACTTTTCCATTCTTCAAATTCAGGAAGGCTGTAGAATGCCATTTCTTGCTTGTTTTTAGACACCTATGATAAAGAAGACTTTGTTTTAACTCTGTACAATATGGGCTCCCCTGTCCACTATTACACTACCCAAGAGTTATCTGTATTACCAGGACTGAGCAGCTGTGCCTCAGAATATCTATTTTTGTATCCTAGAAATTAGTATACCTTCACAATGGGAGTGATAAATTCCTCCAGAAAACGATGTCGCAGAAGGGAGGGCCAGTTGTGATGAATAAAATTAATTAGCAAACCTTTGATATGGGAACCATCTTGGTCCTAGAAATATTTGAAAAGTCAAAGTACAAAAGAATTATTTAGAAATTAAATGAATTAGGATTGATTTACTAGTAATTTCTAAAAAATTGTTCTACAGGGGTTGGACAGAGAGGCTATTTCACAAGTGTGGTAACACAGGCCTGCAATTTTAGAAGTCAGGAGAGTAACAAGTCTGATGCCTGTCTAGGTTAAATATTAAAACCCTGAGTCAACCAACAAAAGGCTATTTAAAAGTAAGTCCAAGCCAAGTGTCTATGGCTCTTGCCTGTAATCTTAGCTACTCAAGAGGCTAAGATCTGAGGATAAAGGTTAAATGCCAGTCCAGGCAGGAAAGTCTGTGAGAATCTTACCTCCAATTAGCTAACAAAAAAGCTGGAAGTGGAGCTAGAATGTTAGCCTTGAGAAAAAGAGCTCATGGACAGCTCTTAGGCCCTGAGTTTAAGCACCAGGACTGGAACACATACCAAAAACTTAAATCTAACCTGTAAATGTAATATGAGTATCTAATTAGGCATTGATTGGGGATAAATCAATCTCCTACTAATATTTCTTTTATTGCAGAAAAGTAGTCAATAAAAGATGCCTAGGTAGTTGCATAGGTTTGTACACAGTCAAGAAACTGAGGATTGTATTTACACATGAGATTCAGACTAAATAGTGGGGCAAAATAGTGTGATCATCTCAAAACTATAACACATTTAATTTAACAATCTAAAATAAATCTGACCTGATCTGTCATAATCATTATCTTTCCATAACGAAGAGTCTTCAATGAATCTTCATCTTCATAGTTTTTTTTATACTGAAGACCAACAATCTTGATGATATTGTTAATTTCTGCATTTTCCATGATCTGAAGTGGATATATTAGGTATCAAAAAATAAATAGTTTTGCTTATAAAATTGAAAACACCAAAGAAATAAGACACTATATGTTTCTTGAGTTTTCTTTTGAACTCTAGTATTTTGAATATACTTTAACAAGCCAGAAAGGTCTATAAAGATAGACAGGTACTGGTGGCTCACATCTATAATCCTAAGTACTCAGAAGAGTCTGAGGACTGAAGTTCAGGGATGGCCCAGGGAGACAAATCCTGAAAGTATCTCTTTAACCAGCAAAAAGCTAAAACTGGAAGTGTGGCTCAAGCAGAAGAAGACCAGCTCTATATGTTGCCCAATGTGCTGCGAACCAAACCTAAAGCTTTCTGTATGCTAAAGTACACACAATTTCTTAAAAGGCAGAAATCTAAGATATATTTCAAAATGTTCAATGAGGGCATGGAATACAAGCATAGAGCACTGCATCATAAACTAGATTTAGATTCCTCCACTTTTTTTTTTTTTTGCAGTTCAGGGGATTAAACCTCTGCTTTGTATATATTAGGAAAGCATCCTACCAATTGAGTTATATCAATAGCCAGGGATTCAGATTCTAAAGATAGTTTATATTCTACCTGTTTATGAGAAGCTTCTCGGACATTGAGTATTTTTCCTCTGAGAGGGAAAACCCCATATTTGTCTCTCCCAACTACACCAAGGCCTGATACAGCCAAAGTTTTGGCTGAGTCTCCTTCAGTCAGGATAAGTGTACACTCCGTAGAGTTTCGGCTCCCTAAAAGAAAAATACACAAATTAATTTTAGCACTTTTAGCTCAATCTCAAATATACTAACTCAGACATCCTGGCAAGAGCCCAAAACACAGATAATTTATAATTTGGTGTTGGTTTAGGAGTAAAATGGAATCAGTAATAATTAGATATACAGAAAGTATAAAATACAATACTGAGCTTCATTTTTTTGCAGTCTTAGTTATCATGATCAACTGGTTCAAAAATTTAGATGGAAAATGTAAAAAACAAACAATCTATTAAGTTTTGAATTTGGCACTGTTTTTTTTTTTTTTTTTTGGGTCCAGTCGTGGGGCCTGAACTCTGGGCCTGGGTGCTGTCCCTCAGCTCTTGAGCTCAAGGCTAGCGCTCTACCACTTGAGCCACATCGCCACTTCTGGTTTTTTTCTTTTTGCTTATGTGGTGCTTAGGAATCAAACCCAGAGCCTCAGACATGCAAGGCAAGTGCTCTACCACTGAGCCACCTTCCCAGCTGGAGTTTTATGATGAAACCTCACACAATCTCACTTATCTCACGGACTTTCCTGCCTGGGCTGGCTTTGAACTGTGATCCTCTGATCTCAGCCTCCTGAGTAGCTAGGATTACAGAAGTGAGCTACCAGCACCTGGCTAGTTTCTTAATTTCTCACAATATTTTTATTCCTAATAAGCAGTCATATAATCGTATTGTATCAAAAATATTTGTTAGGTAAGAAGTCATTGTATATTTTTTTTTTGGGGGGTCCGGTCGTGGGGCCTGAACTCTGGGTCTGGGCGCTGTCTCTCAGCTCTTCAGCTCAAGGCTACCACTTGAGCCACAGCGCCACTTCCGGCTTTTTTCTTTTTGCTTATGTGGTGCTGAGGAATCGAACCCAGGGCCTCAGGCATGCAAGGCAAGCGCTCTACCACTGAGCCACCTTCCCAGCCCATGTATAAATATTCTTGCTTTTATATCCCTACCCAAATCATCTCAATATTATTTATAACAGCTCCAAATTGAAAATGACTGAAGTGGTCAATAACAGGAAATTGGAAAAAATACCCATGCAAAGTATGGAAAGCATTGAAAGTGTACCTGCATCATTGGCATCATCAAGTTTGGGAATTCCTTTGATTCTATTATGTTTTACAGCTGAACACTTCTTGTTTAACTGGACTTGGGCCTTAAACTTCACCCAATTTAGTATGCTTTCTACAATACCACAGCCAGTTGCCTGAGAACAAAAAGATTCATATTGGGAAAGAAGAGTTCTACCAAATCTAGAATACAAGCAAGCTCCCAGGAAAATAAACAATCCAAAGACTGAAAAAAGAGGTAGAATAATATCTTTCGATATTCCCATGTTGGGTTTTCCCTTAACATGAGGAAGGTGATTCCTTTTGGTTCATCCATTTAATAAGTATTTTCTATGTTCTTTTATTGTGTCGACACTAAGCTAGTTGTTGAAGACTTTAGTTAAATACAATGATTATAGCAAAGTAGTCATTAAACTTTGTCCACATGGAGTTAGAAGTTATAATATGGAAGACAGATAATAAGAAATTACAAGCATAATGCCAAATTATGATTAAGTAAGATGTTTGGTGCATAACAGTAATAATAATAGTATGGGTGCAATATTTTATTAGCTGGAGGTAAGGGTAGAAAGTAAAGGCTTTACTGAGGAAAATGGATTTTGGACTTTTTTTTTTTTTTTTTTTTTTTTTTTTGGGTCCGGTCGTGGGGCCTGAACTCTGGGGCTGGGCGCTGACCCTCAGCTCTTCAGCTCAAGGCTAGCGCTCTACCACTTGAGCCACAGAACCACTTCCGGCTTTTTTCTTTTTGCTTATATGGTGCTGAGGAATTGAACCCAGGGCCTCGAGCATGCAAGGCAAGCACCCTACTACTGAGCCACCTTCCCAGCCCCTATTTTGGACTTTCTTGAGTAGAAGTCATTAAAATATTTCAAGAAAGGGCTGGTAATGTGGCTTAGAGGTAGAGTGATTGCCTAGCATGCATGAAGCTCTGGGTTCAATTCCTCAGTACCACATACACAGAAAAAGCTGGAAGCGGTGCTGTGGCTCAAGTAGTAGAGTACTAGCCTTGAGCAAAAAAAGCAGCTCAGGTACAATGCTCAGTCCCTGAGTTTAAGCCCTAGAACTGGCACAAAAAAAAAAAAAAAAAAAAAAAAGGAAAGATTTCAAGAGAAGCTAGACCCCAGTGGCTTTTTAACTAAGATAGGAAATAGTTTTGTGGTTGGAGAGAAAGAGGTTCCTTGTAAAGAGGGTCAATGAATATGGAGATAACTAGTTCAGTTTGTATGTACCGGGGAATTACAGGCATGCTGATTGTTAAGGACTCTATAAAGTTAAGGAAGACTAGTGAAATAAAAGGCTTTTAAGAAACAAAAACAAAACAAAAAGCCCTTCCTTTTCAAATTAGGGCTTGACTTGGTGTGGCTGTATATACCTTCAGTTTTGCACTTGGGTGGCTAAAGCAAGAGAATAACAAGTTGGAGGCCCGCCACCAACTTACATAGTAAGTTTAAGACCAATGTGGTCTTCATAGGGACACCCTGTTACAAAAAACAAACAAAACAAAATAAAGCAAAAAAAAAAAAAAACAGATTAGGAAGATTTGGAGAAGTTTGGGAGGAATCCTTATTTCTGCAAAGCTGAGAAAAATAATGAAAAATAAAGTGAGATACTTCTGTTATTTCCCTCTCAGTACTCACCGCTTTGATGAATTTTTCACTTAATTGACATGTTGACCCAAAGCTCTTGGCTTGTAAAGTCATGTTTTCTTTTGTCTGAGAGTCAAAAGTTGGGTTTTCAATTAAGGCATTCACAAAAATCCACATGTGATTTTTCACCTGCAATAAAAGTTGACATACTCATTAAAATGTACTATGCTTTACTTATAGGCTTTACTCTTCCTTAACTTTAGAACAAGAAAGAAATGCTAAAATACCATACCTGATGTGCTTTTACTGCAACACCACCCTTGTTCTTCTTCTTCACGACATCAACAAGTTTACTCACAATCTGATCAGCTACATAGTCAACATGTCTGCCACCCTAATGAAGAAAAGTTATCACACTGTAAAACTGTTCTCAAAATTACAATAATCAAAACTTAAAAAATGAAGCTTCCGTTACCCAACTCCATTTAACATTATTATTTATTAAAACAGTAAGAATACATTATAAAATTACCTTGGAAGTAGCAATGCTATTGACAAAGCTAATTTGCTGAAATCCTTTTTCACTCATTGTTAAGCACACTTCCCATCTGTGGTTTACTTGTTCATGTATTACTTTCAATGGGTTGCCAGTTTCATCTAACTTATCCTTCAGATACATATCCACATAGCTACGGAATCCTTTCACCTGTAGAGGAGTTCAACATAATGATATTAAAAAAAAAACCACTCATAAAAATAGAGCAAAAAAATAGATGAAGAATTTTTGAAACTAATGAAATGATGCTCACTGACGGGCTAATGTTCATTTAAAGTGCACAAAAGTGTTTCTCTGAGGAAAATTTTAGTATGTTAAAATGAACTGATTTAAAAATAAGAAATTTCGGGGCTGGGAAGGTGGCTCAGTGGTAGAGTGCTTGCCTTGCATGCCTGAGGCCCTGGGTTTGATTCCTCAGCACCACATAAGCAAAAAGAAAAAAAAAAGCCGGAAGTGGCGCTGTGGCTCAAGTGGTAGAGCGCTAGCCTTGAGCTAAAGAGCTGAGGGACAGCGCCCAGGCCCAGAGTTCAGGCCCCACGACTGCAACCCCCCCCAAAAAAAAAGAAATCTGGTATTAATTTCTTTTCAGAAACTTATCTGAGAAATGATAAGAAAAATGACCAGGGCTAGGAATGTGGTAGAGTGTTTGCCTAGCATGCATGAAGCCCTGGGTTCAATTCCTCAGTACCATATAAACAGAAAAAAGCTGGAAGTTGTGCTGTAACTCAAGTGGTATAGTATTAACCTTGAGCAAAAGCAGCTCAGTAACAGTGTCCAGGCCATGAGTTCAAGCCTCAGGACTGGCAAAAAAGAAAAGAAACTAAAAGGCTACTAAAGGTTTAAGTGATCAGGAAGAAAGTTTTGACTAAAGCTAGACTGTAAGACTTGATCGTATACATATATATACATATATGATCAAATGCTGGTGTATCACACCATAATCCTAATTACTCAGGAGGCTGATATCTGAGGATTAAGGTTTGAGCCCAGCCTATGCAGAATAGATCTAACAGTCAGAAGTAGAGGTGTGGCTCAAGTGGTAGAGTGCGATCCTTGAGCAAAAAAGCTAAGGGACAGTGCTCAGACCCTGAATTTAAGCCCTAGCACCAGATAATACTCACTGGAAGCTTATTTCCATTAAGAAAGACTTTGACATCTTTAGTTGATCCGGCAATATCATATGCTCTTCTAACCATTAGTGCAACAATATCTTTGTCTAGGTTTTGCATTTTGAACTTGGATAAATCAGGCTGGAAGGTGACGCATGTATAATCTTCTCCACTAAAGGGCTTGAGCTCCATCTCACCAGCTTTCCCCATGTTATTCATCCATGTCTATAGAAGAATAGAAAACATAAAATACAAATGTGAAAAATTTAAATACAACCTAGTATACGCCATGAGCTATTTCTCATTTAATAGCTTATAAATGTTAAACAACCATTAATGACATAAGTAGCTACATTAGTTTATAATCAAGGTACAAAATATCTATTTACTTGCCTGTTTGAACATTTTCTTGTACTCTCTACTGGCTGTTTCCACAGTAAATTTGGTACTGAATATGTTACACAATTTGGCTCCATAGCCATTTCGACCACCTGAACAAGTAAATATTTTTGTTACCATATATATAGAGAGAGATACAGGTATATATTTGTTATCTCATTAACAGCTTTCTTTTCTTCTTTTTCTCTCTTTTTAAAAATTTCTGCTACTGGGGTTTGAAGCCAGGGCCTTGTGCCTGCTCAGCTTGTTTGCTCATCTAGTATTCTCTGATTTGAGCAATGCTTGGTTATTTTGTTTTTTTCTCTTTAGTCCTAGACAGGACTTGAATTGGAACTTGCTTTCTACTCATTGGCATGCACCCTACCACCTGAGCCACGCCTCCAACCCCAAATGCTTGGTTATTTTGGAGATGGGAGTATTATGGACTTTCTTCCCTATACTGCCTTTAAACTTTGGATCCTCTACATCTCAGTTTCCTGAGTTGTTAGGATTATATGCATGAGCACTGGCTTTATTTCTTAATACTCGCAAGGCTATTCAATTATACAGGCTGAGTTCCATACTTTATTTAGGTTTCTTTTCCCCCTGTATTTTTTTTTTTTTTTGTCGGTCATGGGGCTTGAACTCTGGGTCTGGGAGCTATCCCTCAGCTCTTCAGCTGAAGGCTAGCACTCTACCACTTAAGCCACAGCACCACTTCCTGTTTGGAGTGGTTTATTGGAGATAAAAGTCTCACGGACTCTCCTGCTAGGGCTGGCTTTGAACTGTGATCCTCAGATCTCAGCCTCGTGAGTAGCCAGGATTACAGGTGTGAGCCACCAGCGCCTGGCTTTTCCCCTGTATATTAACCCTTGTGCCATAGATAGACATTAAACAGATTTTTCTTTTACAGCAGCAAATAAGCTCTTAGTTTCTTTCAATAGACTGTACCTGTTACTTTCTTTTCATCATCGTCATAGTTACTGGAAGTTAAGAGATGTCCAAATATGAGAGCAGGAACATACATCTTTTCAACTTTATGTTCAACAACAGGAATTCCTTTTCCATTATTCCATATACTAATTAAATTGTTTTCCCTAAAAAAAGATTGAAAATTTATTATATAGAAACTGCTAAACTGTTTAATATTTTAAAATATTTAAATGCTATTATTTCTAGCATACCTAAATTCACAAGCCTCAATTTTATTATGACTCTTTTCATATGTATTTTTGCTTACAGTCTTTTCCACCATGTTTAGTTCCTGACACTACTGAAATAGGAACCAGGAGAGGGTGTGGGGAGAAACCTTTTCCAACACCTGGGTAGACACTGATAATGTTGAAAAAATACAAAATTTTAAATGTTGGGATAAACAAAGGAAATTATGCTCAGCGGAAAGGACAAAAGTTGGAAAAATACTAGAACATGTCTAATAGTACCATCTGCCAATATCCCTAGTTCCTTTACCTTTCCTATCCAAATATGCATTTTGCAAAAATAGATAAACGGAAGAACATTATCCATTATGAGCTGCCTGACTTGCTAATAAAATGTTGAAATCTTACTTGGACTTGTCTCTAGGATATTTTAGAGTCTTAGACAACAATACATTTTAGTTTTGATAGGGCACACGCTATAGTTCTTATTTCAAATAGCAATGTTGGATTAATATTATCTATGAAAAGAACAATTAAAATTAGCTCAATATTTTTTTCTTTTGGTCATTCATGGAGCTTGAACTCTGGACTGGGCACTGTCCCTCAGCTCTTTAGCTCAAGGTGAGTACTCTACTACTTGAGCCACAGTGCCACTTGCCCTTTTCTGTTGGTTAACTGGAGATAAGAGTCTCATGGACTTTCCTGCCTGGGCTGGCTTTGAATGGTGATCCTCAGATCTCAGCCTCCTGAGTAGCTAGGATTGAGCCACCAGTGCCCAGCCAGCAAAATATTTCTTGAAAGATGATATGCTCCTGAGGAGGAGCATTCCAGTATATTAACCATCACTGACACATTCAGTCTTGATCATAGTTTATTCTAACTGACTAGGCTAGTGAAAAAGGTGAAACAAGTCATCTGACCACTCACCAATAAACACTAGCATTTAAAACCAGAAATGCTAGATCACGTTATTCTTTACCACCACCTGCTGGCTTACTATTTGAATAACATGAAAAAAAGCTTAAACTCTAGATTCCTGAATGCTTTTTATTCAAGCTCAATTTCTAGAGATGCTGCCCATATTATTTAGGCCTTGTCATCATATCTGCACATTATTTTGAAATAATTCGGGAAAACAAATGAGATTAAATATGAGAATATTAACCACTGTTAGAACTTGGTGGCAAGTGCCCACAGACTACTCATTTTAGCATTCTCCTTTTCTGTATTCTTGTATCTTACAAAAATAGCCATTTTTCCTCAAATCGAAGTAAATACAACAATAACAATGAACTATAATAAACAAAATACTAATACATACGGGTCAATTGTGACTCTAATACAAGACATTTTGGGGTCCCTTTGCTTATTATCGGCAGCATTAACTGAAAGAAAAATGAAAATGTTTTAAAACACACAAACTCTACAGCATAAGGAAAATATTCCCTAATAATAAAGTAGCATTAACAAGATGTTAAAAATTACCAATTTTGTTTATAGAATGATTTATATGGAAAAATTTAACTTCTTGGACTGCAGTAGACTGGCTCACTTTGGGCAGGGGGTAGAGGGGATAGTAGTGGTAGTGCTGGTACTAGGACTTGAACTTAGGCTTAGTTTTTTTTGGTCACAGCTATCACTGGAGACACATCACCAGTTCCAGGATTTTGCTAGTTAATTGGAGGTTAAGAGTCTGATAGATTTGTCTACCTGGGTTGGCTATGAGCCAGGATTCTTAAATCTCAGCCTCCTGAGTAGCTAAGGTTATAAGTATGAGCCATCTATGCCTGGCTGACTTCTTTATTCAACAACTAATTGTGTAAAATGACAGATTTTTTTTTTTTTTTGCCAGTCCTGGGGCTTGAACTCCACCTGGGCACTGTCCCTGAACTTTTTGCTCAAGGCTAGCCATAGTGCCACTTCTGGCTTTTTGTTTCTGTGGTACTGAGGAATTGTACCCAGGGCTTCATGCATCTAGCATGTATGCTAGATATTCCCAGTCAGGAGCTCTTGTTAGAAGTTTTGGTATAAATGATATTCTTAAGGATTTTTATATGCATGAACTTACCTAGAATCTCATCAAAGATTTTGTACAAACCAGGAACAAAAGTGACTTCTCTATAGTTAATGCCAATTTCTTCATCATAAACCCACAAATGCTAGAATGAGGCAAAGAAATGATTATTTTTATGCTATATTTATTATTTTGTCATTACTGTAAAATTTCCTAAATACTACAATGTGTGTGTGTGTGTGAGGATAGGCCAGTTCCAGTGACATCAATGCACAAAGTAAAGAAAACTAACCTGGCAGAGTATTTCAGCTATTAAGTTAAATTGCATTTAACTGGCTTGATTTTTTTACCTGGGTCACTAATTCCACAGATCCAATGTAGGTGTCTGGGCGGAGCAAAATGTGTTCCAATTGTGTTTTCTTTTGATAGATCCTTTCAATAGACAGTCTTTTCTTAGCATCTTCATTTTTCTTTTTGTTCATTTGCATATTTTCACTTAAAGGCTAGCCATTAAAAAGAAAGATTTTTTTAAAAAAAACCATAAGTTAATCAGAAGTGATAGTCAAGACTCTTACTATGCTGATGCCCTTCAACACACTACCTCAGGATTTGCAACCTGGCAGTATTGGTGAAGTTCATATAGTTTTGAAAAATCAGGAATTTGAGGTTCACTGGAGCCAGGCTCCCAGGTGTCTGTTTGAAATAAAGACTGTGTGTGTGTGAGCGCAGGCTCTTACTGGGACTTGAACAGGGCCTGCCTGGGTACTATCCCTGAGCTTTTTCACTCAAGGCTGGTACTCTTATCATTGACTTTCGGATTTTGGTGGCTATAGAAATGCATCTCACAGGCCTTCCTGTCCAGGCTGGGTTCGAACCATGATCCCCTGGACCTCGGCCTCCTGAGTAGCTAAAACTAGAGGCGCAAACCACCAGCGACCGGCGAAATAAAGGCATTAGAAAAAAAAAATATCTCTGCTGGGTAGCCGACGTGAGTGCAGGGGGAGTTGGGGGGGGTGGTGCTACTAACTTGCAGGAGGGCCGTCTCCCGGACCCCTGGGGTTCGCCGGGTGCTCAGCGGGGGCACTGCGCCACAGCCTCGCGAACTTCCAAGATGGGCGACAGTCAACCCCCAGGTTCACAGCCTGCTAGGGGACCAACTGAACCCCACCCCGGAGGAACAAGACACAGCAAAACCGCACTCAATATCCCCACTCAGCAATTGTACTTCACTGCTAGTACCGGAAGGGGCTTCACCCACTCGGCGACTCCCACACGGCCCGGCCCGGGACACGCGAGGCCCGTCGCGGTCCCCGCGAGCCTCTCCCCTCACCCACGGAGAGACCCACCGAGGCGCCACCGCCCGACCCCTGCCGCGAGCTGTACCTGCAGCGGCGACACCTCCATAGTGACGGTCGTAAAGAGTCTCGAGAACCCCGAAAAAAAGCACACAAACTACGAAACCCACTGCTCCACCAAGGGATGACGCGACTCCGGACCGCTCTTCTCCACAGCCGCCGCGCGTCGGTTAAAAAGAGCGCCTCTCGTTTCATTTGAAATCTCTTCTGCCCGCCCAAATCAGATAAGCCAATCACTGGCTCGCTCTCACCGGGCTTAGTCTAGAAGAACCAATCGCAATGGGACTTTTACATGCACCAATGAAAAGCTTGAGGAAGCTCGCCGGTTGGAATGAACCGTGTGGGTCAGGGAGGCCGGACTCGAGGAGTTCAGAAACGCACTACATTGAGGCATCGCGGAATGACTGACAGGGAATTTAGCCAATAAGAAGGGCCCAACTTGTCCTGGCCTCTGTTGGGGCGGAGAAAAACTCGTGGAGAGACCGGAAGCTTCTAGAAAGGGTCTCAGGGCTGGTCTGGGGTGGCTAACGTAGTGAAAAGAAGGAAAGGGTGTTTATTCCTCAGGAACGGCTGCCTTTTTCCAGATTCCCTAAAATGAAAAACGAAACCCTCACCGCCCTCCCATGTCCCCCGCGTCTCCCGTAGTTGTTAGGGAGAGGAATGGGAACTCCCTGGTTCCTCTGAGGAAACTGAGCGCCCGGGCTTTCCGTACGCGCCGTCCGGCCCGAGCATCCTCCCCGCCCCCGGCGGCTGAGTCTCCCTGCAAAGTGCTTCCTCGGCGGCTTTTCGTTTCCATATAATGGATGGGCGGGGGTGGAGAGGTTGTGGCAAATGGAGGGGTGTGTGCGCGTGGCGTGTGTGTGTGTATGCGCGCGCGTGCGTGTGTGTGTGTATGCGCGCGCGTGCGTGTGTGTATGCGCGCGCGAGCGTGTGTGTGTGCGCGCGCGAGCGTGTGTGGGCGTGCGTGTGTGTATGCGCGGGCGTGCGTGTGTGTATGCGCGGGCGAGCGTGTGTGTGTGCGTGCGTGTGTGTGTACGCGCGCGCGTGCGTGTGTGCGCGCGCGAGCGTGTGTGCGTGCGTGTGTGTGTATGCGCGGGCGAGCGTGTGTGTGCGTGCGTGTGTGTGTGTATGCGCGCGCGAGCGTGTGTGTGTGCGCGCGCGCGCGAGTGTGTGTGTGCGTGTGTGCGCGCGCGAGTGTGTGTGCGCGCGCGCGAGCGTGTGTGTGTGCATGCGCGGGCGAGCGTGTGCGTGCGTGTGTGTGTATGCGCGCGCGAGCGTGTGTGTGTGTGCGCGCGCGCGTGTGTGCCGGTCCTGGGCCTTGAACTCAGCCTGGGCGCTGTCCCTAAGCTTTTCCCCTCCAGGTAGATGTTCTACCACTTGAGCCATGCCTCTGCTTGTTGTTCTTTGCTGGCTAAATGGATATTTAAAATGTCCCGAATTTGTCTGCCTGGCCTGGCTTCCATCTGGGATCCTCAGATCTCAGCCTCCCGAGGAGCTGAGAGTGCTACAGGCCTCCTGCCCTGCTGAGAGGAATCAAACTGTGGAGACAAGGTGACTTTGGAGTCATTCTAATCTGAGAATTCTCCTGGCGCCTCAAGTTGTTGTTGCTGTGGTCCCCCCCCCTCCCCCGGAAGAGGTGGGGCTCTGAGCCGGGTGGGGCCTGGGAGGCATTGCACACAAAGAAGGAATTCCAGGTGCCTGTCAGATGCCAATCCTGGGAGGCAAGAAAGGATTGGAACTCATTTGGAAATGAGCCCCCTGGAGGAGGCTGTGCAGGTGCAGAGAGAAGCTCTCATTGTCTCTCTTCTCCCACTCTGCAGGGGCCCAAACTAGGGGACTAGCTTCCTAATCTTTTAGGTGTAGGAATTTGGTTGTGTACTTTCTGGGCATTATGTACTTGGGCAAATCTTTCACTGTTGTCCCGAACTTCATTTCTTCATGTTTTCCTGATAGGGTAGGAAATCACAGTTAAAGTGCTCAGGACAGGTTTGCAACGATAACTTCTCTCCATGACTTTGTTTCCCACCAGTCCATCAGTCCCTTCCTCCAAAACCATTTCTTGCTTGCTTGCTTGCTTTCTGTCAGTTTTGGGGCTTGAACTCTGTGCCTGGGCGCTGTCTTTTAGCTCTTCAGCTCAAGGCTAGCGTTCCACCACTTGAGCCACAGCGCCACTTCTGGCTTTTTCTGTTTATGTGGTGCTGAGGAATCAAACCCAGGTCCTCATGCATGCAAGGCAAGCACTGTACCACTGAGCCACCTTCCCAGCCCTTCCAAAACCATTTCTAAAGAGGTGTGTGTTTGTGTGTGTGTATGTGTACGGGCATGTGTGTGTGTGCACATGTGCGCGTGCGCGCGTGTGCGTACCAGTACTGGGGCTTGAACTCAGGGCCTAGGCACTGTCCTTGAGCTTTTTTTGTGTTGTTGTTCAAGGCTAGTGCTCTACCATGTGAGCCACGGCTCTACTTCCAGCTTTGGGTACATTTTTGAAGATAAGAGTCTCAAAGAGGCTGGGCGCCAGTGGCTCACGCCTGTAATCCTAGCTACTCAGGAGGCTGAGATCTGAGGATCACGGTTCAAAGCCAGCCCAGGCAGGAAAGTCTGTGAGACTCTTATCTCTAATAAACCACCAGAAAATCAGAAGTGGTGTTATGGCTCAAGTGGTAGAGAGCTAGCCTTGAGGTGAAGAATGGAGGGACAGCGCCCAGGCCCACAGTTCAAGTCCCATGACTAACGGAGGGGGGGGGGGGTGGGGGGATGGGAGGGAGGGGAGTGTCTCAAAGACTGTCCTGCTTTGAACTTCTATCCTTGGATCTCAGCCTCCTGAGTACCTAGGATTACACACATGAGGCACCAATGCCAACTCCAGTTTTCCCTTGTTTAACTGAAGGTCACTCAGGTCTTTTGGAGTGTATTGCCATGTGTGACTGAGCAGCAGCAGCAAAGCAGCTTTTCTTCCCTCTCTCCTTTTTCCTCTTTCTCCTCCTTCTCTTTCTTCCTTCCCCTCTCTTCCCCCTCTTCTTCCTCCTCATTTTCTTTTCTCTCCCTTCCCTTCCTTTTTCTCTTCTTCTTTTGAGACTAAATCTCAAGGAATGACCTTGAACTAAATGTTGGAACAGCAGGAATGAACCCCCAGGTCCAGCTCCTGAGCTTCTGGATATTGTTTCTCATCTCCCTGCTCAGGAGCCAGGAGACAGGAGGTCCTGATGTCATCAGTCTCCCTAGGCTGGGCAGTGTCTCTTTTCCCTCTTGCAAGCTAAAAGTGTGACTCTGGATTTGTGTTTGGAGATGGTTAGGCTGGAGCCCACTGGAAATTTCTGGGTGAGACTGGGCCAGCGCCAGGATGCTTAGGAGGTTAAGGCAGGATGGAGAGGCTCTGTTGACTTTGTGGTTGACCACTGGCAGCATCTGGTCTTTTTTTTTTTTTTTTTTAAGCTGAGGATACCAGCCCTGGGTTGGAGAAGGTCAGAAAAACTCAAAATCTTCCATTGAGCTCACTCTCTGGTGTGCTTGTGGCAAAGGATGATAGAAGGGCTGTGGAGACTCTGCAGGGGAGAACTCAGTACTAGAGATCAGTCCTTAAATCTTATGTTTCCTTTAGCAGTCTCAAAATCCTGTATCTTTCATAATTTAAAAAATATGCACACTTTTTAACTTAGCAATTTAACTTCTAGGAGTAATGAACACAATCCCAAAGATGGGCAAAGGTATATTAGATAGATGTACAGGATTATTTTAAGTTTTGTTTGTTTCGTGTGAGTGCCTGTGTGTGTGCGTGTGTGTGTGTGTGCACGCGCGTGTGCCCACGCATGCACGTGTGTGCCCACGCATGCGCGCGTGGGTTTGAATTCAGGGCCTGGGCACTGTCCTTGAGCTTCTTTTGCTCAAGAATAGTGCTGTACCACTTGAGCCACAGCTTTACTTCCAGCTTTTTTGGCAGTTTATTGGAGTTAAGAGTCTCAGGAATTTTCCTGTCCAGGCTGGTATCAAACTGGTCCTCAGATCTCAGCTTCTTGAGTAGCTAGGATTATAGGTGCTGTGACTACCAGCACCCAGCTCAAGAGACTCTGGAGAGGGGTTGGGACAGTGGCTCAGTGGTAGAGTGCTTGCCTTGCATGCATGAGGCCCTGGGTTCGATTCCTCAGCACCACATAAGCAGAAAATGCTGGAAGTGGCGCTGTGGTTCAAGTAGTAGGGTGCTAGCCTTGAGCTGAAGAGCTCAGGGACAGCACCCAGGCCCAGAGTTCAGGCCCCACGACCAGCAAAAACAAACAAACAAAAACAGAGACTCTGGAGAAAACTAGTGCCTATAGAGGCGCGCGCGCGCGTGTGTGTGTGTGTGTGTGTGTATGTGCGTGCGCGTGCGCTAAAGGCTGAGTATAAATGGAACACACACTGTTGTCTCACAAATGGTGTTAAATCGTGCTTAGTTGCATGTGACCTTACGTTGGTCTTTTTACTACCTGGAGCTCCATTTATAACAAAGATTTATTGGGTTACCATGGTGATCAGTGATCATAATGACTAATAGATTGAGAAAGATTCTGTACCAGGCATGATATTAAATGCTTTAAGCACATTGTCTCAGCAGGATTTTGCACAGCCCCGTTAGGCTGGGCTGTCTGACTGGGCTGACATTATCCCTCTATTACAACTGAGGGCATTTGAGGATAGAGAAAAGAAGCCACGTTGCCAAAGTCACAGAGCTAGTTAATAGCAAATACAGGATTTGGTGCAGGCATTTTGGTTCCAGACTTTTAATTTCGCTCACTTGATTGGTCATGGTTAATAACTGACACTCATTGGGCACTTGCTATTTGGCAGACACCACTTTAAGAGTTTTTTGTTTTTGTTTTTTGTTTTTTTTTGGGTCCGGTTGTGGGGCCTGAACTCTGGGCGTGGGCACTGTCCCTCAGCTCTTCAGCTCAAGGCTAGCGCTCTACCACTTGAGCCATAGCGCCGCTTCTGGCTTTTTTTTCTTTTTGCTTATGTGGTGTTGAGGAATTGAACCCAGGGCCTCGGGCATGCAAGGCAAGCCCTCTACCACTGAGCCACCTTCCCAGCCCCCCACTTTAAGAGTTTTATGCAGACAATTTGATTTAATTATCATAGGGGTTCTATATGATATTCTCTTACTGTGAAGGATGAGGATGAGGGCCCAGGTTAACATCTAGAATCTATTGCCAGGAATCTAGCCTAGGCTGACTTCAAAGTCAGCACTCAAGGGCCAGAGATTAACTCAGGGGAAGAGTACTTGACAATTTGCCAAGCATGCACAAGGTCCTGGGTTCCATCCCTAGCTGATAAATAAATAAATAATAAATGCATTTACAAAATAAATATTTTTTTCTTAAAAAATTGAGGACTCAGGCTGGGAAGGTGGCTCAGTGGTAGAGCGCTTGCCTTGCATGCCTGAGGCTCTGGGTTCCATTCCTCAGAACCACATAAGCAAAAAGAAAAAAGCCGGAAGTGGTGCTGTGGCTCAAGTGGTAGAGCGCTAGCCTTGAGGTGAAGAGCTGAGGGACAGCGCCCAGGCCCAGAGTTCAGGGCCCACGACCAGACCCCCCCCCAAAAAAATTGAGGACTCATACATGGTATGTACACTTGCACATCTGAGGGAATCTGGGAGGAGGGCACAGAATCAGTGGAAAGCAGGTGAAAAAATACAGCAGAGGGGCCCATCAGCTGCACTGGACATTGATGAAAGTGAACTAAGCAACTCAAGGGCAGTAAGGGGAGGGAGGGAAGGAGAGAGAAAGAGCGAACAGTTGATCCTAAGTAAAGGGAAAGAAATGCACATAGCACCTGATTTGAAAGAAATAGTCTTATTGTTAAATTTCGTAGCATTCATAAACTTTGTAGATTAAGACGATGAGTATTACCATTGTGAAGGTTAAAATGTGTGACTGTAGTTAAGTATAACTATGGCACAGTATTGTGAGACATATATAGTCACTTCATCTCAGTAAAGAAATATTTGGAGGGGCTGGGAAGATGGCTCAGTGGTAGAGCACTTGCCTTACATGCCTGAGGCCCTGGGTTCGATTCCTCAGCACCACATAAGCAAAAAGAAAAAAGCCGGAAGTGGTGCTGTGGCTCAAGAGGTAGAGCACTAGCCTTGAGCTGAAGAACTGAGGGACAGCGCCCAGGCCCAGAGTTCAGGCTCCACAACTGGACCCCCCCCCAAAAAAAATTTGGAAAAACAACAACTGAGGACTCAGTTTGGTGGTGGCTCATGCCTATAATCCTAGCTACTTAGGAGGCTAAGATCGAAGGATCACATTCTGAAGTGAGTCCAGGCAGGAAAACCTGTGAAATTCTCACCTCCAATTAATTAGTAAGAACCTGGAAGTGGAGCTGTGGCTCAAGTGATAAAATACTAGTTTTGAGCATGAAAATCCAGGGACACAATCCAGGATGGACACAAAAATTAAATTGAGAACCAAAGCAACTGGAGGCATGACTCAAATAGCAGAAATACAGGGATAGGATGGTGGGGAGGGAAGCTGAGCAAGAGTACAAGACCATGAGTTCAAGCTCCAGTACTGGCACCAAAGAATAGATAAATATGAAAGTGGTGTAGCTCAAGCACAAGGCCATGAGTTCAATTCCCAGTACTGAAAAAAATTGAAGTATGGTGAATATACCATATAACTAAGTAATAAATGTCACTCTTACATCACTCGACTCTCTTCATCCTTCTTCCCAAGGTAATCTCTATCCTGATTTTTCAAGCCATAGATTTGCCTGCTTTTGAATTTTATAGAGAATAATACAGTAGTAACCTTATGATTAACAGTATTGGGTATAGCAATAGTTTATCCAAATATAGATTTATGGCTGGACATTTTTGGACATGCCTGTAATCCTAATTACTTGGGCGGCAGAGGAAAGAAGATCTTAAGTTCAAGGCCAGCCCAGTCAAAGTTAGCAACGTTCTATCTCAAAACAAATGAAAACAAGAAGGCTGACATCGTAGTTCAAGTGATCGAACACTGGGTTCATTGCCCAGTATGGAAAGAAAAGTACAAATGTGATAGTGTATTGATTGCCCTTTTGGAAATTCTACATATACAGTGCTTCCCATGAACACTCTTGAACATATACTTTGAAATGCACACACACACACACATACACACACACACACACGTAGAGACACAGAGAACCTGAGCAGATGGAACGAGATGTTTTAGAAGGGAAACTCCCTGAATGCCTTTCTTCACTACACACCTGCTGCTGTTGTGTCCAAGAAGAGGACACCTATTTGTCAGAGTACCCTATGACCTCACAGATTTGGAGCAAATTCCCTATTCTTTTCCCATTCCCCCCCTCCCCATATATATATATATATGGGTGAGTAGAATTATCAGTTACTTTCACCCACTAATATGTCATATCTTGGTATTGTCAATATTTAAAAAGTTTTGGAAGTAGGGCTGTGGCTCAAGTGGTAGAGCAGTTGGGGAGCTCAGGGACAGTGCCTAGGCTCAGCGTTTAAGCCCTTAGTGACTGACAAAATAAAGAAAAGAAAGAAAAAAAAGTTAGCTGGGTGCTGGTGGCTCATGCCTGTAATCCTAGCTACTCAAGAGGCTGAGATCTGAGGATCGCAGTTCAAAGCCAGCCCAGGCAGGAAAGTCCATGAGACTATTATTTCCAATTAACCACCAGAAAACTGGAAGTGGTGCTGTGGCCCAAGTGGTAGAGTGCTCACCTTAAGCTGAAGAGCTGAAGGACAATACCCAAGCCCAGTGTTCAAGTTCCACAACCTACCAAAAAAAAAAAAAAAAAATTGCCAGTATGGTTGGTATAAGGTTTTGGGTATGGAATGAAAGGGTCTGAAAAATGAATGAAGGTCTTGATTGTTTTGTGTGTGTGTGTGTGTGTGTGTGTGTGTGTGTGCGCGCGCGCGCGCGCACACGCACACACGCTCGCTCGCGTGTGCACACACATGCGGGTCCTGGGGTTGAACTCAGGGCCTAGGTGCTATCCTTGAGCTGCTTCTGCTCAAGGCTAATGTTCTACCACTTAAGCCACAGCTCCACTTTTGACTTTTTGGGGGTAGTTTATTGGAAAAAAGTGTCTCACAGGCTTTTCTTCCCCACCTGGCCTTGAACTATAATCCTTACATCTCAGCCTCCCGAAGCTAGGTTTATGGCATGAGCCACTGACACATGGCTGAATGAAGGTCTGAGAATAAGCAGAAAGTGGTTATGACTGGTATGATGACTGGTGCCTTGCATGAACTCCTGGGGCTGATAGGGAAAGGGGAGGCCTGCTGCTCAGGGCTACAGGTGTATGGGTATTGGTTATCTATCTGGATGTCAAACCCTCTCTGGAATTTACTGAGTCTGAAAGGCCCTTTATGGTATTTCTCTTAAGCCTTGATTCCTTTTGAGGGTCTTTCTGGGTTTAGAGGTCCCTTGGTAGACTCTGTTTGGGGTCTCCTTAAGGGGTGAGTGGAACCATGTTCCCCAGAGCTGGGAGAGTAGGAGGCAGGGCCTAAACCTCCTCTAGGGAGCATGGGGAAAAGAATAGGGAATTTGCTCTGAATCTCTGTGAGGTCATAGGGTACTCTGGCAAATAGGTGCCCTCCTCTTGGACACAACAGCAGCAGGTATGTAGTGGAGAAGGGGCAGGTCGGGGAATTCTAAAACATCTTGTTCCATCAGCTCAGGTTCTCTGTGTCTCTACTTTTGCAGAAGTTCTGCAAGATTCTCCTGGGTTGCCCTTTCTTCTTTTCCCTCCATGCTACCTTTTTCGCTTGAGCCCTGAACCTGTAGCTCACTGATGATGACTTTGAGGCAACAGAGGCAATAAGGTGCAGAGGCTATTTGTGTAGCAAATATTACATACACTTGTCACAAGGCCCCCCTCTATTACTCTCTAGCTGTGTGCTTTTGAATGAACCTGATCACTTCTCTGAGTGGTAAAAAAGCTCTCCCAGGGCCTAACAAAGTCTGTGCAGACTTTAGTCAATGAGATTGATGGCCTGTGCCAGTATAGACTGAAGGATTGGGACCTATGCCAGCAGGAGAGGAGGGGCGGCTATGGTGACTCAAAAGGACCACAGAACTCCTAGATTCCTAGACTCTCAGAGCTGGAAGGGCTTCACAATTCTGTGTGTTCTCCTCTGTTCCACCTCCCTTCCCAGACGGTAAAACTGAATCTAAGGAAGGGGAAGTGGTCAGAAAGTGGGCAAGTAGGAGAACTAGCTGGTCTAAAGATATGAAACCAGATCCTGACCAGTTCAACTGCAGATGGGCTCCATTCTCCCTATCCCTACTCATTCCTGGTATTTACTTTTGGAGTCATACATCTAGACTGGGCTCTATGTTCTAGAGCTGGGCTAGACCAGCCTTCCATTTGCACTGTGGGTTCCCTGTGGAGATCCTGAGTCTCCTGAAAGTATGGAATCCCAAACGGACAGGAAGGTAGCTGCACCAAGATGCAACTACTTAGTCCATTCCTGGGGTGACTGTTATTATGTATAATTTGTCTCCTCCATCAGTGCCTATGCTACCACTTGAACCCAGGTGCTCTTTCTCCAGAGCTCATGTTCTTCATATGTTTCCATTCTCAAGAAATCCAGTCTTCAAGAGCATCCTGCCACACTTGAGGAAGTTACAGAGTAGGAATAGTAGAGAAACAAACACTTACTATCTGCTTTTTACAGGTCCCTCTCTTTCACTGAAAAGTCCCATTTATCAGACAAAGCTTGAAGCTGAGAGCTTAAGTATCTTGCTTCAGGTCCCTAGTGAGTTCCTAGAGACAAAGCTGGGATTGGTCTAGCTTGATGATGCTGACATCTGTTTTTTTCCCTCTTACGTGAAAGACTTGGCCCCAGATTTTTTCATAAAGGGCTTTCCATATCCTTATTTTCATTTCCGCCTTCTCTCACTAGAAAGTGAACTCCTGGAGTGGTCTTGGCCACCTCTACATCCCCAAGATGGAACACAACACTTGGGAGCAAGAGGTGTTCAGTAAACTTAGGCAACATGTTGGTGTCGCATGAATGGTGGGGGAAGGTGCTTGGAAGGCCTCCTCTAGTTCATTCTTTTACCTCCTTGGAATGATCCCAGACATTATTTTTAAATGAAGTGTGGGAGGGATATTAGAAGATGGATTGGGTTTCTCACCTCACTGGAACTTCAGTATTCATCTTGGGCTCTCTCTAGCCTCACCTGCTCTCTGATCTCTGAGTCCCATTATCTTTACACTGGCATCAGAACTATTCTCATTCCTGCAAGAGTTTCAAGAAATGAGGTGGGTAAAGATGATCTATCTCTCTTCCTTTTATAGTTAGGGACAAACTACAGATTCACTTAGCAAGCTGGTGGCAGAACTAGGTTGTGAGGAGGGAGGAAAAGGAGGGAGTATGAGGTGGGGTCTTTGAATCAGGAATAGGCAGGATTTTTCCCCAGGGACTGGAGGGACTTAGTTGTGTTTGCTCTTCTCTAAGGTAGATGGGGATAGAAGGATCCCTTCTTCATCTGAAAGACGGGATGGAGACAGTCCTAGAACTTTGTTCCTGGCCCTAAGTCCCTACTGTTCTGCAATCTTTTTCCTTTTGGTGTACTGAGATTTTGAACTCAGAGTCTTGTACTTGCTAAGCAGGCACTCAGTTCTGTGCTATGCCTCCAACCTTGATTTTTGCTTAGTTATTTTTTGAGATAGTGTTTGGCTTTCTACAAAGGTGTCCCCGTGCTCCACCTATGTTAGGCTTCCCCAGTAGCTAGGATAACAGGTGTGTGCCATTGCATCCAGTTCTTCCTTGAGGAGGCCTAGGTTGGCCTCCTCATCCTAAAAATCTCAGCCTCTCAAATAGCTAGGATTCTTTCAGGCATGAGCCTCCTTGGTCTGCATCTCTGCAGTCTTAGTGATTGCCAGTAGGTGTCATCAGTTTGTAACTTTTTGGTCTGTCCTACAAGTTGGCATCCAGCTGGATTCTTCCTCCCATCTCCACAAAAGTCTGAATTTGCAGAAAGCAGGAGGTGTTGTAAATGCCAGGAGACAGAAAGACCCCTGTCCTGGGAGAAGAAGCAGGAAAGGGGCCTACAAATGTCACTTCAGCTTGGCTACTCCTTAGTTTTCTAAGCCAAGCCAAAAACATTTCCCATTGGGTCACAGACTGTGCCTGGACAAAGTGCCCTTCCTTTTGAGGTATGTTCCAGGCTGGCAGGAATCTTTGTGTAGGAGGAGTGTGTGGACTTTGGGGGTAATCTGAGAAGGAAGCTAGAGAGAAGAACTAGATCACCTACCAATTTCAGCAGCATCGAGAGGATGAGGGATGTGAGCACTGAGCGGGTTTCAGGGAGGAGTGAGCCAGCTGAACACTAAAGCAAAGAGCTGCGTTGGGTGAATTAGAAAAATATACCCCCTTCCTCAAAATCCTCGTCTACTGGGAAACTGTCAAGAGCTATGCAAATACACGCCCGATCACAAGGAATGGTGCCCCCTGGAGTTGTTCAGCGCACAACTTGTCCAGTCTCCCTCCGGGAGCAGATCTGGGTAATAGAGGCAAACATCCAGGCAGGAGAGACTTGGAGCCTCTCTCTCCCTCAGAGTTGGGTGGATTCCATCCTGGAAAGGCAGAGTGGATCAGAGCCCAAAGGAGCCCTTGGGGATAGGGGGTAAATGGGAAGACAGCCTATTCGTGTCACGGGCCAGCAACCCTTCTCAAGGCCCTTGTGGGGTGGCTGTACCCAACCTCACCCCGCGTGGTCTCCCGCAATTGAAGCCCCAGGGTGGGGGTGGAAAGGACTCTGGCCAGGGAGACGGAATCCTCGGAGGTTGGGGCGGGGGGTGGAGGTGCAGGCATCAGCCCCCTCGCTTCTCCTCTCCCAGCTCTTTGCAGGGCTCCCGGCTGCCTGCGAGCAAAGGACTTTCAGATGTCGGAGCCACGGCGACTTAGGACAGCGCCCCCTCCCCCTAACGGCCGCTTCTCCCTCTCCCCCTCGCCCTCCCGGGCTCCCCCACCTCGAGGAAGGCGCTGGGGGTGTGGCCAGGGGCCGGTATAAAGTCTGGGGAGCCGTTCTCCGGCAGCCGCTCAGCCCCCTGCCCCGCGCCTCCCGCCTCCCGCCTCCCGCCGCTAGCCGGGCCCCGGCCGAGGATGCGGCGCAGCGCCCCAGCGGCCAGGATCGCTCCGCTCCGGCGCGCACGCTAACTTCCCCGGCTCCAGCCCTGTCTGCCCTGGGCCGCCCCGTCTCTCCGAGCCCTCCGGGATCGGGTCCTCCAGGTGCCCCCGGCACTTGCTTCCCGATACCCCTGCTGCCTGTCCGATCGCCCCGCGCTCCCCGCCTGCGCCCGTGCGCGTGTGCCTGGTCCCTGCCCCGTCATGCTGCCCCTTTGCCTCGTGGTGGCCCTCCTGCTGGCCGCCGGGCCCGGCCCGAGCCTGGGCGACGAAGCCATCCACTGCCCACCCTGCTCCGAGGAGAAGCTGGCGCGCTGCCAACCCCCCGTGGGCTGCGAGGAGCTGGTGCGGGAACCTGGCTGTGGTTGTTGTGCCACTTGCGCCCTGGGCTTGGGGATGCCCTGCGGGGTATACACCCCTCGTTGTGGCTCAGGCCTGCGCTGCTACCCGCCCCGGGGGGTGGAGAGGCCCCTGCACATGCTGGTGCACGGGCAAGGGGTGTGCACGGAGCTGACAGAGATCGAAGCCGTCCAGGAAAGCCTGCAGCCTTCTGGTAAGGTACCCTTGCCCTCCTGCTCCATCCGCAGTGGGTTTTCTACTTAGCAGCTTCATCCTTAATTCTGGCTGGCCTGGCAGGCCGTGAAAATGCCCTGGGATCTGAGGAGAAGGTAGGTATGCACAGCAGGCACTACTGGCAGGACAGGTTCAGCCAAAGAAACTGCTACTGAGTCCTGGGACACCATCCAAGGGAACTTTGTTCCAGCCCTCCATCTCCCAGGGGTGCCTGTGTAGCAAGAGGCTCTCATTGGTAGGCTGGGAGCTACCACAAGAGTGGCCAAGTAAGTGACCTGCTCCAGTCAGGTCTGCTTAGGGATAGAAAATCGGTGGGAAGGGGTGGGTTGGGATGGAAAGAGGTGGAAGAGGGGCATCTTTCAATTCCTGAAGCAGGGCCACAAGTGAGACCCCAGGGTCTGAAGAGCCAAGGCCTGGACTTTTCACCATTTCCCTGTGATGGAGTGGAACATACAAATAGAGGCAATAAGACTTGTCCTTTCCCAAAGACCTGAGCCATCTGTTTGAGAATTGGTGGAAAGACAAAGGTGTTCATACCAGGTCAGGGCATCTCTACTTGCTCTAGTGTGCAGGCTGCTTGCTCCTTTCTCCTGGCAGGTACCATCTGGTAAAGTAGCAGGAGAGAAGCCCTGGCTCCCAGGTCAAGGATGTGCAAAAGGAAATTGAGATTAAGGGGGGGGGCACTTATATAGCTCTTTGTTCAACCTCATTTTTAGACTTTCTCCATTTCGCATCAAGCATCTCAGGTTCTCCTTAGAATCTTTCTGTATCTTTCATTGTTTCTCTGGTTCTTTTGTTATATTTTGCTGGCTCTCAACTTCTGGTTTCACCACGATGCTCTCAAGTTCTCTTTTCTTCAGTGTTTTCTATGCATTGTTAGTTTCTTTCTCTTGCTCTGCCTTACTCTATTGTATTTTTTTCCTTTTCTTTTTCTGCACTTTTTCTGTCACTGTGGCTGTCACTGTGTTTCTGTTGCTTTCAGTCTCTCTCTCTGCCTTGCTGTATCTGTTTCTGGTTCTTGATCTCTCTCTCTGACTATTTTGCCCTCTCTGAGCCTCTGGGGGTGTCTGTCTCTTTTCTTGGTGCTTAAAGCTCCCATTGTTGCAGTCCGGATGCTGGGACTTTGGCCCCAAGCTTCCTGCCTTGGGTCCCAGACTGCTCTACTTCCTCAATCTTCTGCAGCTTGTGAGCTGGAGGAAAGCAGGATGCAGGGAAAACAGGAAGAAGGTGGACCCCAGGAGTCTGGGCCTCAGGCCTCTCTGCCCTTCCTGCCCTTGGGCAGGGAGAGATAGGTCAGCAGAAAACATTCTAGGGGAAATGCCAGCTGGAACCCAGCACTTCTGGAGAGTGGGGTTTTCAGGAATGGAATCACTGCTATTGGGGGCAGAAATGCCCATAGCAGAGAGACCAGGAGTAAGGGCTGAGTCTGGGCTCCCTAGGTATAACTTTGTCTTTGAAACTTTACAGTAGCTCATAGGTATCTGGCAGCAGAGAAGATTGGTAACTTCTTCTCTGACACTATCTTCTCTGTAGAAGCATCCCAGATGTAGTGGAGGACAATCTTATCCTCTAGATTTTTTTTAAGGGGGGGGTGTAGATATGGCATGAACAGTTTGCCATTATCCTGTAGACATAATGTAAACCAGCCTCAAGAGGTGTCTAGATGTCAAAGGATGTCTAGTGGCTTTAGGTCTACTTTGATTGCAGAACCTGTAGCTTGCTAATGACCCCTCCTGCTTCCTGTCTGGCCTTGTCCTCCACTCAGTGTCTTGGATATAGATATCAGAAGAGAGGTAAAGGGAAGCCAGGAGGACCCTGGAAAAGCAGGTGCTCACTCAGCAAGCTATGCCCTGCCCTGTCACTTCCCAGTCACTGTGGAAGTACTTCCTTTTCATGGCCTGGGCCACACGGCACCATGGGAAGTGACACCAATACAGCCACATGACAGCTCTGCAGGGACTCTGGTGAGATACTCAGCATGGCTCAGCCCCAGTCTTCACTCTCCTCTTTAGCTTGACACTGTCAACAGGCCACTGTCCCTTTTACATTCCCAGGCTTGGGGGCCTCTGTCAAGAATAGTTTGGTAGAGGATATCCATCTGTTCTTGCTGTTCTTTTTTTTCTTGAGGTTAAGTTTCAGCAAGAGAGTGGATATTTGGCATTCATCCTCCCTCAGCCTCGGTTCAGTTGCCTCCTGTTTATCCCATGGGCAAGTCCCCCACTTCCATCTCTAGCCAGTCCTGCCTTCCTTTCTCAGTCATATTATGGGTTAACCCCAGGCCATCAAAGGTGGAGATGGCCATGTGCATCAGAAATCTACAATTTTGCATCATGGTACTGACCCTTGAAATCTGGGAGATTTTCAATGGAGAGATCAGGCCTGGGACAGGGTTCACAAACTGCGCTCTGGGTCCTTCGGGGACAGGCTTAGGGATCAGGCAGTCTGGGTTAATTTTTAGTCAACGCAGCAAATATTGCCCTCTCTACTTCAGTACTGGGAATCTAGTCATGCCATGGATACAGGGCCTTCCCAGAAATTCTGTGCCTTGGGGGGAAGGGAAAGGAGGAGTGTGACTGCTTAGCGTTTTACTTTAGTATTGGCAATGCCTGAATTATTGATTCCTTGGGCTATCAGAAGTCCGTCCATTTAGACATAGAAGTGGCAGAGGCAAGTCTCATTTCTTTTCCTATACCCAGGAGAGTTTAGTTTCCACATCAAATAAAATGGGAATGCTGATAGGATAGCATTGGGGGGGGGGGGGTCTGACATGGCTGAAGAGCTCAATAAATTGGAATGGTGGTGATGAGGAAGCTTATACTGGGACTCTGGGGACCTGTAGGTCAAGGAAGCAAAGTTGGAAGCACATTCAATGGAGCTAAGGGGGGTTGGTTAGCTTTGGTGCCTTTTGCTACTGCACACACATGGAGAAAACATGTGCTTTACCTGTGGCCAGAAGGATGACACAATAGGGAGGGAGACAGTCTCTGAACCAGACTTGATACCTGGTGTGGATAATCTTGGCTTCTGCAAACAGAGTACTAGGGAAGAAGGAAAGAAAGGCCTTTCTTGACACGTTGATTTTGTGACCCTTCAAGGCATGACTGAAACTTCCAGGTTTGAGTGGTGGGTCCCGCTTAGTTCATAGCCTATGGGTTTCATGGAGATATGAGCCGGAGTTAAGGAGAAATCATGGGGTAAAATCATGTAGCAGAAACTTTGTAGCCCCTGATGCCAAGGCTATGTGCATCCTCTTCTTACTCTGGGCAGCTTCTTCTTGTTCTTGTTCTTGTTCTTCTACCTCCTCCTCCACCACTTCCTCCTCTTCCTCCTCCTCCTCCTCCTCCTCCTTCTTTTTTTTGCCAGTCCTGGAGCTTCAACTCAGGGCCTGAGCACTGTCCTTGAACTTCTTTTGCTCAAGGCTAGCACTCTACCACTTGAGTCTCAGTGCCACTTCTGGCTTTCTCTGTGTATGTGGTACCGAGGAATTGAACCCAGCGCTTCATGTATGCTGGGCAAGTACTCTACCACTAAGCCACATTCCCAGCCCACCTCTGGGCTTCTTACTCTCCTTTGGGACTAGAGCATAAAGCAAAGCTTTCCCCTGTGTTGGATGGCAGCTGATCCAGCTCCAAACCAGGGCTGTAGGAGAAAATCTAGCTTGTCTTGGAAACACCACCTTCCAGAACTTCTCAGAGGCCTGGCCTTCCACTGTGAGGAGTGTGGTTGCAGCTTATGTTTAGAGGGGGGCCCAAGGACATTGAGACTTTTGTAGAGGGCACTTCAAGGTGAGCCTTGCTGGAAGATTTTCAGGCGGGCCTGATGCTACAACCCTTACCCCCCCAAACCCAGTATCTAGGGGTGGATCCTGGGGTGGATCCTCAGTCTGCCAGTTAGTAAGGCTGGATAAGGCAAAGTCACAGATTAACTGAAAAGTCAACACTCTGTGGTCCAGAGAACCTGGAATTCACTGTGTCCTGCTTTGGTCTGTGTCTCTGACTATGGTAGGGTCAGAGGGCCTGAATCTACGTGGGTGTGCACACGTGGACAAGTGTTTATATCTGGACACGTAATTGTATGTGTTTGTGATTCTTGAGTCTCAGCCTGTGTGGGGGTGGGCAGATGTGGACTTCACTCTGTGTACCTATGTCCCCAGGTGAGTAGTAAGGAGGGTGGGTTCTACCCTAAGCTTAGACATGAAGTCGAGGTCAGTGGGATGGGGAAGATCAGCAGTCCGGAAGTGAGGCAGGCTGCTGGCTCAGCTTAGAGCCATTCCAGCAAGAGCTGAAGCTATGCTTGAGGGCTCACTCTGTATCCTGAACAGCCTAGTTTTCAGTGAACTACCCCATTGTCCTCCGTATACAATGAACAACTCAAATATCCATGGGTGATTTCCTGAGGGTTTGTCATTTATGAGCTTGTTGAAGCTCCTCAGTAGAAAGCAGAGTGTGGATGGAGCCCCTCTGGATTCTTGAGCTTTCTCTGCTCCAGGGCTACACATGTGCAGCGTGGGGAGCTCTCAGTCTCCTAAGACTTTTCTTTAGAAAAGTCCTAGGACTGGGAAGGTGGCTCAGTGGTAGAGCGCTTGCCTTGCATGCATGAAGCCCTGGGTTCGATTCCTCAGCACCATATAAGCAGAAAAAGCCAGAAGTGGCTCTGTGGCTCAAGTGGTAGAGCGTTAGCCTTGAGCTGAAGAGCTGAGGGACAGCGCCCAGGCCCAGAGTTCAGGCTCCACGACTGGACCCCCCCCCCCAAAAAAAGAAAAGCCTTCTCATCTGGGTGCTGGTGATCCTAGCTACCCAGGAGGCTGAGATCTGAGGATTGTTGTTCAAAGCCAGCCTGGGCAGAAAAGTTTATGAGAAGACTCTTATCTCCAATTAACCACTAAAAAGCCAGAAATAGAGTTGTGGCTTAGGTGGTAGAAAGTCAGCCTTGAGTGAAAAAGCTAAGGTACAGTGCCCAGGCTCTGAGTTCAAGCTCTACTACTGCCCTCTCCCCCATAACAAAGGACCAAAGAAACAACAACAACAACAACATAAAACTTTTCTGAATCATGGAACTGTGAGCCTAATACCATTCTTCACACTTATTAAAAGGACCTAGAATCCCAGGGTAAAGTCTCCCTTTCCATTATTTTTGTGAAAGGAACCCACACTCTGGAAGAATATAGGCTTTCAAGGTAGGAAGGAGTGCTCCCTAGAGGACAGTATCCCAGCTCCAGTCATACCCAAGGCCAATGATCATACCCTCGTTCACACCCTGAGCTCAGCCCCTGTCCTTCCAAGATTTGTTTCTAATTCTTTGGGTCTTCCTTTTCTGCTTTCTCCACAACCTAGGTCCAGTTTACACCCTGAAACAGTGTGACCCTATGTATAAGCTCATGGCTTTATGCAGGGTGAGAATAGGGAGAATGGGGTGCTAGCTTGCTGGTTTTTTTTGTGCCAGAGGCTCTCTGGAAGGGGGTTCTGAGGAAAGGCCTAGATTCTAGAACTTTCCCTGGCTCCTGACTGAAGGCTTAGAGCGTATCTTCTTGTGGTTCCATTGGCACAACCCTACACCCCCACTTTTGCTGCCTATACTTTCTGGGGAATGGGTTTTGCTGCAGTGCCTCATTTTTGGCTGTGTCTCTGAAGCTTGATTTGTGCTAGAGTCCCCTCTTGACTGTCATTGGGGTGTTTCATATACAAAAGCATGGACTGGATGTCTCTGGTCCACTTGTTCCCGCCCTGTGAACCCTTTTTCTAAGCTAGTCTTCCACCTGTGACAAAATCTTCCATCTATAGTAACTTGGTCTTATTATAAATCTTGACAAAGACTTTCTAATGGTCTCAATCGTCTTTTGCCTGGTTTCTCTTTCATCTGTGTGCTTATCCCTTCATCCCTCTAGCTAGATGAAGAAAATGAGAACCAGTTCCCCACGCCACTGCTGCTCCCCCTTCCCCACCCCCCCCTCGCTCCTCCTCCCCCCGCCTCCCACAGCTTTGCCCAGGCAGAAAAATACCATTTGACCAAGAGGCAGCTCTGGGCCCACTGCCACACATGAAGGAACCTGCTAACTCCTCAGGAAGAAAAAGTCCTGACGCAAACCAGATGTAACCTCCTGTTCGCCTGCCAACATCTGGAATGCTGGCAGGGGCTCCACACTGGGGCCTGTAGCAGGCTGCCAAGCCCGAGCTTTTCAGAGGTGGCTCTGATATGCTGAAAGGTCTTCCAGCCTCCTTCTCCAGCTCAACCTTGCATTCCAGTCTTGGCTGCCTGGAAGGAGGAACAAGGTTACAGTCCAGGACCTCCTGGATAGGGTTTCTCGGCAGCGCAGCTAGAGTCTTCAGGAGGTCCCCTGGAGGGAGTGAGGGTCCCCAGCTGTGGCTCTCCTAGCCTCACATACCCAGATCCCCGACTCTGGGGAAACAGAGACCAACATTGGATGGGGCTGAAGTCTACGGAGGAAAGACTTAGAGGTGGGGGCTAGAGAAATGCGCATGACTCTTCTCTTAGTCCTTGGGCCACACAGGGTGTCACCTTCCTACTTTCCCATGCAGATGGACATTAAGTCCCGCCCAGGCAGTGGGAGAGCCTTTGGGCTCTGATTCTGGAAAGTCTGATTCTGGTCCTGGGGATCCTAGGCAGGCTCAGTCAGACACTGGAAAGAGTAGGGCAGGGGACAGAGAGAACAGAAGGAGAGGGGGACGGCGGGAGGAGGGAGATTCAATAGCCTACTTCCCCAGCCCCCTTCTTCATCAGACCTCCCTAACAGAACCCAGGGGACCCTCCTGCCATCTGGGCAGCTGCAGCCGGTGACTGACTCATCTGAAAGCTGAAAGCTGAACAGGGTGGGGTGAGGGACAAGTCAAGGACTTCAAGAGTACTCTCCCAAGGAAATCCAGGGGAGAGGGGTGCAGAAGGGGGTGTTTTCATTTCTTCCTGCCCCTCCACAGGCTCCCTGCTGTTCTCAGACTCACGCTGGAATCCCCCTGGAGGAGGAAGCAAGTGGGAGGCTGGCTTGTTGTGAAGCCCTGCTCTTCCCAGGTCCTGACCTTTGCCCTTTGCTCTTCTCGACCTGTCTGCAGACAAGGATGAAGGTGATCACCCCAACAACAGCTTCAGCCCATGCAGTGCCCAGGACCTCAGATGCATACAGAAGCACTTCGCCAGATTGAGAGACCGGAGCAGCAGTGGGGGCAAGATGAAGGTCATGGCACCTCGGGAGGAAGCTCGACCTGTGGTGAGGATCTTGACCCACAGATTGCATGTGCACAGGACACACACGCACACCCTCTTACCACCAGACATGGATTATGTTTACCCAGGAAACACCCTTGGATGCCTACTGAGGTGCTACATGCATTGCAGAGAGAATCCTTATTTCTTTCCATATGATTCCTTTCCGGCTCACCACATCTGTATGTTGATAGAGCTGAAGTGATTGGTTAAGTACAGCCATGCTTCTGTGCCAATTTTTTTTTTTTTAAAGCAAGATTCCAAGCTCCCTAGTGTTTCTTGCCCCTGTTCTCCCCTGCCCCCCAGTACTGGGGCTTGAATTCAGGGCCTGGACACTGTCCCTTAGCTTTTGTGCTCAAGGCTAATGTACTACCACTGGAGGCACAGCTTCACTTCTGGCTTTTTGCTGGTTAAATTTTTTTGTTTTTTTTTGGGTCCAGTCGTGGGGCCTGAACTCTGGGCCTGGGCGCTGTCCCTCAGCTCTTTAGCTCAAGGCTAGCACTCTAGCACTTGAGCCACAGCTCCACTTCTGGCTTTTTCTTTTTGCTTATGTGGTGCTGAGGAATCGAACCCAGGGCCTCAGGCATGCAAGGCAAGTGCTCTACCACTGAGCCACCTTCCCAGCCCCTGCTGGTTAATTTTTGATAAGAGGCTCACAGACTTTTCTACCTAGGCTGGTTTAGAACCACAATCCTCAGATCTCAATCTCCTAGGTTAGCTAGGATTACAGGTGTAAACTACCAGCTCTCAGCTAATGACGTGTGTGTGTGTGTGTGTGTGTGTGTGTGTGTGTGTGTGTGTGTGTGTGTGTGTGTTGGTTCTAGAGATTGAACTCAGGGCCTGGGTGCTGTCTCTGTGCTTTTTTGCTCAAGGCTGGCACTTAACTACTTGAGCCCACAGCTCTACATCCAGCTTTTTGTTGTTATTAGTTAATTGGAGATAAGAGTCTCATGGACTTTTCTGCCTGGGCTACCTTTGCATTGTGATCCTTAGATCTCAGCCTCCTGAGTAGTTAGGATTCAGGGCCTGGTTCTAATGTCCTTTTTCACTGATGGTTCTGATGGATTTGTGCCTTGGCCTTATGTGTTAATTTGGTCCATCCTTCCTAGTTAGAAATTCCCTGCTTCTTTCCTGGGCACTGACTGTCCCTGAGCTTTTTTGTTCAATGTTAGTGCTTTACCACTTGAGCCACAGCTTTTTGTTGGTTAATTGGGAATAAGAGTCTCACAGACTTTAATGCTCAGGCTGTTTTCAAACTGTTCTCAGATCTCAGCCCCCTGAGTAGCTAGGATTGCAGGTGTGGAGCCACTGGTTTCCAACTTGGTGAACAGTTTCTTTCTCTCCTCAGCCCCAGGGCTCCTGTCAAAGTGAGCTGCACCGGGCCCTGGAGCGGCTGGCCGCCTCCCAGGGCCGTACCCACGAGGACCTCTTCATCATCCCCATCCCTAACTGTGATCGCAATGGCAACTTCCACCCCAAACAGGTGCGTCTCCCCATCTGCTTCTCAGTCCTGGCCTTGGCTCCTTCTCTGCAAGAGAGTCTCAGAAGGAGATTATAGGAAGAGGAAACTCCCATCCATACCCCACCCCGGGCCCCACTTTGTCTGACCCTGGCTGCAGAACCTCTCCTCATTCTGCCTACCTCACTCATTTTGGAGATGAAGAGACTGAGGCTCAGAAAAGAGTTCCTGGTGGCCCCAGTCACAGTGAGTTCAGGGAAAACTCTGCTCCCCCGCAGGGATGTTCTGTTGGGTCCCCCACCTGTGTTATGGTCATTCCTGCCAACCCCTTCTCCCAAAGCTTCCCCCCCCTCCTCATTTCCTGGTAGTGGTCTCTTATCGCTGATGTCTCAGGCTTCATCTGGGCTTGGAGGACCCAAGTTATGAGAAGTCGGGAACTGCTCATCCTTCCCAAGCTGGGCCACAGAATCCCCTGGGGTGCAGAGAGAGTGGCAATGGAGCTGCATCAGATAGCCTGAGACAGGGCCTTTGGTTGGAAGTAGAGGAAGGAGGGGCAGGAGAGACGATATGAAGGCAGCAGCCTCCTATTCATTTATGAATATGGAACATGTGGGGAACTCCCAGAAGCCTTGGATCTTCAGGAGGGTTGGCCTGCTCCAGCCCTTCCCAGGCCCATTAGAAGGGTAGCCTGGGGAGCACTGGGTCTGGGTGTCCTACAGCTTTTCTGGGCATTGACCCATATATCCCCTCATTTCATGCATCCACTTGGCCAGCAGAAGTTGTGCTAGGAGGGCAAAGCTGCCACTTGGAAAGTGCCTGTTCATCCCAGCTTGGCACAAAAAGAGCATAAGGTTGTGCGCAATGGATGGAGGTCCAGAGAGGGCTCCCCAGAGTCAATGCCCAGCCTGCCTTCAGCCATTATCCCAACATAAATTCTTTCATTTTGTTTAATGCTCCCCAGTTTAAAAAAATAATAGAGGGGCTGGGTAGGTGGCTCAGTGGTAGAGTGTCTGCCTTGCATGCATGAGGCCCTGGTTCGATTCCTCAGCACCACATAAGCAAAAAGAATAAAAGCCGGAAGTGGCACTGTGGCTCAAGTGGTAGAGCGCTAGCCTTGAGCTGAAGAGCTGACCCAGAGTTAAAGCCCTACTGCTGACCAAAAAAAAAGAATAGACAGTATTTTTTTGGCAGGACTGTGGTTTGAATCCCAGACCTATTCTTGCTGGGTAGACATTACTGCACTGCTGAGCCATGCCTCTATCCCCACTTCCTTCCTTCCTTCCTTCCTTCCTTCCTTCCTTCCTTCCTTCCTTCCTTCCTTCCTTCCTTCCTTCCTTCTTGCCTGCCTGCCTGCCTTCCTGTCTTCCTGCCTTCTTTTCTTTCTCTTTATTTTTTCCTCTTATTCTCCCTCCCTCCCTTCCTTTTTAAAATTTTTATTTATTTGTTTGTTTATTTATGTTCCTTGTAGGTTGTGGGGCTTGAACTCTGGGCCTGGGCTCTGTCCCAGGGCCTGGGCAGTGTGCCTGAGCTTCATTTGCTTAAGGCTAGCACTCTACTACTTGAGCCACAGTGCCTCTTCTGGCTTTTTCTGCTTATGTGCTACTGAGGAATCAAACCCAGGGCTTCATGCATGTTAGGCAAGCATTCTATCACTAGGCCACATTCCCAGCCCCTCCTCCAGATTTTTATTACAGGGAGAATTGTGACACTTGACCCTTTATCCCTAGATCAGTTTTCTGACCCATGAGCCAAACTTCCTTCTAGTTCTGGTTATGATGCTGAATTGCTGAATATTTGCCCCATCCCTACTGTCTAACTCTGACCTGAACTTTAGTCCAATTTCATTTGTCCTGAACATCTTATTTATTTATTTATTTATTTTTGTGCCAGTCCTGGTGCTTGAACTCAGGGGTACTATGCTCAAGACTACTGCTCTACCACTTGAGCCACAGCTCTACTTCTGGCTATTTGGAGATAAGAGTCTTTCCTGCCTGTCTGGCTTGGAACCTCGAACCTCAAATCTCATCTTCCTAAGTAGCTAGGATTATAGGCACAAGCCACTGGTACCTGCCTTCTATCTTTACTTTTATTTTTTTGGGGAGATGTATCTGCTGGGGATTAATCCTAGGCTCTCACTCATGCTAGACAAGCCTTCTACCCCAGCCCTTGGCCTCTATCTATCTTTATCTTGTCTGTCTCTGACCTGGATTCTAAGTCTTACCTGAGTCAAGTTTTAGCTGCAGTTCTAATCCTGATCCTGCCTTTAACCCTAACTTGGATGCTGTTCTAATCTATAATCCTATTCTTCAAGACCCAGCCTAATCAGAACATACCCCCCAAACATCTCCAGCACAAACCCAGGTATGTCTTTCAGTCCTAGAGTCTAGGGAAGCTCTCTGAATGTTTCCCTCTTGCCAAATTCTCTCTACTTTCAGACGCTTAGAGGATCAGTGCTCAAAAAGAGCCTCCACCCTCACATGCTATTTTGGAGCACTGTCTGACCTTGAGGGCACTCTGTTCTTACCTGGGAGCTGAGTAACCTCCCCCCTCTCATGTCCTTGTCTTGGCAGTGTCACCCAGCTCTGGATGGGCAGCGCGGCAAATGCTGGTGTGTGGACCGGAAGACAGGAGTGAAGCTTCCAGGGGGGTTGGAGCCCAAGGGGGAGCTGGACTGCCACCAGCTGGCTGACAGCTTCCGAGAGTGAGGCCTGCCCACAGGCAGGGGGCACCCCCCATTCTCTGGGGGCTGCAGAGTTGACCTGGAATGGAGTCTGGGTCTGAGTCCTGGCTTTGTCTCTGGTCCCAAAGTTCCTTGAAGGTCTGTGTGTTTGTGTGTGTGTGTTTAGGGCATGAGTATGCCCTTGGGGTAAGCCGGAGCCTACAATATCCTCTTTGGGGATAGATAGCCCAAGAGGTCTGAGAGTGGCAATGGAAAACCCCAGTGTGTTTCCAAATCGATCCTGGACTCATTCATTCATTCATTCATTCACTCATTCATTCAGCATCTACAGACATTTATTGACCACATACTGTGTGCCAGCTCTAGTTTTCAGCCCTGGCAACCCTCATCCTACCTTCCTCTGATGTGGCATAAATTCCTATGAAGTGAGTGCAAGCCTGTGGAAGAGGAGGGAACCTCCAGAGTCAGAGAGGAAGAGAGTGGCCTACTTTGACAGTTGTCCCTCCTCTCAGTCTAGCCAGAGGGTGGGAGCCATCAGGAAGTGAAGGATGCTGATGGCTCAGGGCTCTTGAGGCCCAGCCCTAGCTTTAGTCTCTGCAGCTAAGGTTGGCTGGGCTCCCCTGCCCTTCTTCCCCAGGTCTTACCAGGGAAAGACCTGGTGAATGAGCGGCAGGCCCACCTTTGGTTTCTGGGTATTATGTCATGCGCTTGGTTGCCTCAGAGCTGAGACTCTGCCATTAGGAGATAGGGTCAGAGGAAGACCTGCCAGGCAGAGAGCTTACACAGTCAGTGGGAAGAAAGAATACAGGATTGGATTGAGTGTGCCTGATGGACAAGAGGACCCCATGCTGGGGGATGAGGGCCTTGCCTACCCTATTTGTAGTCACCAGGATGACCCTGTCTGTCCAATGCTTACTGCCTGTGGCTCTGTCTCTCTTCTCATAGCTCATTCCTCTCCATATCCCATTTCCCCTGGTTATTTTCTGGCTTGGCTGTATGGAAGGAGACATAGGGACCTGCGGGTTGGCCATGATGTCTTTTCTTCCTTACTTTCCTTTTCTTCCCATCTTTCTTTGTTGGTGGTTGTTGTTGTGTTTTTTTTTTAAACAAAACAGAACAAAACAAAACAAAATCCAGATAATTGTGTTTGCTTGGTTTATTTCTGGTTAGAGACAGGGACATATTAAAGATGGAGAAAGATGGACACGGAATGGTCCCTAGACCTGCTTGGTTGGTAAAAGACCACAGAGAACAACTGGTCCACTCATACCCTCTCTAAGACCTGTGATGAGGGTTTCCTTCCTCTGTAGTCCAGGCTCTTAGACTTCTGGTAGGCAGACTGCGGCTTCTGAATGCAGGGCATGGCAAAGAGCAGCCCTGCTGGACCAGAATGGTTTCTAGATCAGCTGCTTCATCAAGTTTTGGGGCTATTCCTAGGGCACTAAGCAGATTGCATTCGCAACTCCATTCAGTTTATTGGTGTAGTTGGAGGCAGGGGAAGGAGGTACGTCCTACAGTTGGGGAAGGGGCCTATACTCTGCAGCAGGTTCCACTGCTCTCATGTCCAGGTTTGATTCTGAGGAGTGTGTTTGGGGGTGGCAGTGTTCTTGACTTTGCTATAGCAAAGCCAGTGCCAGCACCTACTTGAGAATTTGGGCCCACGTGGATTCTTGACCATGCCTCTGTGTGTGTGTGTGTGTGTGTGTGTGTGTGTGTGTGTTGGGATGGGCCAGTCTTTTAGAAGAAGATTCCTTCCCTGAAGGTCCCAGGCTACCTGGGGACCCCAAGCAGGTAGTCTGCTGCCTGATGGGGGGACTCTCCTTCTGTGTCCTGGGTTCCCTGAGCCTTGACTTCACTGCCTCCCCCCCTTCCTTCGCTCCCCCTCCCCCAGGTTTCTGCAGCATTGGGACTGCCTGCATCTCTAGCCCAGGCAGCTCTCTGGCTGGTCTCTATCTTGGCCCCAGCGAGGGTGGCCTGGTAAGGCCACTGCCAGTAGCAAAAGATAAAGAAAAGTGGCCTTGAGGTTACTCCCACAACCCTTGGCTTTTCTTCATAGAACTGCCCCCTTCTGGGACTCAGGCCAAGGGATGTTGGTGTAGGGGGTGGTGCAGCCTGAAGGTAGGGAAGATATCTTAGCCAAGGTAGGGAAGGTATCCTTACCCAAATACCTATATTCCCACCCCCACTGCTCTCCAGCCCTTTCCAGTGCTCTTACCTTGTGACAAGGAGGTCTTAAGATGTCTTTTTTTTTTCTTTCTCCCTTTCACTGGTCTCAAAAAGAAACAAAACAAATATAAACAAACACAAGGTTGGCTTATCAGGTTCCAGGACCTGGGTTCAATCTCCAGCCAAACACACACAATATGTGCACACACACAAAGCTGTGTGTATGTGCATGCACACATGTAGATATGCACAGTATTGCCTGAAATGCAAGTGAGAATTTGGGCTTTCACACATGTACCTGTGTGATGGGGACAGATAAGGTACAAGATATGCTATTGTGTAGTGTGTATGTGTGGTCTGAATGAATCTTGAGTGTAGATTTCTAGATGTGCACATGGGTGTGTCATGTCACAAGGAGAAAGCAAGACAACCTCAGAGTATGCCCATCCCTCATGGAGGAAAGATCCTCACTCATTAGGTGTCCCTAGGGATCTGCCTAGCAGGAGAAAATAGAGGATGTATGCATGTGCTGGGGGAGGGGATGGGAGGGGTTCCACATTCTACAGACACATCCCTTCCCTCCTGGACTGCTTGGCCAGACCCAACATCAAAAGCGTCAAAAGAAGAAGAAGAAGGAAAAAACAAAAACAACTCTCCAGCCGGGCATCAGTGGCTCACACCTGTAATCTTCGCTATTCAGAAAGCTGAGCTCTATGGATCAAGGCTCAAAGCTAGCCCAGGCAGGAAAGTCCATGAGACTCTTATCTCCAATTAACTACCAGAAAACCAGAAGTGGCAGGCACTGTGGCTTAAGTGGTAGAGTACTTTCCTTGAGCTGAAGAGCTCAGGGACAGCGCCCACTCCTAGAGTTCAAACCCCACAACCAGCACCACCACAAACAAAAAAGCTCTCCATTTGTACATAGACCCTCCTAATATGGCTTCCACATATCCTTCCTTATGTAGTCCCTCTACAGTTGTCAGAGGAGAGTGAATCCCCTCCACAGTATGTGAGGGAAGTGGACCATAGTCTTTATGTCCTGGTGGGGCCACCATACCTGAATGAACTAGAGAACTGACATCCAGTTCTGCTCTACCTTCCTAAGTAATGACATTCTCTCCCACTAGCTTGGAGCGGGAAGATAAGTGGGTGTTCTGTCTTCTAGGATCCTGTAGCACATGGGGTGCTAATCCATGAGAACAAACTTTTGTTTTATGCTTCTCAGTTTATTAGGAAACAGTAAAGATCAAGCCCTGATAGCACAATGAATTAGGGTAATTTACACTGATAAGAAGGCAAGATGAGCAGGACACTGGTGGCTTACACCTCTAATCCTAGCTACTCAGGAGGCTGAGATCTGAAGATCACCATTCAAAGCCAGCTGGGGCAGGAAAGAACTTGGAACACTTATCTCCAATTAACTACCAGAAAACCAGAAGTGGCAATGGGAATCAAAGTGGTAGAGTGCTAGCCTTCAGCAAAAAGAGCTCAGAGATGGCGCCCAGGTCCTGAGTTCAGGCCCCATGACTAACAACAACAAAGAAGACAGGATGGGGTTGGGGAGGAAAAAATAGAGACTTGGAGTGATTCACACTGGGCTCGGGTAGGACAATCTCTGAAAGCTGGCCATGCCCCACTCTGTCATTTAGTCCCCCATCAAGTTTTGAGATTCAGTAACTGCGACCCTTATTCAGCCAGATTTTGCTGCTCAAATGGTCCTGAATTGTCTCGAGGCACCTGAGGCTGTGGCATCTGCTCAGTCCCCCCTTTCCTGAGAGGGTTATGTAGCTGTGTGGTAAATAACCCCAAAACATTCCTAGCTAGGGAAGCTCCCCTTCATTCCAGGCCCCTGTGATATAGTGTTACCTCTGACCCAGAAATAGTCTAGATAAAATAGTAGTATGGCACTGGAAGTCTGGGGTACCCAAGCTTGCAGGGAGGAGGGAACTGTGTTGTAGGAAGGGGATGATGAGCAAAAATGTATTCAGGGGGAGAGGAGCGCTAATGAGGACAATGAGTGGGAGACAATGGAGCCAGCCTGTGGACATACCCACTGTGGGGAATAGAGAGCACCCCAGCCAGTCAAGGGTCTAATGAGATCCTTATTGTGGAGTGACCTGTCCCTCTCTGAGGCCCCAGGGTTGGGGAAGATTGAGGTCAAAGAATAGAAGTATAGGGGGGGAGGGAGGGTAGATAATTAAAAACATGCTCTTCTTAATGAACAGTCAGGCGCCACCAAGACCACCTCTCTCCTTTCTTCTCCCCAATCTCCTTCTCTAGTTCCCAACCCCCTTACCCTGACCTGGACAATTCCAGCCAGGCCTGGGGGGGTGGGGGGGGACTGGTGGAGTCAAGAGTAGAAACTGTGGGATTGGCTTCCCAGACCCTTACAAAGTCTCTAAAGTGCAAACAACATATTTTCACCATGCAATGGTATTTAATTACATATAAAAACAGAGCCATTAAACTGAAATTAAACCCTTGTTGGAATCACTTAATTCAGGGCATGACAAATTGCTTTCAGTGCAGGAGGCAGCAGCAGTCCCTGGGGGGCGGTGGGGGTGGGGGGGGGGGGAGAGGGAGATCCAGAGCCTCCTTGGCTGGCTGGGTTGCCTCATTCTCTTGGTCCCCTTGCCAACATTCAGTTCTGAAATGGAGCCCAGAGCCCTTTTCCTAAAGACCACCCAGGCCAAAGGAAAGTGTCTAGGTTTGTTCAGGGTGATAGGAACAGAGGGTTAAGCAATCACTGAATCACTGGCCAATTCAGTTTTCACAGCCCAGACCCATTTTATAGATGGGGAAATTAAAGACCAGGTACCAAGGTCACCTACAGCCAGAATTAGAACCCTAACCCCAAATCATGAACCCAGAGGCTGAATGACTTCAATTCTTAGATCCTGGGCCTGGAGCATGAAAGATTGGGGACTAGAGCAGACCAAAAGACTCTGAAGTCAGCCAGACCAGGTTACTCACCACCTAGGAGAGGTTGGGCAGGTGAGAACTGCCCATTTGTAAATGGAGATGGTGACTTCTCCCTGTAGAGCTGTCTGTCCTGAAGGCAGGCAGACCCCACACATGAGCACTAAATCCCATAAGCCTTCCTTCTCTGGCTTCACTTCCCCTGGCTGGACTTGGTGGTCTTTAGGTCCCTGTGGCCTCCAGGACCTCCACTTGTTCTCTGTGTTTCTGGTACTTCCTTTTCCCTCCAGCTCCCTCCCTTTCTTTGCTCAGATATCCCCCCCTCTAACCCCTTTTTTTTTCTTTCCTCTGTGGTTTGAAAGTCTAACTATAGACAGAGGTGTGTGTGGTCTGTGGCCAGGACACTGGGTAGAAAAAGGGAGGTGCTTTCCCACCCCCACCCCAAGACTTCTCTGCTCAGGGCTGCTTGTCATCCAGGCCTTCCTCTTTTCCCGTGGGTCCTCAGTGACAAGATGTGTCACCATGGCTCCAGGCCCTGTCTGAACCGTCTGTACACTCAGTGCCCACCACAGCCTGCTCCCAGGATGGGCAAGGAGATAAACCCAAGAGAAGCAGAGGTATAACCATGGGGGAGGGCGGAGGAGGGAGTGTCCCTTCTGCCTTCTCCTTGCTTTCCAGACCTGTAAACATTTGTTAGCTCACAGAAGGTGCTAAGGGAGAAGTGGCTGATAAGGAAAAGTCTCCCCCCAAAGCCTGAGTGGACAGCCCTCTATTTTCGGATGACTTCCTCTGAGGCCAGCACGCCCACCTCCCTGCCTCATTCCTGAAGTTCAGCTCAGCTGCAAGTTACTACGTGGCAGGGGGCTGACCATGTCTTGTCCCCCTGGCCTCCTAGAGTGGTCTCAAGTTCATCCTTCTTGTCCTGGCCTCCTTTCGTCTTGGCAGACCTAGAGGTTACTTCACTGGGGGTGCTGGGACACAGAGTTGCTGTCATTCCAGGCCTGGCAGCTCCCCATCCGCAGAAGGCTTTCTTACCAGCATGGCGGACACAGGAACATTTCCAGCTGCTCCTTCTCTGCTGGACCTAGGGCCTCCAGGCAAAGGGGCACAACACAGAGAGCTGGGCTGGTAGGGACTGGACCAAGACAGCTGCCTAGCAAACCTAGGTTGCTGAGAGAATATGGGTGACCAGAAGAATTCCAAGCCTACAAGGATTGGAGTGGGCTGTCTGAGGCCTGGTTGGTGCCCCCCATTTCTGTTCTTGGTGCCTGAGCAGAGCCAGAGCTTCTAAGCTGGTGTAGCCTGGAGGGAAGGTCAGCCTGGTCCCCACCCAGGGGGAAATTAGACTAGACTGCTCAGGAAATCAGTGCGATTTTCCAGTATCCATGGAAGGTTCCTTGGACAATAGAGTTTTCTCCGCAACCCCCCCCCCCCCACCCCAATTTTTTTTTTTAAATTGCATTTGGCTGAGTTGTTTCCCAACTTCATTTCTCAGTGTAATTCAAGGCTTCTTATTTAAACTGACATGTGACTGCTCAGTGACCCTGTCCTGAACTGTGGCTGTGCAGGGGTCAGGCCAGGCCAGCCAGCGCCTATGCTCCCAGGGCTGTGACCACCCCCATTCCCAAAAGCCCCTTGGGGGTCAGTGCTGAAGACTAAAGACCGTCTCTGGGCAGTACCAGCCAGCCAGCCTTCGCCCCCAAAATAATATGGATGTGGAGGCTAGTGTCTTCTAAATCTGGGCAACATGCCCTGAAATTTTTTCTATTCAACTATAAATTGGGACCTGAAGAGTATTGAAATGTTTCTTGTTTTTCTTGGTAGCGGAGAAGGGAAGGCTATCTCCGGAACAAAAACTGGACTTGTCAGCTGTGCGCTGGCCTGTTCTAGGACTGTATGTGGGGACAAGGTCCTGCAAGCTGGGGAAGAGCAATCTCTAGTCTGGCTCTCTGCTGGTGGTGGCCTTAGGGGGTAGGGGGTGGGGTCACATGGGTACAAACAGGCAGAAGAGAGGACCCATGGGTCATGCTGGGTGGAGGTGTAAGGGAGGGACAAGAAAAATCTGTCCAGGAGGTTCTGGAGGAGGAAGAACACATAAGGGGTCTTGGGGAGCACAGGGCTGTATTTCACTGGAGAGGTACAGTGGTGGTAGGGTGTATGTGAAGAATGGAGGGAAGAACTCTAGCCCTATGGCTGAGTTCTGGGAGCAGCTGGCAGGGTCTTCTCCTATTACAGACCCTTTGTGAAGACAGGAAATTGAGTCTAGATGTAGTTCTTGACCCAGCATTTCTTAGGGGGGTTGGAGGGAAAATTAGAGAAGGCTTTGGGCACCCAAATAAGTAGAGAGAGTCAAGGACCAGACATGGTAATAACACACTTGTAATCTAAGCTACTGAGAGGTAAGAGGTGGAGGTAGGAAGAATGAGGTTCAAGGCTAGCCCAACCAACGTACAAAACTCTATCTGAAAAATAACCTTCATGCAAAAAGGACCGGAGGTGTGGCTCACGTGGTAACACATTTGGTCCTAGTGAACTTTGGGGCCCTGAGTTCAAACGCAGGTACCACAAACAAAGAAAAAATAAAAGAGGGAGAATGAGAGGGCTGGGAATGCGGCTTAGTGGTAGAGTGCTTGTCTAGCATGCATGAAGCCCTGGTTTCGATTCTTCAGTACCACATAAACAGAAAAAGCTGGCAGTGGTACTATGGCTCAAATGGTAGAGTGCTAGCCTTGAGCAAAAGAAGCTCAGGGATGATACCCAGGCCCTGAATTCAAGCCCTAGGACTGGAAAAAAGAAAAGAAATAAAGAAATAAATAAAGAAGGAAGGAAGATAGGAAGGAAGGAAGGAAGGAAGGAAGGCGGGCATGCAGTTTCTATACAGAACCATAATCTGTGTGAGGGGCATGGATGTGCATGAACAGCACACAGGTGCCAGACCCCCACAAAGGTAGGCATTGAGGAAGGGTGGCTGTTACACTGGGTAATAGGAGCGGGGGAATCAGGGGAGGCAGTGGAGGTAGATCTCCCCATGACCTTACACAAAATTCGAAGGCCTTCCATCCAATGTCCTGCATTTGCCTATAAGGTTCTCCCAGCCAAAGGCTGTTCTCCAGCCCCTTTATTATGGCTTGTACCAGCTCCAGGGCCTTTGTACAGGTCTTTGCATTATGTTTTCACCATTGCTATTTGGGCCTGGGAGATGTCCCTGAGCTCCTTTTGCTCAAGGCTAGCAAGCACTCTACCATTTGAGCCACAGCTCTACTTTATTGCTTTTCCTGTGATTAATTGGGCTTTTCTGCCTGGGCTGGCTCTGAACCTCGATACTCGGATCTCAGCCTCCTGAGTGGGTAGGATTATAGGTGTGAGCCATCAGCATCTGGCTTTCCCCTTCTGCTTTTAGAAAACACATTCCTGCCTTATTTCTGCTTGAATGTCTAGAGCTGACACACAGTGGGTGCTTAGTGAATGCTTGTTGAGTGAATAAGTAAGCTAAAAAATAAACAGCTGTAGAGAAGCAGGACTGGGTGGTGGCAGGGCTGCAGGCTCCTCTCAGCAGGACTATTACTCTCAGGTCCCCAGCTTTTCTGCTTGCTCTTCCTGTCCTGGCCCTACTGGGGTCCTATGGTCAGCTCTGGTCACTAAAGAAGCTCCATCATTGTCCCTCCCATCAGGAAAGCCAGTACTTTGGACATCCTCTGGATAGGGGATTGCAGAGATGTTCCAGCTCCCAGGCACAAAGAGAGAGGTGTGGCTTTCCCCATAGGCTGGGCAGCCTGGATAAGGGAATAGGAGAGGGGGAGAAAGGACTCTAATGGGAGCAGAGACCTCCATTTGTTCTACCACTTGAGCCACTCTTCCACTTCTGGATTTTTGCTAGCTAATTGGAGATAAAAGTCTCTTAGATTTGTCTTCTCCGGCTGGTTTCAAACCATGATCCTCAGATCTCAGTCTTAGCTCAGGCTCTTGATAGGATTACAGGCATGAGTCACCCTTGCCTGGCTATATTTTGTTTTGAGATAGGGTCTTAAATTTTGCCAACCTGTTCTTAAACTTGAGATCCTCCTGCCTCTGTCTGCCCCATAGCTGGGATTATGGGTTATTTGCCACCATGACTGTCTCTGACTTTTTTTTCTCTTGGTTTTGGGGTTTGAACTTAGGACTTTGTGCTTCTTAGGCAGATGTTCTATCCTTGAGCCAGTCTTTTTTATTTTTCTGGTTATTTTTCAGGTATGATCTTGTTTTATTCTCAGGTTAGTATGGACCAAAGTCTTCTTATCTCTGTTTCCCATAATAGCTGGGATGACAGACACCTACTACCAGGTCCGGCTCTGGCTCTAACTTCTGCTTCTTGATGTTGAGAGAGAGAGTGTGTGTGTGGGGGGGGTGGTAGGGGTAATGTCTGGGAACAGGGTGAACTAAGAGGTTATATCTGCTTTTAGTGTTGCAGAATGTTGTATCTGAATGCCAGATCAACACGGGTCTGCCTCATTCTGCACAGTTCATTCGACAGCTCAGTACGTGTGTGTTGAGTGCTCCTATGAGTAAGAATGTGTATCATTCTCAGTGCTCTTCTTCCCTCCTCCTCCTCTATCTTTTCTCCATTTCCCTTTCTGTTTCTACTTCTCTCCTCCAAGCCACTCCCAGGCAAGCTCTTCTTACCACCCTCCCACCCCCGCCCTATACTGGATGCAGCTGGAAGAGGGGAGGAGGGTGGGGGGGGGGGGAGGTGGGAAAGCTTAGGAATTTCCAGCCCCTATCTCCAGTCCCTGGCTGGCTCTCAGAGTACCCTGTTGGGATGAGGAGGGTCTGCTTTTCTGGGGTTGAGGATTCCAGCCTGGCTAGGACTTAGGGGTGGAGGGACTGGCTGGGGCAGGGCCCTTCCTGGAAGAGGCTGTGGGTGGAATTGGGTTTCTCCCAAATTCCTATGTGGAATATGTATACCATCACCTTCAGTGTGTGTGACGGGTCTCAGACAGGGATTTCAGAGGTGGAAAGGTTAAATGAGTTCTGAAGGGTGGAGCCCAGGTAGGATTAGTGGCTTTATAAGGCAAAGAAGAAGGGAACGGTTTCCTCTTCTTCCAGCAGGCATAGATGGGCACACTGGCCCATGTGAGCACGCAATGAGAAGTCAGCTGCGTGTGGGGCAGGAGGAAGGCCTCAGCAGAGCCTGGCCACGCTGGCAGCCTGGCCTCCGGTTTTCAGGCCCAGAACCGTGAGGAAGAAATGTCTATTGTTTAAGCTACCAGTCTGTGGTATTTGTTGTGGTAATCTGAGATGAGGAAGATGGCAGTCCCTAGGCTGAGTGGTCCTAATTTTTTTCTACGTAGACTTTCCAAACTCAAAGAGAACCAAGGCCCCAGGCCCAGATTAAGTGAGGTGAGATCAAGTGAGGTGATATTTCCCCCCCTCTTCTTAGATTCTTTTCCTCCAAGTCCTGATGGCCTTCTAATCCCATTGATCTGTTCCCAGCTCAGACTCAGATCCTGGCTCTTGCCTTACTGTCATGTTTCTAAAGCACAAAATTGACCAACCATTTGCAAAAAGCCTCTGGTACCTGCCTATTAGCAACAGGATAAAGTTCAAGGGAGTTTTGTGTACAGTTGCACATAGAACCTGCACAACTGTATGCAGTAGTTCTGAGACTGTCTTCCTCCTTTAATTCATATTAATTACACACACACACACACACACACACACACACACACACACACACACACACACACACACACTCTTTGGCAGTCCTAAAGTTTGGACCCAGGTCTTACACTTGCTAGGCAGGTGCTCTGCCATCTGAGCCACACCAGCTCTTTCTGCTTTAGTTATTTTCTTCAGGGAGGGCCTTACTTTTCTTGCCTGGACTGACTTTATATTTTTGTTGTGGAAACTTTTCAGGTACCCATAGTAATAAGGGAACTCTGCCAGTCTCCTGTCTAGGACTGGGCACTGAGGGCTTGAGAACTTCTGCTAATATCCTGCAGTCTCTGGGAGTGGAGCAGTGCCTGACCACAGGCTGGGTGGGCTGATCTTAGCCCTGGGCTGCTCTAGTCTGGTTTAATTTCCTAGGCTGGAATCATCACCTATCAGGCCTGACCTTGGCCAAGATAATGATGCTCTGGCAAGGTCACACTCGAAGAAGCCAGGCACTTCCTCTGCATGGAGCCAACATGGGCTTCTTCCCTGAGCTTTGCCTCCTACCCAGTGAGGAACTCAAACCTGCCAGACAAAAGGCTCCAGATTCTCTGGGGTGCGGAGGTGGGGGTGGCAGTGGGCAGGAAAGGGCCTCGCTTCTTCAAGTGGCCTGGGCAAGCTGCCTCTTTGCATTCTTGACTCTCTGCTGCCCCCTAGTGGCCATGAGGTCAATCAACACCACACAGCTGTAAGGGCATGGGGTCCTCCCAGTTCTGGGTTAAGAGGACTCTAGAGCTTGTTCTAGCCCCGCTCACATCCTACTAGCTAATCAGGAGGCTGAGATCTAAGGATTGCGGTTCAAAGCCACCCTGGGCAGGAAAGTCCGTGAGACTCACATCTCCAATTAACCACCAGAAAACTGTATGTGGAGCTGAGGCTCAAAGTGGTAGAGCACTAGCCTCGAGCAAAAGAGCTCAGGGACAGTGCCCAGGTCCCAAGTTCAAGCCCCATGACCACCACCACCAACAACAAACAACAAAAAAAGACTGGAGTTTAGGCAGAACTCCAGAGAGATGCCTTTGTGTATGCTCCAGAAGAAGAAGAAGATGAAAAAGAAGAAAAACAACAACAACAGGGCTCCTCTGCCCCCATTCACCAGATGTGTATTATATAAAACACTTGGTAGCTATGACACCTGTTATGGGACACTTGCCAAAAAATCAAAAGCAAATATGGAGATATAAAAATGGAGGAAGCGATAGAGGGGACAGTCTGTTCTCTGTCTTTGCAGCCTCAGGCCAGGAGACCCATGGGTCCTAACTCAGCATACGCTGTTTACCACAATACCAGGAGTCACGGGTCTCAGATCATCGTGGAGGTGGAGTCCAGACATGCAGGTATGGGTGTGCTGCACAATCGTGGAGGAACACTCTAAAGAGGCCCACCAATGCCATGTCTATCAGCTGAGGCTGGTGGGGACGGGGTGTCTGGATGCAGGTTATTGCTGAAGATGACAGCAGGCCTGTAGGTCTTAACTTGATCCTGTTCTCTAGTCCAATAGAAGAGTTGGTCAGTGTGGCCACAGTCCCGCCTCCTGGGGGTAAAGGTGAACTCATGGATAAGGCCCTTAAGGTGTTCAGGAGGGCACATAGGCGCCCCTCCTTCCCCCTACATCCGTTCTGTGTCCCGCAGCAGAGCAGCTACCAGGCTGATGACCTGGGAGGCAGGCTGGACAGCATCATATTCTGCGAAGAGGTGGCACACATTTTCCTGGGGCTCCGTCTGGCTCTTGGCTACAAACCCAAAGATCCTGGTGGGAGAGGGCAATCTGAGTTAGCTGGCATGGGGGGAGGTGGGGGGAGGTGGGGTGTAGGGGCGGGTATTCATTCTACACCTAGGTTAGTCCTGGCTTTAGCACCTCATTATCAAAGACAGCTTAGAGATAAGGCATCCCCCTGTCAGACTTCAAGTTCTGAGTCTCCTTCATTATAAATGACAGGGACAGGGTGGCGGGGAGGGGTATAGGTCGGGGAAAGATCCAAGGACAGGACCTATGTATTCCTCATTAGAGTGGAAACTCCCTGAAAGCAATGATGCCCTTGACCATCAACTTGGAGCATCCCTACGAGACTGAGGCTTCTCACACCTATAATCCTGGCTACTCAGGAGGCTGAGATCGGAGGATCCTGTTTCAAAGCCATCCAGGCAGCAATGTCCACTAGACTCTTATCTCCAATTAACTAACAAAAAGTCACAAGTGGAGCTGTGGCTCAAGTGGCAGAGTACTACTTGCCTTGAGGACAAAAGCTCAGGGACAGTGCCCAGGCCCTGAGTTCAAGCCCCAGTACTGGCACAAAAATAAAATAAGACTGAGGCTCCTTGAGGTAGAATCTGTGCCTCTTGCATGTAGTCCAGGACTCTGAGAGTCATGTCTCCCCGACCAGACTAGGAGCCCCCTGAGGGGGGTTCTTTAAGTTAGGATGTGGCCTCCCTCCATCTCCAGGTGTGGGGCCCTGCCACGGGACACATCTTAGGATGGGAAGGCCTTACCAGGATGGCTTGCAGTATTTCTGCCACCTGTGGGAAAGGAACAAGACAAGAGTGAGGAAGGATGCCTGCCTTGCTCTCTCCCTCAAGACCCTGATGCGAATCCGGAGACGGGCCAGCCACTTCCCCTCTTGCCCTCGTCTTGAGGCTCCTGAGCCCTTGGAGCTCACAGGCACTCTCCTTCCAACCAATGCCAGAGTCAGCAGGGCACTGTGGAGGGCAGCTGGGCACCCTGGAAGGCCCAGCCTTAAACTTACTTCCGTTGCTCGGGGTCCATGCCACAGAAACGCAGGGTGGAAAGTGGATAATGGCGCCGGAAAAACACTCTGTGTGGAGGGAAGAGAGAGACAGAGAGAAAGAGAGACACAGACAGAGAGAGACACAGACAGAGAGACAGAGAGGAAGAGAGAGAGGGAAAGAGAGAAGGAGAGGGAGAAGGAGAGGGAGAGAGGGAGAGGGAGAGAGAGAATATGAACAAGAGCTTTTTCTGGTGCCATGTCTGGCCTCTAGTATTTCTGGCTCCCCCCAAAGCTTCTTGTAACTCAAGAAGCCTATCAGTAAAATTCTTATGACCTGGTATGACCTTCTTATTATTGCTTGGGCCTAGGACTCCCATGGAGCCCATTTGCCCTGCATCCTCATAATTAAGGCCTTCTGCCATCTCTCCACCATGCTGCTAGGTTGTTTTGTTATGGGAACTGGTTCTGGAGCTTGAACTCAGGGCCTGGATACTGTCCTTGAGTTTTTTTTTGTTTTTGTTTTTGTTTTTTTGCTCAAGGTTAGAACTCTATTACTGAGCAACAGCTGAACATCCAGCTTTGTTCTATTGGTTTATTGGAGAGTCTCATGGACTTTCCTGCCTGGGATGGCTTTGAACTAGATCCTCAGATTGCAGCCTTCTGAGTAGCTAGGATTTCAGGCCTGAGCCTGGATCCTCTTGTTCCTTCCTGCTTGTGTGTGTATGCTTGCACATGCACGCTTGTGTCACTACTGGGGCTTGGACTCAGGGCCTCAGTACTGTTCCTTAGATTTTTTTTTTTTTTTTTTTTTGCTCAAGGCTGGTGCTCTACCACTTGAGCCACAGCTTTACTTCCACCTTCTTGCTTTAAGCGCCCTGCCCCGGTTGGCTCCTGTGAGCCCACAAGGACAAAGTGACTTCATTCCAGTCTGCATTCCTGAGCTCAGCCTAGAAACCATGTCCCATCATCGTGCAAACATAATCAGCATCCAGTGGAAACTGGTGAATTCCATCCCATCAGTCAGGACAAGGGACACTTCTGCAGAGGGTCAGTGGACTGAGGCCTAGAGAAGGTGGGGAATTGCCTGAAGTCAGCCAGCACGTAGGCGGCCCACTGGGTCCATAGTGCTCTGAATCCTGGGCTGTGTCTCACTCTCCTCTCTAGCCTTGCTCTGCCAACCTGGCCACCCTCAGTGGAGGGAAGGCCCTTACTTTCTCTGGACATCTGTCAGGGTGATGCCTTGCTCGGTGACTTTGAAATGCACCACGGTGGGTGTGGGGAGGACATCTCTCTCGAAGGTGGTAGAGATGGCTTTCTGCACAGCCAGGGCCCCGCTCAGGGTCTCCACACTCACGGAGCTCAGGTACAAGGTGTGGCAACCTGGGGGATACAGAAAACCCAGAAAACCGTGATGTGGGGTGTGCAATCAGTCCTCACCAGGCCCAGATCTTCCCTCTGCCCAGACCCAGATTAGGAGAGGAGGTGGTCGTTTTCTTTAGTCAAAGCCACCAAGCAGGTAGGGAGGGAGTGGATCTGTGGGTCTCAGAAATTTGAGGCCAACCCCAGAAGACTCAGCTTTTGGTTGCTCCGCCCCTCCCAGCCCTCCAGGCTGGGGCAAGGGAGGCTAACCCAGAGCAGGAGCTGTCACCGAGAAGAGTGATTGATACCTGACCTCTGGAAGTGGGGTGGGGGTCCCGTAGAAGCCCCCAGGACTTACACTTGACATCTCCCAAAGGATCCTGACCTAGAGACCACCTCCAGGGTAGGTATCTGAGATGCAGAGAGACCCTGGCATGATTGCCTGTGCCCGCGTGTGTGCAGGATGGGGTGCAAGCCTGCCAGCAACCCCTCTCCACTTCCCTGCTGGCCCAAAGCCTGCAGCTTCTCCTCTCTTGGTTTAACAGGGGCCCAGGGGGCTGGGGCACCTTGTGAAAGCTGCAGAAACAAAGGGATGATGGGAAACATGTGTGGGCCTGCGTGGTCTGGTGTTGGGAGGTGCTCAGGGGGTGGGGAGATGCCCTGAGGGGTACAGTGAGCCTGGGCGCCGCCTCCCCCACACCACTTACCCGCAGATTTCTTCAGGCAGGAGGAGGGGCTGTCTGTAGCCGAGTTGGTGGTTCCATCTGCACCTCCAAGTTCTGAGCCACAGAAAAGGAATAGGCCCCCAGGGAGGTCGGGAGGGGAATGAGTAGACCCCTCTCCGGAGAGCAGGCTTCACTAATTCCTTTGAACACTTCCCGACTCTATACTCCCCCCCTCCCCATCTCCAGGAAGTGGCTGGCTGAGAAACCAGGTGTGATTACTGCAATTAGGCAAACTTTGGGCTTCCAGATGCCTGGCTTGCAAGCCTTTTGATCTCCCCCAAGCCCCTACCCCAGGCTGCTGCTGTGACCTTGTCCTCACAAGCCACCCCCCACCTACTGTTTTCATCCCCTGTCCCCAGGCTGAGTGTAGAGATGCTTCCCCCCCCCCCACCTCCCAATTGTCTTCTAGCTCCACTATTTTGCACATCACTGAGATGACCCACTCTGTGGTCTCTATGGAGGTGCTGGGCCAGATGGAGCTGGAGATCTGGGTTTGGGTCTGACTCTGTGAGTCTTTGGGCAAGTTACTTAGGTCTAGGACCTTACTGTTATATCTATGAAATGGGTCTGTAAGAGGGTCATAAGAGTTGGGCTCCCGTGGCTCTCCTGTAATCCTAGCTACTCAGGAAGCTGAGATCTGAGGATCATGGTTTGAAGCCAGTACAGGGAAGGAAAGTCTGTGAGTTTTAATCTCCAATTAACAACCAGAAATCTGGAAGTGAAGCTGCAACTCAAGTGGAAGAACACTGTCCTAAGAGACAGCTCCCAGGCCCTGAGTTCAAGCCCTAGTACTAATGCACACACACACACACACACACACACACACACACACACACACACACACACACACACACACACACACACACACCCCTCTGTCATCTACTTTACCTGGTAAGGTGAATGAGTAAGTATGTAAGAAACATCGGGCTTGGTGGAGGAAAACCACCTTTTGCACACCGTTGGACTTATGCTTTTATTCTCTTTAGGATGCCTAGTAAATATCTGTTCTAGGCTACCACTGTGCTTAGACCCAGGCTAGATCTGTCTCGTCTAAGCTGCTCACCATTGTTTCGTTGTGGGTATGCAAATGGTTATCTCCATTTTATAGAGGGGGAAATGGAGGCCCAGAACTTTACCATTCTCAAATTCTCACGTCTAGTAAGTAGAAATTACTGACCCGCTTCAGAGAATACTTTTAAAAAAAATTACCCACGGCACTGAAATAATCCATAAACAGGATAAGAGGTGACTATGAGAGCCTGTTTAATGACAATCAACAGCTTCCTGCCATAATGTGGCCTCCCTAAGGACCAGGCTTACCTTTGTGTGGGATGCTGAGTTTGCAGGGCAGGGCCAGGGCCATGATGGAGTGCTGGCACACAAAGGCTGACAGGCTTCCTGTTAGGGAACGGATAGCTCAGGAGGGTTTTCCTAGGCTCCCCCTCTCCCCACAGAGCAGGAGGGTGGGACCCCCACTCCAGAGGGCTGGAGACTGGTGGAGGTCATCTCCTGGAGGCTGAGGAAGGCTCACCGAAGTAGGGCTCTTCATCTGCTCCTTTGAGATGTACCCCTTTAGCAGAAGACTCGATGAGGAAGTGTCGGATAAGGTCACTGCTGTCCTCACCTGGACAAAGAAAGAAGAAGATGGGGTCCTGGAGCCCAGTGTTCACCAAATCCCGGATCACTCCATCTGAACATGACTGTCCTACTAGTTCCTGCCTTGGGTGAAGCCTCAGGTAGGAGTCCTGTGTTCAAGGTCTTCCTCCAAAGGAGATGTTAGCACATTAGCTCAATGGCTTCTGTGTCTGGTAATTTCCCTTCAGGAAACCCTTCTCTTGACAAGAATTATCAGTGATAGTGTGTGTGTGTGTGTATGTGTAATTTAAGGCCTTGGTGCTCTATCAGTTGAGCCACTTCCAGATTTTGGTGGCTAATTGGAGATAAAAGTCTCACAGAAATTCCTGCCCAGGCTGGCTTTGAACCGTGATCCTCAGATCTCAGTCATCTGAGTAGCTAGGATGACAGGTGTGAGCCACCAATGCTTCAGGGACAGCTTCCCTCTCTCTCTCTCTCTCTCTCTCTCTTTCTCTCTCTCTCTTTTGGTAAGTTGTGCTCTTCAATTCTGGGCCTGGGTGCTGTCCCTCAGTTCTTCAGCTCAAGGCTAGCACTCTACCACTTGAGCCACAGCACCACTTCCAGTTTTCTGATGGTTAACTGTAGGTAAGAGTCTCACAGACTTTCTTGCCTGGGCTGGCTTTGAACCGTGATCCTCAGATCTCAGCCTCCTGAGTAGCTAGGATTACAGATATGAGCCACCGGTGCCTGGCTTCCGAGACAGTTCTTGGTGACTGCTTAGAGCAAATATCAGCTCTGTAGTCTGGTCTTCCCCATCCCATCCCTGACTGGCAATTACTTCCTGCCAGATCACCTCTGCATGTTGAACAAGGCTGGCCCCTGAGGGGGCACCCTGACTCCTCACAGGCCCACAGCTTCTCCTCCACCTACTCTCATTGCCTCTCCAAAAGGCTTCTTTGAAAACCTATACCTGGGAGAGGTTGTTTTTCTTCCTCTTTTTCAGTTTCCCCCATGCGAGGGATGGAACCCAAGGCTTTGTGCCTGTAGACAAGCACTCTACTACTGGGCTCTACCCTTAGCCCTTCATTTTCTTGTGCCAACCGAGAGGCAGCATACAAAAGAACACAAGGTTGAGTTGTTCATTCTCTCTCTATCCCTTAATTGCCTGTGGTCATAAATTCTTTGTGCCTCACCTGATTATTGAATGAGCAGTACTATCTATTTTTTTTAGGTGAGGACTTTATTATTCAAGTGCCTTGTACTGTAATATTTGTTCTACTTCCATCTCCCCAGCGAGGTGGTGTCTGCTTGTGATTCTTCTATCTCCCTGATTCCTTACCGAGCCTGGCACATGGTTGAGGTGTGTGTTGAGTTACTGTGAGCTCCTGGGAAGGCACAGGATAAGCTAATCACACATGGGATTAGCCATTATACTAATCAATTGCCACTTGGGGCATCAGCTATTATACATGTAATAAGCTATCACACATGTGTGATTGGCTCTTACACGTGTGTGATAAGCTGGTGTATACACATTCCGACTCCATTTGGGTTCCTGGAGATGAATCTAGTCTGGACTGAGGTAAGTCCCAGAAGACCAAGTCTGGGAAAGGGGTGGGGACCTTCCTCCATGAGGGTAGAACTGGAAATTTCAGGGGCTCATTTCTGGAGGGCAGCTGGGAGGGCCAGGAAGAGACCCTCCTCTCAAGAGTTGTTATGGCACGGCTCCCAAGGCGGCCTTGAGAGTTAGTGTTAAGCTGGGATGGAACCCACCACACCCCATAGCCCCAGCAAGCACAGAAATGGGGAAAGTACCTGTACCTGGTCTGCTCTGGGCGGATGCCGGGGCCTCCTGCACCTTCAGGGCAAGGCCAAAGGAGCCTCGGTAGGAAGAGCTGTCCCTGACCACGAAGGCACCTGGCTCCTCCTTTCTCAGAAGCTCGATTGCTGGAAAAATCCTTAAGTCAGAGGCAGATACCATAGACCCCCTGTTCCAGTCCCATAGGGTGTTTGTGTGTGTGTGTGTGTGTGTGTGTGTGGTGCTGATACTGGGGCTTGAACTCATGGCCTCACACTTTGCTTGGCTTTTTTTGTTCAAGGCTGTCACTCTACTACTTCAGCCATGTTCCATTTTTCTTTTTTTGGTCCGGTCGTGGACCTGAACTCTGGGCCTGGTCGCTGTTCCTCAGCTCTTCAGCTCAAGGCTAGCACTCTACCACTTGAGCCACAGTGCCACTTCTGGCTTTTTTTTTTCTGCTTATGTCGTGCTGAGGAATTGAACCCAGGGCCTCATGCATGCAAGGCAAGCGCTCTACCACTGAGCCACCTTCCCAGCCCAACCATGTTCCATTTTTCTAGTATTTATTTTGCTGGTTAATTGGAGATGAGAGTCTCTTAGACCTCTGCCTGGGCTGGCTTTGAACCATGATTCTCAGATCTCAGCCTACTGAGTAGCTAGGATTACAGGAGTAAGCCACCTCATAGGGTCTTTTTCTTTTTCTTTTTCTTTCTTGCCAGTCCTGGGGCTTGAACTCTGGGCCGGGACACCACTTCCAGCTTTTTAAAGTAGTTTATTACAGGTAAGAGTCTCACGGAGTTTTCTGCCCAGGTTGGCTTTGAACTGTGATCCTCAGATCTCAGCCTCCTGAGTAGCTAGGATTACAGGCTTGAGCCACTGGCGCCCAGCTTTCAGAGGATCTTAATAGAGGAGTCATTGCACAATCACCATTTGTTCTCAGGAAGTTCCTTCTACAGTCTAATCTCGGCAAGTTTAGCTGTAGTTCCTATTTCTTCATGAGGTCGGCAGGGTCAGCAAAAGCCCAGTCCTCCGCCTTTTCCCCAGGCCTGCTGCTTGCCATTCCCTTCATTCCCATGACCTGGGGTCCCATCCTCCCAAGGTAGAATTCAGAAACAGATCGACGTATTGGGTCACCTGTTTTCTGCTTCCTTTTACCTTGCTCTCGGGTGATGCTGGGCTTAAACCAGTATTTGGAAGTGTCCATCACAAACTTCATGGTAGGCTGCATGTCCTTGGCAGGACCTGGAGACAGGCAGAGAAAGGAGATGATGCAGGCTGGACCAAGGGCTGCCAAGAGGTGGCCAGCAGAGTATGTCCGAGCCACTGAGCTGTTCTACAAGGAGTCCCAAATGGCCACCCTCCCTGACCCCATCCCTAGGAGATCTCCAAATTACCTAAAGAGACAAAAGCAGTCAGGAAGGGGCTGGGAATGTGGCTTAGTGGTAGAGTGCTTGCCTAGCATGCATGAAGCCCTGGGTTCAATTCCTCAGTACCAAGAGGTAGAACAACAACAAAAAAAGCTCAAGGATAGTGTCCAGGCCCTGAGTTCAAGCCCCAGGACTCGGGCGGGGGTGGGGGGGGGGGGAAGCAGTCAGAAGCATTCAGAGCTGGCTGTACCTAAAA